>NW_004955474.1:1396201-1397297 GCF_000276665.1 Chinchilla lanigera | reverse complement strand
ATGTCAAAATTTTTTTTCCATACTTGGGAAGTTTTCTGCCACTACTGTGAACAGGTTTTTTACATCATTTGTGCTGGCTCCTGTTTTTCATTGACTCCAATAAATCTTATATTATTCTTCTTTGCATTACCTTGCAGCTGTTGGATTGAATTTTCACTGTCCCTTGTTACTTTAAACAGATCTTTATATGATCACTGGGCACAATCCTGCCATCTAGATCTGAAATTCTGTCGTCCCTTTTGTTCATGTCATTTTGTGAACTTTGAATGGAATCTTTGATTTCCTGGATATTTGTTTGAATCTGTTTCATGGATTTCATTTCTTTCCTGTGTTGGGCTTTCATGATTTCCATGATTTTCCTATGCTTCTCTTTTAAAAAATCTATGTCTACTCTAGACTTGCTGAGTAAGTCTTTCATTGTAGTCATTCTCTCTCTCTCTTTTTAACCTGGGAGGTTATATATGATCTGATTTTCTCTATAGTCTTGTGCACCTGTTTTTGGACTTCTGCTATCATTTCAGAAATTTCAGATGGATGATCTCCATTTTCTTCTACATTTTTGTCCCTTGGGCTTGTCCTGGGTGGCCTGGAGGTCTGGAGTTGTGTTTTGCTTCTGTGTCTTGTCATTTTCTATTTTTAAATTAAATTAAATTTATTTCTGTGTTGATGCCGGTGTATTTCTTATAGGAGGTAGCTTTATCGCTAACACTGAAGCCTTGCTAGGAAATGTCTGTTCTTTAGAGGTGTCTTCTATGTGTAGAAAGTTCTTGGTTTTGTGTCTGTCCCAAGATTCTACCTTCTTAATTTATTGAGCGTGCAATGTTACCACCTATTAGCTCAGCCCCCAGTCCATTGATACTGGACTATGCTGATGGTTATAAACCCAGACAGTCACAGTATTGTTATAGAAGGGAGAACAACTTCTTACAATAGGTATGACATCCTGGCTAAAGTATTACAATTAGCAATAACAATAGCATCACACATGGCCTAGAAACTGACAAATTGTGGTAACTCCTGATTTTGTATCTTTAACCATAGGGACAAGATCTACAGTTATATAACAAAACTCAACATAAAGGTGGAACTTGTATGA
>NW_004955474.1:1341682-1396101 GCF_000276665.1 Chinchilla lanigera | reverse complement strand
AGAGAGAGAGAGAGAGAGAGAGAGAGAGAGAGAGAGAGAGAGAGAGAAGGAGAGAGATATGAAGAAAAATATAGTTGAAGCAAGGCTTGAGGGTAAAGGATGATCCTAAAAGCCTTGGGAAGCTACAGAAGAGGGCAAGACAGAAAGACTACAGGAGATTATTGAAGAAAAAGATTATTGAAGTGAATCAGAAAAGTTAGGGATAATATTCACCTACATGAAAATATAATATCAAGAGAGATAGTTGAGGAGAGACAGAAGATTAATAGACAGGAATAAAAATGTATGTGTAAGCCCTGTTTGTTTCTGCATTGCTCTCCTGGTTGCTGTGGTACCCTCAGAGACAGTCCAAGGTGGTTCCCAGTCCTGTGTACAGTTGGCCCTTCTTGGGCCTTGTACAGCCTGCTCCATTCCACATCACTGGCTCTTCTCATATTTTTCCTCCTTGTCCTGTGCTGGTGGTCACAAGTCTGTCCCACATTGGTTGTTGCAAGTTGGAGGGAGTGCTGACTTCCCAGCCTAAGGGTGCTTGTATTGCTGGTTGCCAGTCAGAAGGCAGGGAAACACTTGTTTTGGGTGCCATAGGACGGTCCAAGACCCTCTCTTGCACCAGTGGTAGGGCAGGAGGGGTTGTATTGTTTCATTAGCAATCCTCAATGCTGTGGCTGGTCCCTAATCTTATTGTTGTTAGAGGTTCCAGTTAGCAGTTATGGTGCTCAACAAAGAAAGGAAAAGAAAAAGAGGAAAAAAGAAAAGAAAAAACACCTGGTGAGCTCTCAGGGAGGGAGCAGTCACTCACTATTGTGTGTGCCAATGAGGTTTGTTGCCAGGCTGTGGTGTCCTCTGTTTGCAGGAAATCAAAAGAGGTGAGGAGGCCTTATATTCCAGGTCTATCCTGTATGGATTAAGTTTGCCACATTTTGTTGTTTCTCCATTTTCGGGGGGAAGTACCTAGGAATGGCAGCTCTTGCTCTGATCCTGATACTGCCAGTGGGAAACACATGGACAGCTCTGTGGGTTGGTTTATCACTTTATAAAGTCTTATGTCTATGTTTTGTTTGATCTACAAGTCTCTTATTTCAGATTAATTTTTGTATCAAGATGTATGTCCCTCCCTTTCTTCCAGTTACCTGTGTTTTTAGTTGAGTTCCTCTGGGGAACTCTAATGTGATTCCTCCTTTATTCTGCCATGTTGAGTCCTCTTCTGACCAACAGACTGATTAAGATTCTTATGGCATGGAGATGTATCCCCAGAGGGAGAAATGCTCACAAGAGTTAGCTCATGGAGTCCAGGCAGTCTGTAAGGTGTCTCATTCTGGAGAGAAGTGTCTAGTTTACTCTTTTCATATGATGTAGGAAATGTTATTGGAAGAATGGAGAGGATAAACTCTTTTCATAGACATAGACACCCATGGTAAAGTTCTAAGTTGGATTTAGCTTTTCCAAGGTTGGGCAGACTTAACTCCTAACCTCAGAATCCAAAGTGGCTCCAGATCAGGCCTCAGGCATAGTAGTCAGAACTGACATGGGACCCTTGTCATCTTAGTCAGCTTGGGGTGTGTATAACAAAACACTATCTACTGGCTGGCTGTTATGATGTCTTAGTTACTTTTCTCTTGTTGCTGGGATAAAATACCCAACACCCAAAGTTAAAGAGGGAATGGTTTATTTAGCTCAATTTGTTGAGGTTTCAGTCCATAATCAACTGGCTCCAAGGCAGGGTGGTGTGGCAGAAGGGCAACAGTTCATGGAGGTAGAAAACAGCTGAAGCAACAAGAGCAGAAAAAGGGGTGACAATCATCTTTTCCTCTCTTGTATTGTATGCAGATTATCTGCCCTCAGCTGGGTGTGGCACTCACACCATCTTTGTGCCCTCCTCTTGCACAGGCTCAGCATGTTTACAAAGTTAGGACCCTGGCCCCCTGCCAAGACACAAAGCCACAGCACCCAGAAAAAGCATCCAGGAGGCGCCTCCCTGACAGAGCTTCCCCTTCTCCTCTTTTCCAAAATCTTCCATGGTTTAATGTTTGTGCCATGGGGCACAGTGTCCCTGGCAATCCTGGCCCTCCTGGCTCTGTGGGCAGCTCTGTAGGGTGCCTTGAGCACTGGCTGTTCACTGTGGTGGTCCCTGCCGGAGACTGGCCATCCCTGAGGGCAGGAGGTAGGTGAGACTCATAGGTCCGGATGATGTGCATGCTGTAGCCTCTTCACTATGTAGCCAGCTGAGACCTGTTCCTTGTGCCACCACAATGTGCCTCAGATGTAAGAGGCCAAGATGTCATGATTCTTACCCTCACAGAGGAATTGCAAGGTCAGCTGGTCACAGAATTCATGTCCCCCATAATCTCTTTTTAAATTTTTTTTCCAGAACTGGGAATTGAACTTATGACCTCGCACTTGCCAGGCAGGTACTGTGTCACTGAGCTAAATCCTCAGCCCTGTGCCCACCGTAATCTCTTAAAGGCACCGATGGGGGTGAGTGAAATAAACCACAGGTCCTAACACTGCAGCAGATCCCAATACCTGAATCCCAATATGCTTTAATATCTGTCATCTCCTTCTCTGGTCATCCACTTTAGACAGAGAAGACAGATCAGTTAGCAGAACTGTACAAGTTCCTAGTGCTGTGGATGGTTTGTTGTTGTATACACTGAGCTGTCTTCCTACGGGTACACGATTACAAAGAGCAAAATTATTTATTTATTTATTTATTTATTTTTAAATTTATTTATAGACAGGGTCTCACTATGTAGTCTAGGCTGGCCTTGAACTTACTATGTACCCCAGGCTGACCTCAAATTTATAGCAATACTCCTTCCTCAGCATCGCAAGTGCTGGGATTACAGGTGAAAACAACCATGCCTGGATAGTTTTTCTTTTTAAAAGGCTTTCTTACAAATAAAGTTTGGAATTTCGAAAGGAAGGCAGAAAAACAAGGCCATTCCATGTAACATTTTTGTTTAGTTAAATACTTAAATATCTGTTTGAAATTTAAGATATGATTTATTGTTGTAGACTGTACATGAGTGATTACAATTCTTCCCCATGTGAAGGGACTCTGCAGCTCCTCCCAGGAGGAAGTGGAAACTGTCTGCCTACCCTTTGACTACTAGCTGCTCTTATGATTTGTTTGATGAATAAAACAGAATGGGAGTTGCAAGCCTGAACTTTAAGAACCCTCTTCAGTTTAGTGTCTCAAAATCCTGTAGCCACCATGAGAAAATCCAGCTTGACCTGGTGAAAATGAGAAGCTCACTTAATTCTCTGCCATTGTCATGTGGGAATGGGACCCTCCTGGCCCAGGCAACTTGAAGACGGAGCAACCTAAATTTAACTTGCAGCTGTTGGCGTCTGTAAGAGCAAGTCTGGCCAATATAGAAGAGCCATTCAGTGGAGCTCAGGCCGAACTTCCTACCTGCAGGTGGTGAGCCAAGGAAATGGTAGTTGACATCAGGTTTGGAACACAAACGAAGATTTACTGAGTGCTTGATATGTGTTAGGCACCATACTAAGTGCTACGCAGTTCAGACTCACTTAACCCTGGTAACACCGTACTGTGGGTTAGGGATAAAGAGTCACAGCAGAAGTAGCAGTTCACCAAAGGTTGTGAGGCTGCTGACCTCTTCCCTACCCACTGGCAAGGAGGCAGAAACCAAGCAAGACAGAGCCAAATCTCTTTGGAGACCTCCACTGGCCTTTCTCAAGAGCGGTATTACAGACTTCCCATTAGTGGCCATATAGTAAATGTTTTAGGGTTTGGGGTGTCAACCATTTCACCCTGCCTTTATAGTGTGGAAGGAGACAAAGATAAGCAAGTGAGTGTGAGTCCAATAACAGGCAGTGGGCTGGGTTTGGCCTGTAGACTTGGCACTCTCACTGCCCTCTTGCAAGTGAGTAAGTGCTGAGGATATAAGGCTGCCAGAGACATAATGAACTGACTCATCTTCTGCTCTTCTAGCATAATACCCAGCTCTGTGTTTGTGAGAGAATGGATCCAGTCAAATGCCACACTATTGTTCCCAGCAGCCTGCACTCTCCGCAGAGCCCCATGTGAGAATGGTGGAAGCACTGGGTCCACCTCAACTCTGGTTCCTTCAATGGTGATGTTGGCTGCTTTGCAATGGACAGTATTTTTCCACATTTACATTCAACAGGAGGAACAGATTCTGTGACAGTTTATATTTGGATATACCCCCAAGCCCCATGTGCTCATAGGTGGGGCTTTGTGGTGGTGACTGGATCAGGGTGTTAGTCCCCTGGTGAGTTTATAGATCAATGTGATTTGAGATTGAAGCCTGAGCAAAAGAGGTGGGCACTGGAGGAGTGGCCTGAAAGGGTCTATCTCCTTTTCTCCTTCCTTGATCTCTTTCTCTCTGCTTCCCCACCGTAAGCAGCTTCTCCTCTGTCATGCCCCTCTGCCAAGCCACCGAGTCAGCTGACTGTGGACGAAAACCTCTGCAAACATCTACAAATGAACCTCTTTATGTTGTAGGTGTCAGGTACTGTGTCCCAGTGATGATGGAGGTAACTAAGACAGATCCAGCCTTAGGAGAGGGAGGCTGGGACTTTTCCAGGGCTCTGACACATTCCTCCTTGTCTTGGCTGGAATGTGTCACATGCTCATTTCTGAGCCAAGTTCTAGCAAGGGGACAGAATTCCTGACTAGCTGGAACTAATAAGGTCCCACTGAAGGATCAATAGTTATTTAACTGCCGATACCATTTCTAAGTTTTCCTAACACTTGATGATAGTTCGAAGTCATTTTCTGATAAAACTTTGAGTATATGGCTTCATTGTTGTCTTTCCTCCAGTAGTGTTTTTATTTTATTTTATTTTTTTGTTTTTTTCTGGTACCAGGAATCGAACTCATGACCTCGCGCTTGCCAAGCAGGTGCTGTGCCACTGAGCTAAATCCCCAGCCCACAGTAGTGTTGATATAAAGTCTAACGTTATCTAATGTTTGTTATTTTGTAATATATTGAACTTTCTTTGGTGTTAAGCAAAATTTTTGCCTTTATTGATGTCGTTGTATTTTGCCCTGACTTGATGAGGCACAGCTTTCTACTTTTTTCTGTATTTTTCAGCATTTAGTGGATACTTTCTACCTATGTACTCATATTAGCCTTTGGTGCAGGGGGATTTCCTACCATTATTTTTAAAAGAATATTTTCATTCATTAGTTCTGTCTCTTCTACTTTTTGTATTTTAAAGAAAAAAAAAACAATAGAAAAAACAATACAGAATTTCAAAACTAGAATAGGAGATTAACAAGGGTTAATATGTTGCATATTTTTATCTTCAAAGTAGTTGCTCAGATTACAAAATATAGGCATGACAAAGTGGTCAAACAATATAAGCACAAACCATTCTTTTCAATAAACTAATAGTAATATAATTATCTTAGCTATTTTTTTTGTATATATATTCCCTTCCTACTTTTCTCCTTTCCCTCATCTCAGTTCTTTTCCTTTTGAGCAGTTTATTCCCCTTTCATAGTGTTCATTTTGGATCTTATTTACCCTTTCAGTTTCTTATACTGTGGAGACAATATGATGTTTACCCATGCAGGTCTGATTTATTTCACTTATGAGTATGGTTTCAAGTTGCATCCATATACCTATAAAAGCCTCGAGTTTATCCTTCTTGATAGCTGAATAGTACTCTATTGTATTAAAAGACCAAGTCTTTTTTATGCATTCCTTGGTTAATGGGGATTTGGGTTGTTCCCAAGATCTAGCTACTATAAATTGTTCTGCTATAAACATGGCTGCACATATACTGTTGTGGTATGATATTTTTAATTCTTCTGGGAAAATACCCAGAAGGAGAATAGCTGGGTTGAATGGGACCTCTAATCCTAGTTTTTAAAGGAATCTCCACACTGGTTTCCACAATGGTTGTACTGGTCTACACTCTCATCAGCAGTAGAAAAGGGTTCTTTTTTCCCCACAGCCGCACCAGCATTTGTTATGGGTTGATTTCTTGATGATAACCATTCTTTCTGGGGTGAGGTGGAATCTCAGTGTTGTTTTAATTTGTATTTCTAGAATGACCAATGATACTGAACATTTTTTCATATATTTATTTGCCATTTGTATTTCCTCACCTGAGAAGTGTGTATTCATCTCATAAATTCATTCATCTTGAAACCATACTCATAAGTGAAATAAATCAGACCTGTATGGGTAAATATCATGTTGTCTCCCTAGTGTAAGAAGGCCCATTTTTGCATTGGACCTTTGAGTTTTGGGGACCTGATTTTTTCCAGTTCTTTATATATTCTAAATAGAAGTCCTTTGTTTGAGGGACAGTTGGCTAATTTCTTTTTCCCATTCTATGGATTTTCTTTTTACTCTACTGGTGATTTCGTTTGATGTGCAAAAATATTTTAATAAGATGAGATCCCAGTTGTTGATTCTTTGAATTGTTTCCCATGTATTTTGTGTTTTGTTGATGAACTCTTTGCCTGCCGCTATATCTTCAAGATTTCTGCATACATTCTCTTCCAGTAGATTTAGTGTTTCTGTATTAATATTTAGACCTTTGATCCATATTGACTTTAGTTTAGTGCATGGTGATTGACATGCATTTAGTTTTAGTTTTTAGCATAAGGAAAGCCAGTTTTTTAAAGCACTATTTATTAGCACTATTTTTTAGCACTATTTTTTAGTGCCATTATTAAAATGGCTTTCTTCTAGTGAACATGTTTGGTCCCTTTGTCAAAGATGAAGTGGCTGAATATGTTTGCAGTTGGGTCTAAATCTTACAATCTGTTCCACTGATCCTCAGGTTTGTTTTTTGCCAGTACCGTGCTGATTTTATGGCAGTGGCTTTGTAGTATAGTTTCAAGTCAGGGATTGTGATATATCCTGTCTTGGTTTTTTTGTACAGGACAATCTTTGCTATTCTAGGTCTCTTCTGTTTCTAAATGAATTTTAGGAATGTTTTCTATAGATCTATGAGGTATGCTAATGGTATTTGATCAGGATTGTATTAAATCTGTACATCAGTTTTGGGAGTATGGCCATTTTCACAGTGTTGGGTCTTCCTATCCATGGGCAAGGGATATCTTTCCATATCCTCTTCGATCTCCTTTTTCAGAGTGTTGTAATTTTCAATATATAGATCTTTTACATTGTTTGTTAGGTTATTTCTAAGTACAGTAATCCTTCACTTATCATGGGAGTTATGGTCCAGAGACCCCTGTGTTAGGTGAAAGTCCACAAAGTAGCAGTGTTATATTTATTTTATTATTTATATATATTTTAAGGCTTTATAAACCCTTCCCACACCCTTATAAGTCCTTCCTACACTCCTGCGTGCCTTCCCAGGGAGACCATTCTAATCAAAGCCTCAACTTTCAACTAGGGCAGCACCTGGGGATGCTTGGGTGAATTGGCATCTCAGCTCCAAGGGCAGGAGGGGAGCATAGGGCAGGTAGGGATGGAGGGCAGAAGTAGGCCAGGGAGCAGGGCATGTGGGACCCAGCTGAGTGGAGCAGAGCCCAGCACCCGGCCCACACCACTCACACTGTCCAGGTTGGCTCATAGAGCTGGCAGGGGTCAGGGGCAGTCCTGGCTTATAAGCAATGCCTGCCCAGTGTGGGTCTGCTCACATGGCCAGGTGGCTCTGCCAGGCTCGGGCCAGGGGTAGTGGTATACTGCATTTCCATTGTGTACAGTACATTATTCACCTACTGATGAAATACATACTGTACAGTACCTTATTTTGATTTATTATTCTCTTAATATGTTTGAATTACCATTTAAATTTTTTTATATTGTTTTAAATTTTTAGGCAAATATTAAAATAATAAATGTTATATAAATACCTATATACTCAAAATCCCACCATACAGTGAAAACATTGTGATACAGAATTAGATACATTTTTAAAAAAAATCTGTGATACAGTGAAGCTGTAATAAGTGAACCACAATATAGCAAGGGATGACTGTATTTCATTTTTTTGATGCTTTTGCTAAGGGTGTGGTTTCCCTAATTTCTGTCTCAGTGAGTTTGTTGTTTATGTGCAGGAATGCTATTGATTTCTGAGTGTAAACTTTATATCCAGCCATGCTACTGATTTTGGTTATTAAATCTATAAGCCTTTTGGTGTTTTGGGGGTCTTCTATATAGAGTATCCTGTCATCTGCAAATAATGATAATTTCACTTCTTCCTTTCCTATCCTTATTCCTTTTATTTCTGTCTCTTGTCTAATTGCTCTGGCTAATGTTTCCAGAACCATATTGTATAGGAGTGGTGACAGTGGACATCCTTGTCTTGCTCCTGACTTTAGAGTGAAAGCTTTCATTTTTTGTCCATTTATTATGATGTTAGCTGTTGGTTTGTCAGTGATGGCTTTTATCAGATTGAGGTAAAGACCATCTATTCCTATTTTCTGTAGGATTTTTATGATGAATGAGTGTTGGACTTTATCAAAAGCTTTTTCTGCATCTATTGAGATGATCATGTGATTTTTGTCTTTGACTCTATTGATGTGATATATTACATTTATTGATTTGCTTATGTTGAACCATCCCTGCATTCCTGGCATGAATCTCACATGGTCATGGTGTATAATCCTCTTGATGATTTCTTGCATTCTGCTTGCTAGTATTTTGTTGAGGATTTTTGCATCTAGGTTCATTAAAGAGAATGTCCTATATTCTCTTTTTTGTTTGGGTCTTTCTTTGATTTTGGTATCAGGTATACTTGCCTACAAGAATGAGCTGAGGAGAATTGATTCCCTTTCTATTTTATTAAAGAGTTTGAGAAGAATTGGTGTTAAATTTTCTCTAACTTTCTTGTAGAATTCAGCTGTGAATCCATCAGGACCTGGGATTTTTGTTGTTGGTAAGTTTTTGATTACATTGTCAATTTCATTAACTAATATTCAGTTATTCAGAATTTTTACATCTTCTTGATTCAGTTTTGGTAATTCATACATTTCTAGGGATGTGTACATTTCCTCTGTGTTTTCCATGCTATGTGAGTAAAGATTTTCAAAGTGGGTCTTGATGATATGAATTACCACAGGATCTTTAGTGATTTCACTTTTTTCATTCCTCATTGCATTAATTTGAGATTTTTCTTTCCTTTTTTTGATAAGATTTGCTAGGGGTTTATCAATTTTGTTTATTCATTGAAAGAACCATGTCTTCAATTCATTAATTCTTTGTATTGTTTTCTTAGTCTCCATTGCATTAATTTCTCCTCTGATCTTTATAATTTCCTTCTTTGGGCTTTGGGCTTGACTTGCTCTTCTTCTTCTAGAAGCTTGAGGTGCAGCATTAGGTTGTTTATTTGTGCTCTTTCTGTTTTTCTGATGTGAGAATTCACCACTGTAAATTTCTCTTTTAGGCTGCTTTCTTTGTATCCCATAGGTTCTTGTATGTTGTGTTTGCATTTTCATTTGATTGTAGACATTGTTTAATTTTTTCTTCAATTTTATCTATGACACACTGGTTGTTCAGGAGGGTGTTATTTTATTTTCTTATGTTAATGGAGTTTTTATGGTTTCTTTTGCCATTTATTTCTAATTTCATAGCAGTATGATCAGATAATACTCATGGGATAATTTCAATTTCTTTGCATTTAGTTAAACATGTTCTACAAGCTAGTATATGGTCTGGTTCAGAGAACCTACCATCTAGAGGTAAGAAGAATGTGTATTTTGATGTTGTTGGGTGGAACACTATGGAAATGTCTACTAAATCCATGTGTTCACATGATTGGTTCAGTTTTGTTATTTCTTTGCTGAGTTTTTATCTAGTTGATCTATCTCTTTGTAATAATGGGATATTTAGGTCCCCCGTTACAATTGCACTATTGCTTATTTGATTTTTCATGTCTATTAATATGTGTCTTATATAGTTGGTTGCTCCCGTATTTGGTGCACATATATTTATGTTTGTTACCTCTTCCTCTTGAAGTTTCCCCCTAACAAATATGTATTCTTTATCTCTTTTGATCATTCTTGGGTTGAATATCACATTGCCTGCAAGGAGAATTGCTACCTCTGCTCTTTTTGGATTCCTGTTGCATGGAATATTGTTTTCCATCCTATAACTATCAGTCTATGAGTTTCCTTTTGAGTTAAATGTGTTTCCTGTACAGAATAATGTTGGTTCTTGTTTCTTGATCCCTTCTGCCAATTTTTTTTTTTTTTTTGTTTTTCTTCTTGTACCAGGAATCGAACTCATGACCTTGTGCTTGCCAGGCAGGCACTGTGCTGCTGAGCTAAATCCCCAGCCCCTGCCAATTTTTTTTTGATTCATGAATTCAGGCCATTTTCATTGATGGTTATAACTGATATGTATTGGCTTATTTTGGTCATGGTATTTTCCTACTGTTGGTTCCCTGTTTTCCCTCTATTTAATTGTTTGCCCTTTCCAGCAGTTTCTTTGTTCTTGGAATTGTGGTCATTTTATTTCTATCTAGAGTATCTTTCAGTACTCTTTGTAGGGTTGGTTTAGTGGTCATGAATTTCTTCAGTTGTTCTTTGTCATGGACGTATCTCATTTGTCCATTAATTTTGGGAGGTAATTTTGCAGAGCACATTAATCTGAGTTGGAAGTTATTTTCTTTCAGGAGTTGAAATCCAAGCTCTTCTTGGCTTGATGGTTTGTATTGAGTTCTACATGCCTCACTTAACTGTATGTCAGGTTCTGTTCCTGTCTTAGTTACTTTTCTCTTGTTGCTGAGACAAAATACCTGACACCCAGAATTATGGAAGGAAATGGTTATTTATCTCACAGTTTGTGGAGGTTTCAGTCCATACTCAGCTGATTCCAAGGCAGAGTGGCACACGGCAGCGGGCAACAGTTCATGGTAGTGGCAGACAGCAAAAGTAACAAAGCAAAAGGGAGGAATGGTGGCAAACAGCCTCTTTCCCTCCCTTAAGTTGGTATGCAAACTACCTGCCCTAGGGCAGGTGTAGCTCTCACATCCATAATCCCAGCATGGGACTATGGATCAATCAAAAAATCTAGAAGCCCACCTCATGACTGCATGAGGCTTTTGGGGGACATCTAGACACAAACCATAACAGTTCCCATACTTGGGAAATTTTGTGCTATTTTTTCTGCTAATACTGTCTTTATGTCTTTGTGTTGGCTTCTGTTTTTCATTGACACCTGTCAATCTTATATTCTTTTTCTTTGCATCATTTTACAGCTATTGAATTATTATTTTCTCATTCCTTGTTATTTTTAAGAGGTCTTTCCTTTCATGATCACTAGCCCTGATCCTGTCTTCAAGGTCTGAAAGTCTATGTTCAGTTTCATTCAAGTGGTTTTGCCAGCTTTTATTTATTTATTAATTTTTTTATTTTCAAAACTGTAGTTACCAAAAAAAGTGAACAACTCTTAAGTTACAGTGCAAAACTAAAGCATCTGATTGTTTTAAAGATGCAATAGCAAGGAAGTATAAACACATCCACATTTTAAATAGTTATTTGTGTGGTAAGTAAATGCCATTTAAAACATTTTTAATAGAAAAACTGATTTGTATGTCAATTTATAGAAGATCAAAAAATCACTGTTTAATACAACTTCAGCTATAAACAACTAGAAGGGAAAAACCTCCTCAGTTCTTCTGGCTCTGCTTCAGCCTCTATATCTTCTGCTCCTTGCCTTTAGGAAAAAACATTGTGTTGTAAGGCTGCTGTCTTTTTGGATGAGGACAAAGGTCAAGACCTTCCTTAATGTAACCTCTTTCCATACATGTCTGCATGGAAGGAAAGCCAATTTCCCAGAAATTCTCTAGTGTGTTGGATGCAATATAGTGAAATTGGTGTCTTGAGCAGGAAGCGAACTTCTTTTCTCTTTCTTCTGTTTTTGCCAGCTTTTTAATGTTTAACTTAAAAATTTTTTTAATTTCCTGGATATCTCTTTGAATCTGTTTCATGCATTCACTTTCTTTCCTATATTATTCATTCAAGGTTTCTATCATTTTCCTATGTTCCTCTGTGGTTTTTAGTCTATTCTCCAGATATACTGGGAAATTCTCTCATTATTGTTGTCATTTCTTTTCTTTTGTTTTTTTTTTTTTTAACCTGAGAGGGCATTTCAGATCTCCTGTCCTCTATAGCCTCATGGATTTGTTTCTTTACTTCAATTGCTATCATTTCTTAAATGTCAGGTGTGTGTCTTCCAATTTCTTCTATGTTGTTGTCTCCTGGATTTGTTCAGGATGGGCTGAATATCTGAGATTGAATTTTTCTTTTCCATCTTGTCATTATCTATACCAAATTCTTTTAATTTTGTTTTTCATGGTGCTTCTTGTGAATTTTTGTAGTAGTTAGCTATGCCATTGGTATCAAGGACTCTCTAGGAAAAGTCTTTTTTTCAGTGATGTCTTTGTGTGTAGGCGGTTCTTGGTTTGTGTCTATTCCAATATCCTACCTTCCCAATTATTTGAGAGTAGCATGTTAGTATCTGTTTGGCTCAGTCCCCAGTCCTTTTATGTTGGGTTGTGGTGATATCATTACTCCAGAGCTTCCCAATGCTGTTGCAGAAGGTGGCAGAACTGATTACAACAGATATGACATCCTAGCTAAAGTAATATAATTAGCAATAACAATAGCATCAAGCACAATTTATAAAATGACAAACTGTGTTAACATTTGATTTTGTACTTTAAGCCATAGGAGCAAGTCTATAGTTATATTGCAGAACCAACTGTAAATTAAGAGTTTGTATGCAAAGTGTTTCCCCCTCGGTACAGTGGTTTGACCATCTGGTGGGGAAATTTAGGGATGATAGTGTATCAAACAAATATAACTGGAAAGGAAGTAGAAGCAAGACTGGAGGACAAGTGATGATCATGCAAAGTTTGAGAAACTAAAGAAGGGGGTAGAAAAGAAGGAATGAAGGAGTGATTATCTGAACTGGTCTTTGGGTTTGGGGATGGGATTAATTTTCTGTGGACAGAGTTCTCCCCAGCTGTTTAGAAACTGAGAAGAAAAGGAAACATTTGAGAAAAAAGGAAAGAATAGCAAAAGTAAAAGAAAGTAAGATAAACAAAAATAAAACAAGGTAAAAAATTAAATAAAAAAAATTTTTAAAAAGGGGAGGTCACCCCACCCATCTGCTTCTATTCCAGGTGTCTTTGTCCCTAAGCACAACACTGGTTCACCTAACTTACCACCTGTTAGCTTGTATTTTGAAGTTCAATCTGACTAGTATTAATTTCTCTTTCCTGTGGGCCCCAGTCAGGATCCTACTATGTGGCTGGCATTCCCCCAAAAAACTGGTCCCACTGATATAGGGGAGGGACCAGTCACCTGCATGTCTCCACTGAGACTGGTTGCAGAGGCCTCTCTTTTTACTTTTAAGAGGGTCTATGATAGGGGTATTGTGCCTTCCCTTTTCTTCTTATCTTCCACTGCTGTTATGGGTTGAGTTTCATCACTTCTAAGATGTTTGTTTAAGTCCTAACCCCACAGTGCCCTTGGGGTGGAAATAGGGTGACTTTATTTTGACACAGAATTGTTGTGAATGTAACTAGTTAAGATGAGGTCGTGTGGGGCCCTAATCCAGTAGGACTAGCTTTGCTCTTTTCCTATTATGGTTTGTTGTCCTTCATTCTGTTGATAAAGTGTGTCATGTATTGATTTGTGTATGTTGAGCCATGCTTTCTTCCCTGGCATGAATCACACTTCATCATGGTGGAAGATCTTTTAAGTGAGCTGTTGGGCTCAATTTATTAGCATTTTGTTGAGGATTATTTTATCTTATCCATATAAGATATTGACTTATAGCATTGATTCCTTTCTAAAGAGAAACTTGTCTTCCAGTTTGGTTTGAAGGTAATGCTGGCCTTGTAGAATGAGTTCGGGACAATTTCCTTTCTTTGATTTTTTTTTGGAATGACTTAAGAAGAATTTTTATTCACTCTTCAAATGTGTGATAGAATTCTGTAGAGAAGGGTTCTGGTCTTCGGCTTTTCTTTTATGGAAGATTTAAAAAACTACTGATTCACAGCCAGGGATATAGCGTGGTGGCCTACGCACCTGCCTGGCAAGCACAAGGTCCTGAATTTGATTCCCTGTCCCACCCCCCAAAAAAAAGAAAGAAAAAAAAATTACTGATTCAGTCTCATTTTACTCATTATTGGTTTGCTCAGGTTTTCTATTTCCCATAATTCAATCTTGGTAGGATATTTGTATCTAGGAATTTGTCCATTTCTTCTGGGCTATCAAATTTGTTGTTTGCAACAGTCTTTAGTGATCTTTTCTGTTTCTTGTTATCCTAAATAATGCAATGTCTCCTTTTTTATCTCTGATTTTGGGTCATTTTTCATAGTCTAAGAGTTTGCTAATTTTGTTTGTCTTTTAAAATAATTAGCCCTTCCTTTTCTTATTTTTTGTATTTTTAAGGTCTCTGTTTCATTTATCTCTGCTCGATCCTCCTCTTCTTCCTAATTATTGTTCACCAATTTTAGGTTTACTTTGTTTATTTTCCTAACTCTTTGAAGTATAGCTCCAGATTATTTGAGATCTTTCTGCTTTTTTGATGTAGGTTTTGACTTCCATAAATTTCCATCTTAGTAATTCTTTCTGTTCCTCTTTGGATTTGGTATATTGTTATTTTAATTTATTTCAATAAAATCTTACATTTTAAAACAATTTCTTCCTTGAGCCCATTGGCTATCCAGAAGTAAGTTAATTTCCATGTATTTGTATAGTTTCCAAAATTTTTATTGCTATTCCTTTTTAGTTTTATTGTGTTGTGGTTGGAAAAGATACTTTCTTGTTTAAGAATATTTTCTTGGGGTTTCCCCTTGGAGGGGCTCACTCGGCTTCACCTGTGGCCTCATGGGAAGGAGTCCAGGGTGGGGTCTTCACCCATTAATCCTTCCCTACATCTCCCCTCCCTCACCCCTCAAGCCCTTCTGGTTGGTGCTTTGGCAGAGACTTCAGTGTTTATTTTACCTTGGACTTCTATTTCTGAATTTTGGCTGAGTCCTCAGACTTAACCTATTGGCTTCAAAGGCAGTGGATAACATTGTATTATGTATGCCCTCATTACTGTAGTAGCTGGTTATGTTTACATTGAGACTGTTCCCTAAAGATCTCATGTGGTCATAGACAGGGCTTCTGGAAGGTGACTGAATCATTGTGATGTGGCAACTTGCTATTAGAGGTGGGGCTTGGTAGGTAGGAAGAGATGGGTCCAGAAGGGTGTGACCTGGGAGGGTGGATCTCTCTCCTAGCTCTTCCATTTTCTCTCTGCTTCCTGACCACCATCATGTGATCAGCTTGGCCCGCTGCCCAGGCCTTTCCACTAGGCTGTTTCTGTGTTTAAGCCTGCAGAATATGGACTGAAACTTCTGAAACGTGAGTCAAAATATCTCCTCTTTTAAGTTGCAGGTGTTGGGTATTATGTCTCAGCAAAGAGAAAGTGACTAAGACGGTTATCTCCATTCCATTCATATGATCGCAGGTAACTGCTAAAAATCAACAGCAGAAGATACTAAGCTAGCTCAGCACGAGGTGACATTTCTACTGAGCTAAGCCAAACATTCCCTCTTGCAGCCAAATCAGAGTTATATATAGGCATACTATTGTAAATTTGAATGTATTCATCATTTACTTCCTTTGTTAGATTGATTCCTAAATATTTCATTTTTTTATATGCTATTGTGAAAGGTTTGTTGTCCCTAATTTCTCTCTCAGTGTCTTTGCTATTTGTGTACAGGAATGCTACTGATTTTTGAGTGTTGACTTTGTATCTAGCTATGTTACTTAATTTGGTTATTAAATCTATATGCCTTTTGGTGGAGTTTTTGGGGTCTTCTATGCAGAATATCATGTCATCTGCAAATAACAATAATTTCACATCTTCCTTTCCTATCCTTATTCCTTTTATTTCTGTCTCTTGTAAATTGCTCTGGCTAATACTTACAGCCGAACTATACTGAATAGGAGTGGTGACAGTGGACATCCTTGTTTTGTTCCTGATTTTAAAGTGAAAGCTTTCAGTTTTAGTCCATTTAGTATGATATTGGCTCTTGGTTTGTCACAGATGGCTTTTATCAGAGTGAAGTAAAGTTCATCTATTCCTATATTTTGTAGGTTTTTTTTTTTTAATCTTGAGTGAGTGTTGGACTTTATCAAAAGCTTTTTCTGTGTCTATTGAGATAATCATGTGATTTTTGTCTTTAATTATGTCTTGGTTACTTTTATCTCATTGCTGAGACAAAATACCTGACACCCAGAATCAAGGAAGGAAAAGTTTATTTAGCTCACAGTCTGTGGGGGTTTCAGTCTATACTTGGCTGGCTCCAAGGCAGAGTGGTACATGGCAGAGGCCAGCAGTTCATGGTGGTGGAAGACAAGAAAAGCAGCAAGAGAAAAAGGGAGGAGTGGATGGGAAGAGCAAGCATCTTTCCCTTCCTTCTGTTGTATGCAAACTATCTGCCCCAGATAGCACTCACACCCATAATACCAGCATTGCATCATGGATCAATCATAAACTCTAGAAACCTGCACGCATGACTGCATGAGGCTTTGGGGGGACATCCAGACACAAACTATAGCAGTCTCTATTGATATGGTGTATTACATTAATTGATTTCCTGTTATGGTTGATACAATGTACCTACTTAGAGAGTCTAGAGGTTTGGCTAAGTGACTCAGCAGTTCTACATCCTGGGGTGTAAAGGACACCCCCTTCTTGCTCTAGGATGCTGTTCATTGTGTCAATGTGAGAAGTTTGGAAGGTTAACTATGTGAGTGCCACCCCTGGGGTGGGGGTAACCTGCTTACAGTATAAGGGAGGGAAAGAGACTTGCAAGCACTGCCATTCCCCCCTTTGCTCTTGTTGCTTTGCTATCTTCTACCTCGGAACGAGCCAAGTATGGGCTGAAACCTCCACAAACTGTAAGCTAAATAAACCTTTCCTTCCTTAATTTTGGGCATTGGGTACTTTGTCTCAGCAACAAGAGAAAAGTAACGAAGACACTTGCATATGTTGAACAATCCCTGCATTTCTGGGATGAATCCCATTTGATCCAGATGTATAATCTTCTTGATGATTTGCTGCATTCTATTTACTAGTGTTTCTTTGAGAATTTTTGCATCTATGTTCATTAGGGAGATTGGCCTGTAGTTCTCTTTTTTGTTTCGGTCTTTTTCTGATTTTTGTGTTAGGTTAATACTTGCCTCTGGGAATGAGTTAGGGAGCATTCCTTCCCTGAAGAATTGGCATTAAATCTTCTCTAAATTCCTTGTAGAATTCAGCTGTGAATCCATCAAGACCTGGCCTTTTCTTTGTTGGTAAGTTTTTAAAATTATATTTTCAATTTTATTGGCTGATATTGAGTTAGTCAGAATTTTTATATGTTCTTTATTCAGCTTTAGTAATTCATATGTATCTAGGAATATGTCCATTTCCTCTGTGTTTTCCATCCTATGAGGGTAAATATTTTCAAAGTATGGATTGATGGTCTTCTGAATTTCTACAGGATCTGCACTGATTTTATTCTTTTCATTCCTTATTGCTTGAATTTGAGTTTTTTCTTTTTGTTTTTTGATAATGTTGGCCAGGGGTTTATCAATTTTTTTATTCTTTCAAAGATTTCAAAGATTCTTCCAACTCTTTGATTCATTAATTCTTTGTATTGTTTTCTTAGTCTCCATTGTGTTAATTTCTGCTCTGGTCTTTATAATTGCCTGTCTTCTTTGGGCTTTGGGCTTGACTTGCTGTTCTTTCTCTAGAAGCTGGAGGTTCAGCATTATGTTATTTATTTGTGCTCATTCTGTTTTCCTGATGTGGGTATTCACTACTATAAATTTTCCCCTGAGGACTGCTTTCATTGCATCCCAGAGGTTCCTGTAAATTGTATCTACATTTTTGTTTGATTGTAAATGTTGTTTAACATCTGTAATTTCACCTCTGACCCATTGGTTGTTTAGGAGGGTGTTATTTAATTTCTGTTTTTATGGAGTTTTTGACATTTCTTTTGTCAATAATTTCCAATTTCATTGTACTATCATCTGGTAGTATGCATGGGATAATTTCAATTCCTTTGCATTTATGTAAGCATGTTCTATGGGCTACTATATGGTCTATTTTAGAGATCGTCCCATATGCAGCTGAGAAGAACGTGTTTTCTGATGCTTTGTGCAAGTCCATTTGTTCACATGTTTGGTTAAGTTCTGTTATTTCTTTGCAGATTTTTTGTCTAGTTGGTTTACTTGTTTGTGATAATGGGGTATTAAAATCTCCTGTTATGATTATGTTGCTGTTTATTTGATTTTTCATGGCTGTTAAAATTTGTCTTATATTGTTGAATGCTCCTATATTTGGTGCATAGATATTTATGTTTGTTATCTCTTCCTCTTGCAGTTTCCCCCTAACAAGTGTGTAGTGACCTTCTTTATCTCTTCTGGTCATTCTTGGTTTGAAGTTCACATTGTCTGCAAACAGAATAGCTACCCCTGCTTTTGTCTGGGTTCTTGTTACATGGAGTATTGTTTTTCTCCCTTTGATTTTTAGTCTTTGATTTTCTTTTTGGTTTAATTTTTTTTTTTTTTTTTTTGTTTTTTTTTTTTTTTTTTTTTTTTTTTTTTTTTTTTTCTGGTACCAGGAATCGAACTCATGACCTTGAGCTTGCCAAGCAGGCGCTGTGCCGCTGAGCTAAATCCCCAGCCCCTGTATTTCTTATAGACAGCATATTGTTGGATTTTTGTTTCTTGATCCACTCTGCCAGTCTGGTTTTGATTGGTGAATTGAGAGGCCATTTACATTAGTGATTATAGCTGATATGTATTTTTTTGTCATGTTATTTTCCTGTTGTTAGTTTCCTACTTTTTACCCCTGTTTAATTCTTTGCTGTGCTTGGTGGTTCTTTTCTTTTGTTGTTCTTCGAATTGTGGTCATTTTTATCTCTTCCTTGAACATCTTTTAGTACTCTTTGTGGGACTGATTTGGCACTCATGAATTTCTTCAGTTTTTCTTTATCATGAAAGTATCTTCTTTTTCCATTAATTTTGAAAGATAGTTTTGTAGGATACATCAATCTGGGTTGGAAGTTGTTTTCTTTCGGGACCTGAAATACTTCACTCCAAGCTCTTCTTGAATTGATGGCTTGTGTTGAGTAATTTGCCATGATTCTGATGGGCTTTTCTTTATAGGGGATCTGTTTCTTTTCTCTAATGGTTTTTAATGTTGTGTTGTTTTGATGAATTTCTTGGATCTTGATTATTAGATGTCTAGGTGTAGGTTTATTTTGGCTATAGCTAATTAGAGTTCTATATGCCTCACTTAACTCTATGTCAGATTCTCCATGCTTCGGATATTTTCTGCTGTTACTTCTGCAAATAGTCTTTTTATGTCATTCATGTTGATTCTTACTGTTTTGTTGACATCTACTACTCTTACATTGTTTTTGTTTGCTTCATCTTGCAGCAACTGAATTATTTCCTGATTCTTTGTTATTTTTAAGAGATCCTTCCTTTCATGATCATTGCCTGCAATGCTGTCTTCAAGCTGTGAAAGTCTATCTTCAGCTTCATTCAAGTGGTTTTGCCAGCTTTGTATGGAACTTTTAATTTCTTAGATATCTGTTTGAATGTGTTTCATGCATTCTAATTCTTTCCTATATTGTTCATTCATGGTTTCCATCATTTTTCTATGCTTCTCTGTTTTTAGCAATGTCCTCTTTAGATGTACTGAGCAATTCTTTCATTACTGTCATTTCTTTTTTTACCTGAGTGATTATTTCTGATCTGATTTCTTCTATGGTATGATGGAATTGTTTCAGGAACTTCAGGTGTGTGACTTCCAATCTCTTCTATGCTGATGTCTCCTGGACATGTTTTGGTTGGGGCAGAGCTCTGATATTGCATTTCAATCCTTTGTTTTTTCATTTTTGAAGATCCAGAGGTTTCCTGGGGCTCAGCCTCACTCCCGAGGCTGAGGGAGGGGTGGAACAATGCTCCCGAAGCTGTCTGGGGCTCAATGTGGCTCCAGCCATGGTGTCTACTGTCTGTGTCTTAATTTTTAAATGTAATTAGTATTTCATTTTTTTAGTCATATACTAAAGACATGAATGGTTGACATAACATGTTTACAATATTAGAACATTTAAAATTTCTGTACAGTTACTCTTACCATAAGTTTCATACCCTCCAATATTTTCTTCTTACTTGTTAGCATTTCTTCTTTCACTTTCAAGAAATTCCTTTGGATGGGTCTGGTGGTGATCTAGTGTGGTGATTTTGTTTTTTGTCTTTTTGAGACAGTGTCTCACTGTGCAGTTCAGGCTGGCCTTAAGCTCACTTTGTAGCCCAGGCTGGTCTTGAATCGCAAGAATCCTGCTGCCTGAACCTCCAGAATGCTGGGATTACAGGTGTGTGCCACCACACCTGGCTTGGTCTGGTAATCTTGGTAGGATAGTTCTGGTCCAGCTTTTGTTTGCCTAAGAATGTCATAAAGTCTCCTTAATTTCCAAAGGTTAGCTTTGCTAGGTGTAATATTCTTGGTATCTAGTATTTATTTATTCTTGTTTCCTTGAGAATCTTTTCTTATCTTTTACCTTTAAGAGTTTGATCATAATATGTCTTTGGTTTAGTTGGACCTGATTGGTGATCCTTGGCTTTTCTATCCATGGACATTTGTAACCTTTCCAGGTTGGGGAAGTTTTCTGTCAAGGTCTCTTCGGTAATTTTTAAAATCCTATTGGCATTCTCAGTTACCTGAATTTTTGCTTTTAATTGTTATCCCACATTTCCTGTAAGCTTTTTTGTTCTTCTTTTTCCTCCTATGATTATATATTTTCAGGTCCTGATTTTGAGCTCACTAATTTTTGCTTCTATTTGATCTATACTATAGATGTCTTCTGTCAGATTTTAAATTTCCCTTCATGTACTTTTCAGCTTATAGATTTCTATTTTTTAAAAAAATTCCTTTAATCTCTGTGTTAAGTTTCTGTGATAAAAACACTGAATTGTTCCTCTGTTTTCTTGAAACTTGTTGAATTTCCTTAAAACAACTGTTTTGAATTCTCTGAGACTTTGCATGTATTGGTTGGTTTCTGAGTTCTTGACTTTTTCTCATGTATGATGTCTTCTACACATTGGAGGATTAGGTATTTTTTCTAGTGTTCCTGACCTGGATTTGTGCCTATCTTTCCTCCAAGTTTGGGCAGGCTGCTTATTTTCTGAGCCTATGTTCACTCTCAGTATTTGAGCACTAGATGGCAACATAAATCTAGGTTTGCTCTGAGTTTGCTGTTGGTGTATTGTTTCAGTTTCAACACTTAAGGGTGCCTGAAGCCCAGGTTTGTCTCAACTCTATAACTGGTATGTTCAGAAGCAACTAGGCCTAAAAAAGGGGTCTTGCCCATAGCTTCCACCTGGGCCAGGGTAGGCCTAGACTTCTTGACCTTAGTAACTTGTTTGTGGCTAAGCATTGTGGAGTTCCTCCAAGCTCTGAGTCTTACCAAAGAGGGACTGGCCTCTGGCCTCTATGCAAGACTTGGTACTAATCTCCATTTTCCTTCTACAAGCAGATAATTAGCTGTGTTTTGCTGCCCAGGGATGGGGAGGAATGGATTGGACAGTCTCATAGCCTCCGGTGCTGTAGCACTGAATCACACTGGAGCCCACAGTCCTCTAAGACCAGTGCAGCAGAGGGGAAGACACAACGTCTATGCTGCTGAGGTGGACTCCTGGGCAGAGATAGCTGCAACAAGCCACAGGTGATGCTGGCCAGGAAAAAGTCTGATTGACTGGGTTGCAATTCTCTGCCTGGCATCAGGTGGGTCCAGAGGTTCCATAAATGGGCACTGGCCCAAGAATAGGAGACATTAGGATCATCTAACCATTAGGTTTCACTGGGAAGGCAAAGTTCCATGTTCATGCTCCTATCCTCCTCCCCCAGCAGGTGGAGTCTCACTTCTTGCACAAGATTGAGCCTCATGTGGTAGAGACAGTGTCTGGGCTGCCCAGGCAGATGCTAATCTGGTTCACACCCAAGTCTCACCCAAGAGCTGCAGGCTCTCCACAGGTATGAGGGCAAAGCCATAGGCTAATGCTATGGCTGCTATGTAGTGAGGTAGACCGAAACAGGAGCCTGTCCTACCAGGGTACAGGCTCTGTCTGGTGCCAGGGAAGGTCTAGGGGTTCCATCTGTGAGCACTGGCCTGGAGGTAGAAGTCCTGGGCTCTGCCTGATACTGAGTCTCACCACAGCAGGCCAGTTGAGCTTCCAGGCAAAGGCCTATGCTCCCTTTCCTGCCCTGTTCCCTTCAAGTGGTGTCTTGCTCTTTGCTCTGCTGAGAAAGACTGGGAGAGTAGTGGTGGAAGCAGTCCTTTGGCTAACACGGGTGCAGAGGCTCAGTCTGGGGGTAATGGCCTAAGGACATGCGTCATGGGGCTTTGCCCAAGTTTTCACCTTGGTGGCCTAGTAGTGGGTTCAGGTCTAAAGCCTGGGCTGAATGCCCTTTATCTCCTCCAAGCAGGAGGTATCACCATGATGTGCTTCTCGGAGTTGGGGGAGGGGTGGTGTGGGCAACTTTTCCCTCCTGCCTTCTTCCACTTGTCCTTTCTTTATTATATTAAAGCCATGGGGGCTGGGGATATAGCTCAGCAGCACAGTGCCTGCCTGGAAAGCACAAGGTTGTGAGTTCGATTCCCAGTACAAAAAAAAAATAAAGCCAGGCACTGCGGTCTCCCACCTGGTTTTCTTAGCTTGTGTGAACATGGCATGGAGCATGAAGAGCTGTTCAGATCGGTGCATTTATGGGAAAACAATTGCTGGAGGAGAGTCTTAAATAGCTGTCCTTGTGCTCTGCCCCCTACTGTTCACATAAAATGTAGACAGCTGGACACAAACACTTGCATGGGGAGCACTTCCTGTGATCAAGGAGGTGGGGGTCAGGGTGACTCTGTACAGCCAGGGAAGGCCAGAAGCTGCCCCCAAACCAAGAGAAGCTAGAAGAGCCATGGAAGAGATACTTCTTCCAGCTTTCAGAAAGAACCAGCCCTGCCACCTTTTGATCCTAAACTTCCGGCTGCCAGAACCAACAGTCCCTTCTCTTTTCACACCAGCTCCTTCATGGTACTTGTTACTGCAGAAGCAAACACAACTTACTCGTCTCTCCACTGCTTTTCCTGGGTCACTGTGATCCGGGAGAATCCAATCTCCTGGCCCATTAATTTGTTCTATTACGATGTCCAATTCAGTTGATTATCTATCCATTTGCATTTTCAAATTCAAGACCTCTAATTGGTTCATTTTCAAAGCAGCCTGTTCTTATTTCATAGGTAAAACAAAGAAAAATTTCTCTCTCAGCCTTTTTTCCTTGGAGATATATTAGATAGGATTTTTATTCAGCTGAAAGTAATAGAAGCCACAACAAACTGTAAGTTCAACAGAAAGTATAAAGACATCATAAGAAGTCCAGAAAAGAACATCTCAGGCTGTGCTGTGGGGCCAGGCTCCTTTGATCTCTGTATCTTGGGCTGTATCGTTATGGATGCAGGACCTAGCACTGGGTACTCATTCTGTCTAGGAGGAAGATAAGAGAATACAAAAGATTTGTGGCTATAATAGTATAACACAGATGCATACGTCAATATTCCAATGTTATAGTGGTTTAAAGATGAAGCTTGTCTGTCTCTTACATGCATGGAATTTAGTGATCCAACATTCCACTGCAGACTGTCAGGAACTGAGATTCCTCTATCGTTTTGTTCTGTCACTCGGAATAAAATGTGTGCTTCCCTCAGTGTGATCAAACATGGCTACTTGAGATGCAGCTATCATTTCTTTGTTCCAGGGAGCAAGAAAGTGGCAGTCGAGGAGGGGTTGAGCTCTTGCTTTATGGTTTTATCTTGGCAGTTGTACACAGCCCATTTGATTACAGGATCCTGCTCAGAGATTGGTCTTGAGACCATACCTGGCCTCTAGAGAGGCTGCACTGGGATACGTCACCTTTTATTTCCTTTTCTAGGCAGCCATAGGCCCAGCTACAACCAGGAGTTCTAAAATGAAAAAAGATGAGAAGGACGATTGCTAAAAGGCAACTGGATCTGTTATAATTAGGAAAGGATAGAGTAACTAACAGACATAGAAACACCAGCAGACATCCTCTTCTCCCTGCCTGATCCACACTCTTGGCTGTCTTTGAGAGGTGGGATTAGTTGAATCAGTCAGTGGGTGCATGCTCAGGACACTGGATAGGCAATGATGAAATGCTGGATAGGCAATGAGAAAGGCAGAGTGGGCACTGGATAGGCAATGATGAAATGCTCCACATTTTTATGTCAGTTCTTCAAGGTGTGGTGATGGTCATTTCTGGCTATTCATTTTCCTTAAATTATTAATGATTTTTGGTCATGTGACCCCCTCTTTTATTTGGTGTGCTAATTTCTGGATGCGGGGTTCCTGTTTGCATGTCTGTGAGTGTTACCTCTGGGGAGTTTGGGTGAGAGAGCATGGCCCAGTGGGCCTAGCTCAGAGTGTGGAGACTTCCCTCTAATTCAGGTCCTGAGCAGAAGCTCACATCCACTGCTCCTGCCTGGGGATGATATCCTCATTGGTCTACTGCACTGGCTGCTTGGATGGTGTTTTGTTGGTGTCTTGACAAGTCACCCCAAGAGTTTGTCTTCAGGCCCCCTTCAATTCCTCCTTATCCACTGTCTCAGAACCGGTAGCATCCTTCAAAAAGGTGGCATCTTTTGCAGAGGCTCCTGATGTGTTGGTTTTGGCTGCATTTGAAATTAAATCTTGTTTTTTATCTGCAGCTGCTTCTCTCAATTTATAATCTACCCAGAGTTATTTGGTAATTTCTGTGGATTACTGCCCATGCATTCAGCCCATCTACCCTCCTGATCCACCTCTCCCATACTGTATGTTGTAGTAGGTTAAATATAATGTTGATGTCATAGTGGGTGTATTAGTGTCCTTTGGCTGCTATGACAAATTACCACAGACTTAGTAGCTTAAAATAACAAAAAAATATTTTCTGATCACTATGGAGGCAGAGGTCTGAAGTCAAGGTCAGGCTACTTCTTATTTTATTTTATTTTATTTATTGTTTTGAAGCAGGGTCTCACTATGAATTGCAGGCTGGCCTTGTACTCATGGGGATCCTCCTGCCTCAGCCTCGTCAGTGCTGGGATTGTAGGCATGTGCCACCACACCGGGCAAGGTCATGCTACTTCTGAAGGCTCCTTGAGAGAACCCTAAGTGGCCTCTTCCGGTGCCTCGTGGCTGCCGGCGATCCTTGGTTTGTGGTTGCACCACTATATCTTTGCCTCTGTCTTTGCATGGTCTGCTACTCCTTGTCTTCATGCATGTTGTCTTCTATCTCACAAGGACATGTGTCCTTGGATTTAGGAGACACCCGAATAATTCACGATGACCTTAGGTAAAGATCCTTTACTTCGCTGTGTCTGCACAGACTGTGTTGATTGGGTTTCCGTTGCTACGACAAAATCCCGAAGAAACTCCACTCATGAGGAGGAAGGATTGATTTGACTCACGGCTTCAGAGGTTTCAGTCCATCGTTCCTGGTCCTGCTGCGTTAGTCTGTGGCAAGGCAGCATCATGGCACAGAGAGTGGTACAGCAAAGCTGCTCACCTCACTGCAGCTGGGAAACAGAGAGAGAGAGACAGAGGGAGACAGAGACAGAGACAGAAAGAGACAGAGAGACAGAGAGACAGAGAGACAGAGAGAGAGACAGAAAGAGACAGAGAGAGAAAGACAGAGAGAGACAGAGAGAAACAGAGACAGAGAGAGACAGAGACAGAGAGAGAAAGAGACAGAGAGAGACAGAGAAAGAGACAGAGAAAGAGACAGAGAAAGAGACAGAGAGACAGAGAGAAACAGAGAGACAGAGAGAGACAGAGACAGAGACAGAAAGAGACAGAGAGAGACAGAGAGACAGAGAAACAGAGAGACAGAGAGACAGAGAGACAGAAAGAGACAGAGAGAGAGAGAGAGACAGAGAGAGACAGAGAGAGAGAGAGACAGAGAGAGAAAGAGACAGAGAGAGACAGAGAAAGAGACAGAGAAAGAGACAGAGAGACAGAGAGAAACAGAGAGACAGAGAGAGACAGAGAGAGACAGGGAGAGACAGGGAGAAACAGAGAGACAGAGGAGACAGAAAGAGACAGACAGAGACAGAGAGAGACAGAGACAGAGAGAGAGAGAGACAGAGAGAGAAAGAGAGAGAAACAGAGAGAGACAGAGACAGAGACAGAGAGAGACAGAGAGAGAAAGACAGAGACAGAAACAGAGAGAGAGACAGACAGAGAGATAGACAGAGAGGGACAGAGAGACAGAGAGAGAGACAGAGAGAGACAGAGAGACAGAGAGACAGAGGAGACAGAGAGAGAGACAGAGACAGAGACAGAGAGAGAGACAGAGAGAGACAGGGAGACAGAGAGAGAAAGAGACAGAGAGAGACAGAGACAGCGAGAGACAGAGAGACAGAGAGAGAGACACAGACAGAGAGAGAGAGGGAGGGGCAGGCCTGGGTTCTAACATTTCCATCCAGGTACGCCCCCTCTGGAAGCCTGTCACCTCCCAGCAGTGTCACAGGTTGGTGGCCAGGCCCGGAGTATATGAGCCTTCAGGGGGACATTTAGGGTCCAAACTACAATGGCCCCTTTTCCAAACAATGTGCCATCCCTAGGGCCTGAGTGTGAGGACGTGGGCACAGCTTCTAAAGGCAGTTATTCACCTACCGCAGTGAGCTCTCTGCAGGCAAAGTTGGCCATTGGGACGGCAGGTTAGAAATGTCCTCATGCTTGCACTTCCAGCCTGAAGCGTGCTCTGTAGAAGGTAAATGTTATTAGCGTGTAACAGATGTCAGCTCCCAGAGATCCTTCACACCTTTTTTCCAGTTTCTCTCATTTTCTCACTTACCTCCAGGTAGCCTAGTGAAAAGCCTGGGAGAATATGCTAGAAGGAGTTAAATAGCAGTGAGCCCAGGTTGGGCCTTCCCAGTGCGGGGCCATGTGTTAAACGAGGCTTCTCCACTTCTCGAGGCCACTCACGGAGCTGCCTTCACCTCAGCTGCAATTCTCTCAACACATTTTCAGGGGCTTTGGTCTGCCCCACCGGGGGTTACCTCCTCCTTCTGTCAGAGGCCGCCAGCGCTGTGTTGGGAGGGTTTCTTTCTACGTCTGAGTTCTGAGATCTTACCTCCATCCCTCCAGGTGCTCTTACTCCAGGGCAACCTGCGGGTGGAAGGAGCCACATGAGCAGCAAGAGGTACGATGGGCTTTTCTGAAGCAGATTCGCCCGTCACTCAGAGTTGCCAGGTGGTGCTGGTAAGAAAACCTTGGGGACACAGGCAGCCCCTTCGGAAACTGGACGGCTGGGTGTGGGTGGCCAGGCTCCACCAGGGTGTGCTTCTGCACCAGCCCTGGCGTTCCTGCCTTCTGACAGCCACCACTCTACAGGGCTCATGACGTGAGGCATCATTTCCGGGTGAAGAGACCACTTTAGCAAGGGTCTGTGGCTCCTCTTTCTCTGTCAGAAGCCCCACTGGGCAGAGGCTCAGGGTGCAGAAGTCCAGAAGTACGTAAGGTCTTTGAAGATGAAACATCCAGAGAAACCAGGGAACCAGGGCCAGTCAGTTAGAGTTCACTGTTTAGGTTTACTGAGGCTTGAACTAGGGAGAGAACCAAACACGACCTCCATGCTTTAGGGAGAAGACCCGATGCATGGGGACTCATCATGTCCTTGCACTGGGACCTTGACCTGGAGTTTTTCCTTTGATTTGGGAGACTGGTCATAACCCAAAGCAGGGAATAGTTTTTAAAGGGCCGCTTCAGAACAACACGTCCCAAGTCTCAGCATAACTGGCCCTGATGCCCCAGCTCCCACCGGGTGCCCCACCTCAGCCTGTGTGAGCAGAGGACCAGGCAGGGAGACTCAGCTGGAGGCTGGGCCTTGGGGAGGGGCCAGCGACAGGAAATGCATTCTTAGAGAGCTGGACCCGGGGAGTCTGGTTGTTTCCTACATGTGGACGTCGGTGTGGGTGGTAGAACTGATGACCCGCCCAGTTCCTGCATAGTCGGAGGGGCAGAGCTTATGAGTCACCTCTGGGTCACCCAGACCTTGCTCACGGTCCATGAGCTGATTACCGCTACTAAGGAGGTGATTGACTAGACCTTCAGGCCGTGAGGCAGATGGCTGACAGTGAGGAAAAGGGGCGGGTGTGAAAGATTTCCACACAGAAAGGGTTTCTGAGAACATGGTAGGTCAATTAACAAGGAAGAAAAGCGGCCTCTCCGAAACAGGTAAGAGGTGATCTGACTCCCCACTCCTTGCTCCAGCACTGGAGGAGCTTGGTGGGGGTAGATAACCTTAGGGGAAGGGAGAGACATGACAGGAACATGCTGTCTTCCTATCCGGCTCCAAGCCCTGGCTTGGGAAAGGAGAGAACTCTGAATGATACAGGAAACTGAGACTTTCAGTTGCATCAGACTAAATTTTAACAATGAAAATATTTGAAAACAAATGGAATCTGCCCAAGATGTCACTGACCCCTAAAAGGAGGTGCCCACCTGCAGGGCAAAGGGCAGGAACTAGAACCTTCCATGCACAGGTCCCTTTGCATGCTGAGGACATTCATCCATTTCCAAGGGAGCAGTGCATACATCGGGGCTAAGGTGCATAAGCAGCTGTTTGGAAAGCACAGATCACGTTGCACGTAGCAGGTAGTGATAGATTCCACCTGCTCTGTGCAGGGTGGGGTGAGAAAAATATGATGTAGAGTCTTGGTTTATTTTTCACTTGGTATCCATGCTTACAATTCATGTACCACTTTCACAACTTTTGCATGAATTGTTTGCCATTTTTTGAAATTAGCAAACTGTAGTCAGTTTGTTTAATTATTATTATTACTTGTGGTGCTAGTGGTTGAATTCAGGCATCTGAATTCAGAAAATGGAGCTCTAAATTGTAGTTTAAAACATGGGTGACTGGAAATATCTCATGTAATATTGGAAAATACAGATTTATTTTCTATGTCATCTATATTTTCTTTTTTATCTTTTTGAGACAGGGTCTCACTATGTAGTTCAGACTGGCCATGAACTCACTTATGTAGCCCAAGATGGCCTCGAACTTACAATGATCCTCCTGCCTCAGCCTCCCAAGTGCTGGAATTACAGGTGTGTGCCACCCCTGCTGGCTATGTCATTTGTATTTTCAAAGAAATATCTCTTGCCTGATGCACTATTTTACTGGTTCAGTAATTTTTGCTTTTACTTTATAAATTCTTTTCTATTATTTGTAACATTGATTTTGTTTATTCTTTGATTTCAGTACTTATTAAAGTAGAACCCACTTTTCTTCAACAAGACAAAACATTAGTGAGATAAATTTTCTTCAGATAATAGTTTTGGTTGCATTCAGACATTTTAGGATATAGGAGTTTGATTATTAATATTAAATATTAATGAGTTTATTTTTATTCTCTAAACTAAGGGTTACTTAGGAGAATGGACTTTAATTTTAAGGTGATTGAATTTTGTTTCTCTCAATTTCAAAATAATTAATTTAGGACGTTGTGACCTGGGAGGATGACATATAGTTTCTGAGTTTAGAATTTGTAAGACTTTGTTTGTAATCTAATATGTGACAAATTTTTACACTGTTTTCATGGATGTTGAAAAATAAGTTCTATAGGTTACTGCGGCTTTCCTCACACCAGCCAGACCTGCTTTCTTCAGGTATTCTTTTATCTTGTTTTTCCCTCTTATTCAGCCCAAGCTTGCTCTGCAGAGCCAATTTTCCCCTTACTTGTCACTGTTATTTTTTCAAGTAAACTTTCCCCCTGTTTTTTTTGTTGTTCATTTCGTTAAATTCTTTGAGATGAGAAGAACCTGGAATTCAACTCCAGAAGGAGAGGTGGCAGCCCTGAACCCAGTAATGTTTATTTGGCGAGCCACTTTTACAAGGAGCTACTAATGTAGGAGCTGGGGTGCAGCAAAGCTGGCTGGGGAGATGAGCGGGACCGGAGGATTACAAGGTCCCAGGACAGTGCCAAATAATTCCCAGGACCCCTGTGTGGAACTTCTGGAAGGCTCCCACGAGATGTGGACGGCATAAAAGAGGAGCCCTCACAGGAGCCCACCGTCAGGATTTCCCACCGTAGCACGTGCTGTGTTCCCCAGACGCAGTGTGTGCTTTTATTTTTGCATTTATCTTCTTTTTCTTTTGTTCTGCTCAAGTGTGCTCTGCAGAGCTGGTTTCTCCCCTACTCTTCACCCTTCAGTTTTCAAATAAACTTTTGGCACTGCTAAAAAACAGTTCTACAGAGTTGGGAATTAATTACTAGCACTTAAACCAGATTTACTAGAGGAATATTTTGGAGCCGGTTGATCTGTTAAAGTTTAAGATATTATATTTCTGTCACTCCAGCCTTGCCTTATTAAATGCTTTTGTTTTTCATAGAGAAGCTTCATGGAAATAATATCTTTAGTTTTATTTGCACTTTTCATCAACATAAAAATCACTCTACTTTCCACTGAATTGTTTAAAGATGCTTCTGAGATGGTAAGAAGTGTTTATTGTAACACTTTAAGATAACACAGACTCCCATTAACCGAAGCCAAGATCTTTGTTACTACCAAGGAATTCGTTCCTCTACCATTATTAGAGATTAAAGGTATACAACCTTCCACACTTAAAAATCCCACATACAGAAAATTCCATATGCTTTTATATTAAGTTCTGAAATCTACTTTTAAAATTCAATAACAGGATATGGATATCTGTGTTATCTTTTAATAGCTATTTACTACTTAATGGTATGAATTTACCAGCATTTGTTTAATGAATCCCCTTTTCAATAAATATTTAAATTAGCAAGTTTTTGCTATTATGAACAAGTTTTAGGTCATTTTTTCTTGGCCGCAAAGTCTCACTGTAGTAGTATAGGCTGGCCTTGAACTCACTATGAGTCCAGGCTGGTCTCAAGCTCATAAACAATCCTCCTGCCTCAGCCTCTTGACTGTTGGAATTACAGGCATGTGGCACCATGCCCAGTGAGTTTTAGGTGTTGAATTCTGTTTTTGTCTGATAATAATTTTGTGAAATCTTATTGTTTATATTCATGAGTCTGAAGGAGTTTTGTCCATACGTTTTAAAAATATTGCTTTTGAAACTTCAAGGTATGCTTTTGTTAAGTTCTTTGCTCAAATGTCATCTTATTGGTGAAGACTTTCACACTCCATCCTCCATCTCTGTGTTCCTGGTTCTCCTCCTTGGATTTGTCTTTCTAGATGGCATTTGCCACTGCTGACATTTGTTTGCATATTCATTCTCATTCATTCTCATTGTTTGTTCCTTCTTGCTCTGCTAAGGCAAATGTAAGCTCTACAAGGAGCAGGATTTCATCTGCTTTGTTCATTATTTTATCTTTAGTGCTTGACATAATCTTTGGCATGCAGAAAGCATTAAGTGAAAACTTGCTGAATGAATATACTAATCTTACAGTTTAAAATTTTACTTTGTAATTATTTTATAAAAAGTTGTCAAGGTTCCAGAGTTCAGTGTTGACCTCAGTATGCAGCTGAACATGTACTGTTGAAATTGTGGCTTTGACATCTTGTTTAAGGAAATCAATAACCAAAGACCTACTCCAAAGTCATCAACCCCTGGACTCTGCATCTAGTTTACTGGCTTGTGGAGAGAAGTCTCCATGTCAGACAGCCAGCAGCCTACAGAATCTGACTGAAGATTTATTCCTAGCAAGAATAATCAGTAAAGCATGATATATTGTCAGTGGTGATGGAAAAAACACGGTGAAGAGTATGGGTGATTTAAGACTTAGAAGTTCAGAAAGTGTCCACATCCTTCGTTTATGTCTTCAGAAAGGAATTACTGGCTTGTTATTCTTCTGCAGTTAAAGTTGAACATCATGAAATCTGACAGGCTTTAGACTATCGTGTCAAATACTCATATGAGGCACCGTTCAAGTAGGTCACTGAGGGACTGTTCCGTGTTTGAAAGTCTACCTGAACGTGCAGGCTTCCAACAAGCAGTTCATTTGCTGGAAACTGCTGAAGAATTAACCTAACTGATGTTATTCAGTGCGTGAGAGTTTCTCTCGTCCTACCTGCTCTAGAGTTACTTTATCTTCTGCTCTGGTGAAGATGTTGACATTGCTGTGCATCCAGTGAAATCTGGGTGCAAGTGGAAATTAAAAGACTATTTGTGTAATCTTGAAAGTCAATTATGGTACTGGATTGCCATATTTGTAGATTCCAAGGTTAAGGGGCAAGTGAAAGTAATTAATTCATACAGAATATTTAAAATAAATATAAGCAAAAGTAAAACCAAACTTGCTTCTAAAAATATTCAGAAAACATCTTCTTCGATAAATGCATAAGGCCAAGTGTCGTGGTGCACCCCTGTAATCCCACCACTAGGAAGGCTGAGGCGGGAGGATCACCCGAGTTGGAGGCCAGCCTGGGCTATATAGTGAGTTAAAGGACAGTCTGAACCACATGGTGAGACCCTGCCTCAAAAATCCCTCCTAATTTCATTTGAAAGGGAGGGTCTATTTGGTTTTGTAAATATCGGGCACATTTGTCACAGGAGCAATCTGGTAATCAGCAGAGCCAAGATGCTGGTGATCCTGTACTATCTTGGCAACTTGAAACGTTTGAAGTGTAATATTTCAAATAATGTAATTGATGATTCAACTTCTCTTCAAGGAAAATTTCAGATTTCTCCTTCTTTTCAGTGGTTCCTTTTGGGTTGGTTTTGATTTTATTGGACTATTGAGTGCAAACTTGGCTATTTACCAGTGAGCCAATGAATACATTTGTTCCATTTCTACTAACTTTGAATAAATACAAAGTAATTCTAATATAGTTCATGTAGAGCATAAGTAAGCAGAATGAAAGAAGGGCAATTACCTATCGTCTAATTTAGGAACAACGTACCACAACTGTGCAGTCTCTCCCTTGTGCATTGTCCCTCATCTCATTTTTTCTCCCCACAGATATCCACTGTTTGGCATTGTGCATTTGCCAGATCCTTACTTTTCTTTATAATCATGTGACATAAATATGTCTGCATCCCTGAGTATACTTTTAGCTTTGTATGTTTTCAATTTTGTAACTTTTGAGCATTACATTTCTGAGATTTATCTCTGGTATGACATTCATTTTCTCTGCTGTATAGTATTCCATTACATGAATATTCCATGGCTTATTCATTGATTAGTATGGTATTGTTTTTAAAAATTATTTGATTTTAGTCTTTGTGAGACAGGGTTTTACTTGTGTTTCAGGCTGGCCTTAAACTCACTTTGTAGCCTAGGCTGGCCTCAAATTTGCAGCAATCCTCCTGCCTCAGCCTCCTGAATGCTAGGATTACAAGTAAGTAACACCATGCCTAGCCAAATTATTTCATTTTAAAAATGGTACTCTTCCATATAGTGTGTCTATGAATATTCTTATTTTTTGGTACTGGGAATCCAACTCAGGACCTTGCACTTGCCAGGCAGGCACTTGTACCACTGAGCTATACCCCCAGCCCTGAATATTCTTATGTCATGTGTCCAAACACTTAAAAGAGAGTCTTTCTGTATGTGCTATGTGTGTATCTGTGTGTGTGGCACCAGTAGTGATGGGTGTGAGACTGGAACTTCAGTTTTGTTTCCTCACATGGGTCTTCAGTGATATCCTCCCTTCTATGAGTGCCACATTTGTGGTACCCTGAATACCCATCTATACACAAGCATGTGTCTGATTCACCTCTTCTGTTTCACTGGTTTATTAGGATTGCAGAGCATCCATACAGCAATCCATGAACATGGTATAGCTCTCTGTTTATGTGGGTCTCCTAAGTGTCTCTCAATGAAGCTTTGTGGATTTCCCTGTCTGAGACCCTGTGCATGTTGTCTGTCTCACCTGGAAGACATCAGAACACTTCTCAGCCTCTTGCAGACTGACCAGCGTCTTACAAATATCAGTGTCTGGTCTTTGGATTTCTATTTTCTTGTAGATCTTGACACCTTAACTCCACTCTCTCTTCAGCTTTATGATACTTGAAAGAAAATATTTTTCTACAGCTTCTCCAGGTATTTTAATTTCCTTCAGCAAGAAAGTTGGCCCAAATGACTAGTCTGCCCCCACTGGAAGAACTACTCAGACCAGCTCCTGAGACTTTCACCCTCCAGGTCTTTCCGTTTGGTGGCCTTCCTCTCCCTCTTTCTCTCATGTTGTATCTAATCTGTGTCAGGCTTCACTTTACTCTTTGTTCTTTCTTCTTGTTTGCTTCAAATTTCTTTCAGCTTCTCTAATGACCTTTCCTTTTCCCCTCTTTTTGTATGCTAATTCAAATGGAAATATGGTTTCTGACATGGACATTAACTTTCTGGAAACCAAGAATATTCACAGATCCTCCAGAACAGTGAGACCCTCTCTGGGGGACTCAGCCTGGAGTGAAACATTTCCTCAGCCCAGATGTGTACAGACCCAAGTGAAGACTCAGAGGGGGAAACTAAGGATATGTCTTGGGGCACAGAGGTCTTGGGCTTCAGGAGAAGACAGACCTGGTCTTCAGCCCTTGAGAACTATGAAAATGGGGGTGTACTTAAGCACAGTGATGAGTTAATGTAAGTTGACCTCTTTTCCTCCTTTTCATGGGTAAGGATACTTATATTTTGTCTATCCAAGCTGTGAAGTTGCTCTGGTGATGCTGGTATTGCAGAGTGGAATACTCCTTTTTTCAAGAGCAAGTATCACTGTGGATTCCTTATTTGAAGTCCCAACAGGTAAATATTGCAGGCTTCATGTCCAGGGAATTATTCTGAAGTCTACACTGTTTAGTTTGCAGGATTGGCCAACAGCATCATTTTATTCTACTAAGCACATGTCTGCTTGGTATCCCTTTGGCTGACATTAGGAAAAAGGGTCATGGTTTTGGTGGGAAAGACTTCCGGGAGGGGTCACTAAAGATTAGTAGTAGTATTTAGGATGCAGAAGAAGAGAGGGTTTTGAGAGATCAACATTTCAGGAGTTGAAAATGAATATAGCTCTTGCCAGAGAGATTCCTCTCACTTTGCACAAAAGATCATCTTATGGAAATTTGTGTGTGCATTAACTTCTAGTAAGCATAATAACACCAGAATTTCCCAAAGGGTCTGAGTATATAATGAAACTTGTATCTGAATCCTTTTGTCAAGTGAAGAATATTCTTCTTTTTTATTTTTAAAATATCAAATTTTATTAAAGTAAATGTTATATAGATTTCAAATGTTAACCATTAAAATATACTAGCAATGTAAGCATAGTATCCATTTACGAAAGAGAAGGCTTTTCTAAAATAGACTAAGATACAGAGTAGCATCTTATCACCTTCTTGAATTCCAACAAGTGTATGTTTCTAAGAATAGATTTTGTTTGAATTTTAGCAGAATGAGTACTAAGCTTTTCTCTTTTCTTTCTCTTTTTTCTTAATATAGCATTTAGTTTTAAAACTGAGAACTGCTAGGCTTTCTCTTTCACTGGCACAATCTGTCCGTGCAGGACAGTGTACAGATAGCTATGCAAGAAACACAGGTATCATTGTATTCCGACATAACCCATGGTATTTTGGCATATACTTTTCTAATAATCAACTTACTTCTTTCTCCCATTTCCTTAAGATCACTAGAGAATTTGTACAATCGCGAGTAAGATGCAAGCTTTTAAGGTATAAACTTGTTAATTTTGGAAGGTAACTTGGTATCCTGTGTCTTTTCTGGAATGACATAGATCAGCTTAGGAAACTAGCACCTTTCGTTCAGAACCGAGTTGACATAGTTGTGCTCAAGAAAATTACCATCTCCCTTTATCTAACACTTCAGCAGAAACACAAGAGGATAACTAACAGGAAAAAGAGAAAGGGAATTAGTGCAGGTAGAAAGTGTAGGTAAAGCAATAAAATATTTTGTACCTTATTAAGACAAGAGAGTAGTGATGCTTCAGACTGAATGTCAGCTTACCCTTAACGCTGAGCTTGACAACTTGAAGGTCTCCAGGAACCAAAATAGAAGCTGTGGAATCCCACTGTGGCAAAATCAACAGAGACAGCCTTGGTCTCTCCTGGTGCTTCCACCTGGCCCCTCTCGGGGCTGCCTGGCCTTGGATGGCTACGTCTCTTCAGGAGGTCATTGCCTTTTCAGGAGGTCATTTCTCAAGTCTGCTTGACTCCTGGAAAGTGCTGTTTATCTTAGAACAGTTTTATCTCCACGATGCCCTGCCTTGTGTTGCCAGTGAGTTAAATGTAGGAGCCTCTGTTACAAATTTTCATCAAGAAAAGAAGATGCAGATGACCAAGATTACTGTTCATTTATAAATTTTCTCCATCTCCAAAATGCTAGGCAAATAGGATGATTTAGAAAGTGGGTAGGAGGAAAGGTTATGCTTTCGACATAAACAATGCGGTAACAGATGAGAGGTTTTTTGGAGAATCCATCTAGGCTTATCACATGTACTTGCACTGTTTACCATCAAGTGGTGCAATATAATTGCATAGACTTGGCACAGTCACTTCAGGGTGACTAATGCAGCCATTTCTTTGAACGTCACCCCTGTGTAGTGATGATTATCCGATGTTTCTGCCCACTCAGCATCCACTTTTCCTTTGGTAGCCAAATCTTCCTTTTCCTCAGGGAACCCACTTCCCTTCATCTCGGGGGCTGATCCCTGCTCCAGGTGCAGGCAGGTGACAGAGGCTGCTGATCAGAAGTCTCGTGTCTGTTGTCATGGTCATTGGCCCACAGGGAGCACACGACCACAGCTAGACCAGTGAAAAGCTGCCGAAATCGAGCAGTTCAGAGTCTTTGTAGAGAGACACAAGAAGTATTTTCTTTTCTCTCGGGGCTTTCAGGAGCCATCTGTCCCCACAGGCAGCAGCCTGCAGGACAAGGAGAATGCAGAGGAGAAGCAGTGCCAGCGCAGGTCCCAGCACCACCTAGGTTTAGAACGGGCCGGGCATAACTTGAACATACAGACACAACCACCCGAGTCTTGGCTGAGAGCCCACTGGTGGTGACTGGAAAGGCTTTCAAAACACACACGCATGAGTTCATGCTAAACCTGTCCACGGAAAAGGAGCTGCAATCAGAAACCCACTGCGATTCAAAGGATAGCCCCACTAAGGTGACACAGAGTGAAACTCTAGGGAAGCACAGGTCAGTGTGGTGTGAGGTCAGGGATTCCATCGACAGGAAGTAACACGGCCACAGCAGCGACACACTGTGTTCCCCAGCAGATGGCAGCTCTGAGTGGCACCATGTTTCTGAGTGCACGGCTGCTCCCTCATGTCCCGTGCACAGTGACCACTCACAGAGCAAGGACAGCTCATACCCAGCCCTCTGGGAAGAAGGCAGTGGCTCTCCCTGTGATGACTGAGGCTGCCTGCCTGGGGCACAGATGGGAGAAGACTCCCAGGCTGTGGCTGGGCTGAGGTCCCTCACATCTGCTATGGGGCACAGGGCAGAAGTGACGGCGTCTCATCTCTAACCCACACTGCTGATTCTCTACTGGTGACTGAGGGAGGGCAGAGCAGAGTTTTGTTTTTCCTCTTACAGCCTCTCGGCCTGCTCACTTTGGAGGGTCTCTTGCTAGATAATTTCAGTTGGCCTCTTTGCTTACCAGGTGGGTCAGTCAGGGTTTTACTGGAGAAACAGATATAACACAGGATGTACAAATTATAAGAAATTACAAGATTGGCTTATGACGGTCAGCCAGAGAGTTGTATGGGGAAGTGTGCAGAGGGTGTCTGCATACTGAAGACTGAAAGATTCAGTCCAGGATCCGGAGTTTACTGCGGAGTTCCGTGCAAGTCCGTACCAGGAGGACGATGAATCTGTAACGGAAGGCTGAAGGATCCAACGCGGAAGCTGAAGAGTCTGCACTAGAAGCCAGGAGATGAAGTTCAAGCTGAAGGTGAAGACTGGAGTTCCTCCAAAAGGAACGGAAGTACCTCTGTCCTTCTTCATTTTCCTTTTATATTATCCAGGTGATGATCCACCCTAGCATGGCTCCTCTACACCCTAGGGTGTAGAATTGTCAAGCCAATTGCTGAGCCAAGTTCAGTTATGCTTCTAAACTTCTCAAGTTGACATAATGAATCAACCACCACACCGGGCCTCCAGGTATGTCGGGAGGGGAGTGTCCATTTAGGCCACTTGGCATCCCATGCTTAGAGGAGTTACCCAAAGGGAATATCTGCTGCCGTTTCTTTGGCTGGTTGGTGTTCGGTGGAGGCTGAATCTGTCACCCTTGGAGGCTGGTATATGCTTGTCCATTCCTTTGCCATTCCTGTGATTGATCACTTAGGAAGGCAGAGTCATAGCCTGTGTTGCTGATCTCCACGCCAGCCCAAAGTGAGGAGCATACTGGTGGCGTTTTTAGAACATCCTTGTGGTAGACAGAATCAAGCTCCCCTGGGCTGAAAAACAGCCGCATCCTCACCCCTGGAGAGGCTGAATATGTCATGTTGCATGGCAACAAGCTTTGGGGCTGTGAAGGGGATTAGCATCGCTAATAAGTGGACTTAACACGGAGAGATGAGCCCCATTAATGTGGGAGGGCCTAAAAGTGGAAGAGAGCCAGCTGAGGAGGTTGGAGTCACATGAGGTGAGAAAGACCATCCCTGTGGCTGTCTTTGGAGATGGAGGTAGAGAAAGAGAAGAGATGGATTCTCCTCCAGAGCCTCCTGGAAGAGAATGGTAAGAATTGTAAGACTGTGAATTTGTGTTGTGCTAAGCTACTAAGTTTGTGATTATTTCTTATGGCAGCATTAGAAACTGTATATAGGTTTCCCTGAACAGAGAAAGTTCTATTAAATGCAAGTTGAGTTGTAGAATTGGCTGAATGGGCCCTTGATGGCCTTCAGGCCAATCTTAATCCCCCATGCAGGCAGCTCCCTACCACCTGTGTGATAGCCCGCCTTCCTGGCCTCATGACTGTGTCCACAACAGAACTGTTGGTGTCCCGAGGAGTTGGCTCTGCTGTGGGGTGTTTTGCCCATCAGAGTCCCTCCTTCAGGCAACAGAAATAAGCCTCCCTAACATGTTCCTTCTGTGGTTTTGCACTATTTTCTACAGCTACACAGAAAATGTCCATATATCTTGTTCATAAAGCGCGGCACTTTAGGTAATCAAAGGTTCTCCATGATCCTCGAAGCAGGGGCATCTTCTTGTGAATTCTGGAGCACTCCTTTTGGGTGACAAATTGCAGCAAATGCTGGAGACATGCTTTGGTCTGGAGAGAGCCTGTGAAGGGCGGCCTGGTGTTCTCCTCAGTCTCGGAAATCCCCTGAACGTCACCTTTGTCATGTGGGGCGAGCCTACGATCTCTACCCTAGTGCCCAAGACCGCAGACCCTTCTTTCCGTCTCTAGGGCTCTGAGGACTCCGCTTGGCTAATGGATGCCTGGTATCGACATTTGGGTTGGGAGCTTGCTGTGGTTTGCGTCTCCTTCCTCTTCCCATTTCCTTGGGTGACCCATGCCTACAGGTCAAGCTGGATGGGAACAAAACTGACTGCAGTACGGAAGGAAAAGCATGACTCGTGTAGTCAGAGACTTGGGGTCACGTCCTGATTGCACTGTGTACAGGCTCTGGACTTCGGCAAGCTTCTCCTCCTCCCATGAGGTCTGCTGAGAGAGGAGCGGGGAGGCAAACCCCAGTTTCTTCATCTGGAAAAGAGCAAAAGGTGAATCTTATACAGGGCTTTGGTAAGGATTAATTTCATGAGTGTAATACTTTGCAAAACAGAGTCCTGGGTGTGGCCTAGGACCTCTTCTCTCCTGTTTCTCGCACAGCCTCGTACACTGCTCTCCTTCAGCTTATACAGTTGAACGACCATAAACACTTGAGACACAGGCTGGACTTTAGGGAGCTCAGGCTGGTCCTGGTGGGCTGGAGCAATAGCCGACTTCAAGGGGCTTCCAGGTAGAGGCAGGAACGGTCGGCAGGAGTGGTTGAGCAGGAAAGATGGCCAGGACAGTGTCGCGCCTGACTGTGTCAGGAATGTTCATTTTTCAAGCCTGCTGGAGATGCGGGCAAAGCTGCCGCGTCCGTGGAGAATGTATGTCACTCTCTAGTTCCGAAATCTAGTTTAAGTGGGGTGGGACATGGCTTGGTGGGGGTGGTGATGTGTTAGGAGAAAAGGCCCAGGTTAACATCGCCGTGGGCCTGAGCAGGGACTTTATCAAGTATTTGCAAACCACAAAAGCTCACTTTAAAACTTTCCTCAGGGCGTTTTTGGGTTGCTGTTTTGAATTAACTTAACAGACCCGGTTTGAGTAATGAAGGTCAGATTACTCATGGTACCTCCCCACTGGAATGATGAAGCCTATGCTAGGGACCTTCTGATCAGGGAAGTTCTAGACGCCCAGCTTCCACTTCTGCTTCAGTTCTCCCAAAATTCATATGTTTTGTGTGGCTAGGCAAGCAATTTTATTTTATTTTTTTATGTGACTTTTATAATCTGGGACATTTCATTTGGGAAGGTATGCCCGTAGCTACCCTTTGGTTCACTTGGCCTCTACTAGTTTTATTTTTAACCCTCTGTCGATTATTTTTAAACCCCGTAATCACGAAATCTCATGTTCGTTTATTGGGTGGGATTTCTGCGCAAGGCCGACTCAGACCTGCCTGGCACCGTGTATACGCATTACTGAGCACTGGCAGGTTTCGGTCAGTGCTGACAGCTGCTGGACGATGCATGATATATGAAGTATATACAAAGTGGAGCTCATGCCCGAGCCCATAACTTTATATATCTCTCTGCTTTATGAGTGTTAAAGAAATTCTTTTGAAAATAGTAGTGACGGCAACAACAGGCTCCAACAGTGACCTGTCATCAGGTGCCCAGAGTTCGGTGCTGAAGGAACAGAATAAACCGGGGGGGGGGGGGGCAAGGTGCCTGGGACTTACGAAATCTCCTTTGGTGGGAAGACCAAACTTTCCAGCACTTCCAGGGAATGAATAAGTAAGTGAGGTGTGATCAAAAGATACGGTACATGTTTGAATTTTTAAGATAAAATGATTACAATAAGAGACATTGCTGGGAATCCTACCTAGAATTCCTCCCCCGCTGTGCTTTGCTTTGAACGCACTTACCCCATTGTACCGCCGTGTCCTGAAGCAGTGCTGGAGTCCGTTTTGAGTTGTTTTTTAAGTTTAACCAAGAAAATTTTATTTTTTTAAAACTTTTTTTAGTCCATATTTGTAATACACGTTGCTCACATTCATCATAGCAAACTCATACCTGTATGTGATATACGTTGTTGCTTCTTTTTTCCCAATTTCCTTCCCTCCTTCAACCCTTCTTCCCCTCCTCATCTACAAAAGCTTTGCTTCCCTTTTTTCCCTTCTATTCTCTCTTCTTCCTTTTCCCTTCCTTCTCTTCTCTGTCCCTCCTTCCTTGTTCCCCTTCCCATTTAACATGTTCTGGAAGTCCACATTTCTGAGTGTCTTTATTGTGTGGTTGTGGCTGCCTCAGCGTCCCGACTTGATTCAAAATCTTTGCCTTTCATGGTCGTTTTGACTTCGGGAAGAGCCAGAAGTCACACGGCGATTCAGGTCCAGGGAGTAAGGGGGATGAAGACACACTGTCATTTTTTACGAGCCTGCTTTTCTGTTGGACGGCGCTTAGCAACAGAATTCGCCACTTTTGTGACCATACCTGCTAAAGACGCTCTTGAAAGAGGACTTCAGAATTGCTTCAGAAAGTGGCAGGAGTGAAGGGATAGGAGTGTTTGAAGTGAGGGGGAGGATTTTGAGGGGGATTCATGACGATGTGTCTTTTACTGTAATGAAATTTAAAAATTTAAACACTCACCATATTTTTATCATCCCTTAAAAATATTATGAGGAGAGAAAGAAAAAAAAATGGAGAGATTAGTGAGCTGTGTTAGGGAACACCTGCTTTTAATGGGAGAGCCAGCAAAGTATTCACAGAAGATTAACATTCATGCTACAACCCCCGAGGACAGGGAGGGTATATTTCCAAGTGAAGAGAGAAGTGAATTCAGGGCAGGGGAGACAGCATGTCCAAAGGCCCTGGGGCAGAAAAGACTCTGGCAGGTTCAATAAACTGAGAGGCAGGTGCAGCCCACGAGGGAGGACAGAAACTGGGTTGGAGAGATTTCGTCAGGTTCATGACATTGTACTGATTCTGTCCTCAGGACAATTGCCACTTTATTTTCCTTCCCTCCATCTGTTACCTCCAAATTTTTCCAACCCTCGCCAAGCCAAGACGCTGTTGGTCGGGCCTGGCTGCAGTGTCTGCCACAATGCTGGCTCTGCCGTGAGACCTTTATCTATGAACTCAGTTTTACCAGTTTTGATCGCTGGTAGGGGGATTTTAAGCAGCAATTGCCCAGGCCGCTGGGACTCAGGCTCATAGAATGTGCACTGCTGGTCTAGCGCTGGCTTGTGACCTTCTGATAAACACCTTCTGCCCCCCCGGATGATCTGGTCCTAAATACTCACTGTAGGCTCGCTCATTCAGCAAGATCAGGGTATTCCGTCTGACTGAGGCTGTGCGGTGTAACAGTAGGTAGTCTCCTTCCTCAGGTAGCCCCAGAGATAGACCATGCGGGACCTGCGGGACAGGACCCCTCACCTGGTCACTGGGGCTCAGGGAAGGCGTCCGGAACACAGGCTGGGGTAGGTGAGAGCCAGGCATGGTGGGCAGGGCCTTCCCTGTGCAGCCAGGAGGACCCGCTCAGTCCACGGGGTGAGTGAACTCCACGGCCACAGCTCTGTCCCTCCTAGGTGGGGCTGGGACCTGGGCACTCAGGTGTCCTTGTGCGCCTGGACCCAGAGCTCTCCTCGTGCTGCCCTCCCTGTGTAGGCTAGGTGTCCTGAGTGACTGGGATGCCTTCTGTCGCAGCCTGCCTGCTCAGGAGGGCGCCTGCGGTCTCAGGTCAGTTGGTGAGGGATGTCTCCCTGGTCACAGGTTCTTCCCTGCACATGTGGGGAGACCTCTGGGCTCCCGAGGAATCTTTTCCTCTCTTTGCCATTTACTGGGTCATCTGGGGTTGAGTGGGAGGAGCCTTGGCCCCTCTGCTTCTGAAGAGGAGGAGGAGGAGGAGAACAGAGGAGGAAGAGGAGACTGTGAGGGGGAGGAGGAGGGGGAGTGTCTCCTGGTCCTGGTGGTGGGAGGGACACAGCTTGCTGGGGGCGGTCCCCATGGTCCTCCTTTCTCTCTTGTGCAAGGCCAGCACTTGGGAGTGACAAGGTCAGAAAGAACGAGGAGGAGAGCAGAACGGCAGTTCACAGTGACCGGGGTCATCTTGGCCTTTAGGAACAAGCAGGGTCATAGCCAGCAGCTAGGAGAGAAAACCAGGTCTGAAAGGCCAGGAGGAAAACAAACAGTTCTACGCCGTCTGTGTGTGCCTCTCACAGAAGGGGCAGGCGTGATGGCCGGGGACAGGTCTGCTGAGAGAGGAGGTGGGGGGATCCCAGGACAGTTCCAGCCGCTGACTTGCACTTTTTCCTTCCCAGAAAGCCCCACATGGGACACTCTGGGGACAGCCCTGGAATCAGCGCCGCATGCAAAACAGCAGGAAGGGACTGGACCTCAGGGGCAAACAGGCTTTTGGGCAGATTCCCGGTCCTTGTGAGGGGAGGGACACAGCTTGCAACCACTGGTATCGTCACCTCTTTCACTTCTTCACGTATTCATCTATCCATCCGGGCATCCAGTGCACTGAACAAAAGTTTATTGATCTGCTTCTGTGGCAGAACTAAGGAGCGTCTGGAAATGCATCTGACCAGGTGGACCGGAAAGACAGAACCGTGTGTCTGTGTGTGTATACGCGTGCTCAGGGGGACAGAGTCTCAAAGCAATTTGTGTCGATGGTGATAAACAGCACACAGAAGCCATATGGTGTCATTGTGAGCACACATCTCAGACAGCCGACTACACCAGGGCTCACGGGAGCTTCCCGGATGGAGCAAATGATTTTTAAGCTGAGATCAAACAGCGAAGTGGAAAGGAGGAAAGATGGGGAAGAACATTCCTAACGCCTGCAGCAGCAGCATGTACGAGGGTACAGAATTCTGCAAGAAAGATGGCTCTTCAGGAGGAGGGCTCCAGGGCAGTGTGGTCAGCAGTCAGGGAGACGAGGTGCAGGCTTGTTTGCTGCTCTGAGGATAAATAAGCACGGGAATGTATAAGCACGGGAATGTGAGGCCCTGGTTGGTGCAGGAACTGCTTAGGCTCAGCTCCTGTGGCCTCTGGTGGTTGTTGGACCACCTGGATCTCCACCTGATCTCTGCTCCTCCTGCTCCAGCCCTGCTGCAGCTGTGCTGGAGCTGGCCTGGCCCAGCAGGAGAGCTGATGCCCCTGGGGTGCAGCCTCAGCAGAGGGGCCGTGCAGGCCTTCAGCTGGGTGCTGGAGGCAGGGACACTACCCTTAGGAATGAAAGGGGCCTGTCCATGACATCCTCCCTGCTCTGGTTCCTCTGTTCTCTGGGATCGTATCCCAAGAAAGCCCTAGAACCAAGTCCTTCTCTCAGTGGAGGGCGCTGGGAAGCCCGAACCTAGGAAATCGACCCCTGTCGTGAAGCGAAGAGACCTCCTCTGATGGCACTACTTCGTCGGAGCAGGTGCTAGCTTCACAGCCACAGCCTTCTCACCGGCCTGCCCTCGCTCTACAGGCGAGCTTCTTTTCCTACTTTAACTGGCCCGAACTCCGCAGAGCACTTTTTGGGGCACATATTCTTCTTGAACACTTCTTTCTCTTCTTTTCTTCTTCTTTTGCCCTAAATAACCATTCAGCTCGCCTATTTGCCAGTTGTTCTGTCCAATTCTTTGATCAGGACAGCAAGAGCCTGGAAGGGACAGCTGGTCATTAGAAGACCACTGACACTCCCAGTACCGCAGTGTTTCTGGGTGCTCCGAATAAGAGAACCCAGAAGTCTTGTTATTTAAGAGATGCTGCTCCTGTCACAAAGTCTGTGACCTGAGGTGTCAGGTCATTTCCTGCTGTTGCAGAATAGCCCTCAGCAGCGCAGTGATGCAGTTCACACATTCTGGCTGGGTTGAAGGATGCTCTAGGTCTCGGGTGGAATCTTTCAGTCCATAGTTTGCAGGGACATGCTGTCGTTTCTGTGATGTCAAAAATGTGCTAAACTCACTGCTGTACTCACTGCCTCTGGCCGGGTCTCAGTGTCCAGGGTCTTGCGAATCCTGGGCTGCACCCCGGCTTTGAGCCCCGCATCTGCTCAAGCCTTCCCTAGCTCTGCTGTCGGTGCGCAGCTTACCCCGAAAGAGAAGATGCTCACTGGCCCTCCCGGAATATAAGCAAGAAGAAAATAGAATTTTGGCTTGCCAGGCCTTTGGGTAAAATTAGAGACAGATAGAAGCTGTCTGCGTGCTGCAGGAAATTCTGTCCCACATTCCAGCCCATTCTAGGGGATCTGGAAAAGGACAGAGAGAAGGAGAAATCGATTTGGATGGGGCAGAATATATGTTAATTCTGAGGCAAAAATAACACCGAATCTGTGTGCATTAATTCCAGGCAAGTCTCGTTCTTAGCCTGCTTTTCTCCCCTACAATGTTAAGTGAATTTAAACTGCTTGTGACGGGGGAAGGATTCCAAAGTCCTCTGGCCCATCTCTCCTGGACAAGGTCAGTTTTGTCATGAGCGCTAGGGAGTGGAGGGAATCACCGAGGGCCCAGAGGTCACTGATATTTAAGGCGGGTCCCAAGTAACATTGCTCTCACCAAGGTCGCTCAAGACCCAAGCACCGGAGGACGTAGGCAGTCATGTGTGGGAAAGGAGCTACTGTGTGGGAAAGGGATTTAGGGACGCATGTGGCCCACACTCTGTGGGTTCTACATCCTGGTATTTTCAATGCCAACAACCTTATCCCTTTCCAGAATACCCTGGACATCACGATCATACCGAGGTGGCAGGGAGAGCATAGCTATGTTTAAGGGGGAAAGGGTACAGGGGGTGTTCTAGGGTGACAGGCAGAGCACTGAGGGGGCTCAGGGAACTGCGTTCAAATGTCAGCACACAGAAGGACCCAGGAACTTAACGCAGTCATGGAGCCAGGCACCGCAGCTGGATTTCTGATCCGGGTCAATTTCCAGGGATGGGAAGTGAAAGTAGTACGGAGGGCTGATCAGACCCTTGGATACCTGTGGGGGGACTGTGGGGAATAAAGAAAAACAAAAGACAAATTGCAGGGTACAAGGGGGACTGGGAGGAGTTCGCTTCTGGTGGACTGGCTTGGCTACCTCCAAGTTGGCTCACTTTTATTAGCTAGCAAGAAGCCCAGGGGAGGGGTAGCACGCGTTTCATGAACAGTAACTACAGAAAGTGGGTGTATAAGGATTACGGTAAAGAGGACGCAGACGTTTTCTAGCTCACTGTCACACCTGGGGTTCCCATTCCCAGACTGGGCAAACCTGGGCCAGTGGCTTCCTTGGCAGAACTGCACAGGGCTGCATTTCTGACTGCCGAAGCGTGGTGTGTGATGAACAGGCCGTCGGAGAGGGAGAGTTTGGCTGGAGCCCTGGATTCATTGTCTGCAGAGGAGGAGAATTCTCGGTGGTCCTTGGGAGCAAACCGCTGTCATAAACCATACAGCCTGAGTAAAAGATGTTTAAGAAAGGCTTAAACATTTGGAAGGGGGTTTTCGTCAGTGAGCTGAGTGGAAATCGTAGCAGAGTGCCATTCTTTCATGATGCCTTTCTTAAAAATATCTCCCTCTTCCCGTGAGGAAGGAGTGTCAGAAGAGAGCAGTAAAGATAAAGAGTTCAGTTTTGGTTCATAATTCAAATACAAAAGAAATCCTAGTCATGCAGGAGGGCTCCTATGAGTAACAGGATCCCGCCTACCTTCCCCAATTCTTCTCCTCTCCCTATAAAATAATCGTCTTTTATTATTTAAAGGCATTTTGACCATGTCACGATGCTCCTTGGCCTCTGTATGCCATCATTTATTTAGCAACCCCTGTCTAGGTTTTGCAGTGGGCCCGACTAGGTGGGTTCTAGCAGTGCTGGCTGTGGGTTATTAAATGCGCACCGTGGAAGGAAATCATTAGTGTGTTCTCCATGCAGTGTCGCCTTTTATCTTCCTATCATCCTGTGGGAGAGGAAAATAGCCCACTTCAAATACATTTCTATGGAATATTTAAATTGTTTACTCAGAGAAACTGCAGGCCTCTGCAGACAAGAATGGTTTTCAAAGCTGTCTTTTGGTTAAAAAAAAAAAATTGTCTTTCCACCTTAGTAAAGGAGGTAGAGCCTTTTCTTCCAGACTGGAAGCTCTGCTTGTGGCCCAGAGGTGACTGCAGGTGGCTGTCACCTAGGAGACCCCATCTCCTGGCAGGAACCCCAGCACACCCTCCACCCAGCTGCTGTAGCCTGAGCCACCTCCCCCTTAGCTCTGAGCAAGGTTCATCTCCTCGGGCCTCCGAGTCTTGTAGAAAATGTGTCTGTCCATCCCCTGTTATCCGTAGTCAATTATTTCACAGACTAAAACTATTATTTTTTGTTTGTTTGCTTGTTTTATCCGGTACCGGGAATCGAACTCACGACCTCACGCTTGCCAGGCAGGAGCTGTGCTGCTGAGCTAAATCCCCAGCTCCCAGACTAAAATTATCGACAAGATTGGCTGTGTTCAGGGAGGTATGGCCATAGACAGACTAAAATTATTGAAACTTCAGAGGGAAAAGTAAATTTACAAGTTTCCTAAAATCCCAATTAGTTAAATATTATTATTATTCTCATTTCGCTGTTGAGGAAAATGCAGCTTAGACAGGTTTGGAAATCTACCTAAAATGTGTAGGTAGCTGGGTATGGTGGTGCACGCCTGTAATCCCAGCCACTCCCAGCCGGGTTGTGGTGTCACGCATAACCGGCGTGATTCGGTGCTGCCCGGCCGCTGGCACCTAGGTGGGAGAGCAAGCGGTGCAGGAGGTGAAGCTGGGCCAGAGCACACCCATCCCAGACAACCTCTTGGGGGTGCGAGGCCAGAGACGGAGGGTGCCCAGACACACAGAAGGCAGAGACTTAATGCCTTGGAGAACCAACTGACCTAATTTATGAGTGCTTCCTGGTGGTCGTGTGTGTGCCAGGTGCTGGGCCTTTGTTGTGCAGTGGAAGGACAAGTGCCCTGATCCCCAAGGGCCATAGGGCAGGGCACGAGAGCATTAGGCCACAGGCAGGAGCAGCTGAACATCACACCCCATGTGGGCTGTGGGAGTGCTCGGTGAGGACAGGAGGCTTCCGTGGGAAGCCGAGTGGGAGGGAGCAGACAGCGGTGGTGCATGGGGAAGGTGGGGGCCAAGGAGGAGCTGGACAGACCAGGGAAGGTCCTGGAGCTGGGGGCGGGGCAGGAATGAGAGGACTGCAGGACTGGAGCCACCAGGTATGCTCACCCACCATGGGCGTCCTTCCTTCATCCTCAGAGACGAGGCAAAGGGTGCAGTGTGCACAGACTGCAGAGCAGCTGAGCTGTGCTGCGTGTGGTACCCCGGGTGACACGGGCTCCCGAGGGAGGGGAGGTGTGTGGAGGAGGGGATGGGGTGATGAGGTCCCGTGTGGCCTGGAGAGGGAGTGAGGGACGGGGCCACCCTTGAGTCCTTGAGCAGCTGCATGGTGCTAGGTGAGTCCCTGAGAGAAGGAAAGTGGGGTCAGGAGTCTGCTTTGGACGCTCTAAGTGTGACCCCTGGACGATACCAAGCGGACAGTCCAGGAAGCCACAGCTGTGGAGGAGAATAACTGAGCTTTTGAAGGACGGCAAGTGTCCATGCCCGCAGATGGGTGTCGATGGGAGGGAAAGGGCGTAGGAGAGAGACGGTCCCCAGCTTGGCCGATGCTTGCGACACCGCGCTGAGGTATTTTTCTCAGTGAGGGCAGTGATCAGAGCACCGGGCTCCCCACAGAGTGAGACTCCTAGCTGCTGAGGCGCGGGTTGGGGGTCACAAGGTGGACGTGGCCTTGGCGAGCTGAGGCTGTTCTTGCGGCATGGTTGGGAGTGGCCCCTGCCCTCCGGGTCCCAGGTCCCCTGCAGAGCCTGCTGCCCCCACAAGAGGGGACATGGGTGCCAATCAGGACGGCGAATCTGCATCGCGGTGGCTACCGGCCTGCAGGAGGCTTTCGTGGATTTTCCTGAGGGCCATTCTACTTTTATGGGGTAATTTGTTTTGCTTTGTGACTTTTAAAGAACCGGCACTAAAAGAAAAATGAGAGGCTTTCCAGGGACAGCTTCTTTGACAGCTCAGCGGCCCCACACGCATCTGAGCAAGTGAAGCTCAGAAAGGGGATGAGAAGCATTCGCAGGAAATTTATGAGTTGCACTTCAAACTGTGCCAGTGCAGTGACTAATAGTCTATCAGGGTCCTCTGGGGAGCGGCTACACGCGTGCAGTAGAGGGATGGAGACAGGAATGCCACCAGGTGAGAAACGCACTCAGGATACACTGTGGGCTGTTGGAACAAATGACCCCAAACTCACGATGACCTCCCTGCTCTCCGTGGTGGGCCATTTATCAGAGTCCAGCTGAGTCTGAGCAAATTGGTCAGAGCAACGCAGCTGTGTCCTGCATTGGGCAAAGATTGTAGCCCCATCTTTCTGGACGAGCAGGACATGCTGTAGGGAGGTACACGTAGTTGCCCCTAGACTTATGAGAACTCTAAACTCTTCGTTTAATTTTTTCCTGGCTTTTGTAGGAACTGTTTTCTTCTTTGCACATTCAGCTTTCTAATGGTGTTTCTTTCAGCCCAATCTTAAGCAAACTCTCGTTGTCAAAGCAGAACTATTTGGACTTTGAGAGAGGCTGCCCAGGGGCTTCCAGGGTGATGGACAGAAGCTAACACAGCGAAACTGTTTCTAATTTTGCTGTAGAGATTCAACAGCCTGGAAAAGGTACAGTCAGAGATGTAAATATGTGGCCCACAGTGGGCAGAGTAACCCAAGGTGGCTACAGGGCACAGAGAGAGGTGGCATAGGGCTCAGGAACCAGGAGAAAGAAGTGTGATCAGACAAAGTCCACCGCATCAATCATCCTGAGCACCTTTCTCATCATCCAAGTGACAGGTGATTGATTCAGTCTTCAAATTCCCCAAAGGGTCCACGCTGCAGAGGCACACAGTGCCGTGGTCTGGAGTGGTCACTTCAGTGATGGGCTTCGTGGGGGTCTGGAAATATTTTAGTATCTGGTAGTGAGCCACTTCCAAGCCCCATCTGAGAGGGAGACTGAGAAATCAGGTAGAACTGGCTAAGAAACTGGTGTGGGAGAGGCTCAACCTCAGCTGTAAGAGCAAAAACCAACCTCCTAAAATCTCACAGATACCCACAGCTACGGAAGGAAGGGTTAGGGGCAAGCAAATGGATGCATTTCCTAACCTTGATTTTCACTCTTGTGTCCCTCAAGTGAAAAACTCTTGATCTTATTCTAAGACACCAGCATTCTACACTTACATGACTATATGTTTTCACAACTCTTTCCAGCTCAAACATTCTTTTGAACTCAGTCTTGTACAATGGACTGAGTTTTAGAACATAAACTTGAAAATGAATTTATTTATATATATGGAGATCCAGAGAGAGGGGTGGGAGAGAAGTTTCAGATGAGACAGGAAGACAGACAGGAAGAGCCTTCTTGCAGGTGCACATTTAATTGCAGATTTTCTGAGCAGCAGTCTTTATTCTGTCAGATTATTCCGGCAAAACATCCCTTTAGTCTTCCTGGCTGAAGACATTAGGATGCATCCTGAGAACTTGTAGGAGCTTTGCCTCTTCCTCACTGGTCTTTGGGATAATTACTTTGGATGATTTTCCTTGATCTTCCTCCTTGGTAATTCTGCAAGGTGCCCAGTGTGCCACTCTGCTGACATTCTGCCTGCTTCTTGTAATTGCTTTCTGCTCTGTGCTCCTCTGCCAGAGGCCCTGAGGCCAGATGAGGAATAGTAATTGTCAACTGATCTTGAAACTTGTTCTTGGAGAAGCAATGCTGCAAACAGGGCTCAGATTCAAAACACTGCATTATGCATTTCTGCTGCCAAGTAATGTGGGCAGGGTTTAAATATAGCTTGTGCCTTTTCCAAGGGTAGAATTAGGGAAGGTTTGATGTACCCAACAAGGACACATGCATTTGAAAAGTTGGGTCATTTTGCCGGGGTTCAGATGTTTCTTAGGAAGAAATGCAGGGGAAAAGAGCTATCAAAATTTTTTCTTGGTACCAAGGCATGGTGGCAAATGCCTGTGATTCCAATGACTCTTGAGGCTGAGGTAGGAGAATCGAGTAGTCCAGCCCAGGCAACTTAGTGAGACTCTGTCTCAAAATAAAAGATAAAGAGTTGTAGAATCTAAAGGTGGGAAGAGGATTTGAGGACAGATTCTGTGAGTTCACACTCAGCATCTGAGCCCTGGTGGAGCAGGTTCACTGTGCATGGCGGGGCCTTGTCAACTGCTTCTGTAAGAGACAGAACACACATGCACAAGAGACAGAACACACACACACGTATACACACACACATGCACACACATGCTACACACATGCACACAATGCTACATGAAGCAGAGGCAGAGGACACAGATCTCTGGGGGTGATGGTGAGCCAGGCCTCAAGGCTTGGGGAGGCAGATGGAGGCTCATCTGTGTGTGACCCAGTTGTAGTACTAGGGATGGCTGCAAAAAGCAGCTGCCTGGTGTTACATACATGTTACATGCTGTCTGTAGTAGGAGGGACAGGAACTGAGCTAGCCATGCCAGCTGGTTCCTGAGTCACAGAAGGCGACCATCCCAGCACATCCTACATCTACCCATGAGGGCTGAGCCAAGGGGCTTCCAGAGCAAGTATGCCCTTGAGACCAACGGGTGGAAACACAAAAACAAATGGTACACCTGAAAGTCAGCGTGGTGGATTAACTAATGGTCAGCTTGGAACACCCTGCTGAACCGAATCAGCGTGGTTCTGGGTGTGGAAGGCCCGCCTGAGGACTGCTGCTGTAAAAAGAGAGCTGGAGGGGAAGATGGTGCTGTTGATTCTCCTGGAGAAGCTTGTCATGCTGGTTTTCCTGATAGGAACTCAGCTGTTCTCATTGTCGGAGGAGCTTGGGACTTTGCTGTTGCTGACGATGGCTCCAGTTCTTTTTTGGGGAGCTCTGGTTCTTACTTTGAGTGTTACTTTTTGGCTCCAGTGCAGATCCCTCAGCCTGCTGGCACAGATCCTTCATCCCACTGGTGCAGACTTTCTAGCTTCCACCACTGACCTTTGGGCCTTTCTAGTGCAGATCCTTAATACAGACGTGCATTGTTAGGGAAAACAAGCCAAACATGAGAAGAAACAGCACCAAGAAGGTTTAGGAGGCAGTTTATTTACACTGGCGGGTTTGACTGGGATTGCTTCCTAAGAGTCAGCCCTGCCTGGGGCAGGGGGGCTTGGGACTTTTACAGGGAGGGCAAGCAGGGAGGTATAAAGGCAGATTTGGCACATTATGCTTGGAGGGTTGGATGACATCATGGGTTGTTAAAGGGGTTTAAACATGTCAAGTTACATTGCAAGACCAGCGGATACACAAAAGCGGTGAAAACTGAGGTTCACACAAAGGAAGGAGTGTTCTGTTGTTAGGCCTCTCAGACATGTCCACTTGGTCTCGGCGGGAATCCTGGGCAGGCTTTTATTTGAAGTTTTAAATTTTCCCCTTGAGCATGAGACATTGTTGTGGGCTCTAGGCCTCCAGCTGGACTGATGGAGGACATTGCCATGGGCTCTAGGTCTTTAGCTGGACTCTTGCAGGGTATTGCCGTGGGATCCAGGCCTTCGGTTGGATTGTTCGGGTCTCTAGTGTGTGCACAGATCTCCCACACGCTTGTATTTGACTCTTGAGGTGAATATTATAAAATACTCCTATAAATTATGTGTCCTATATTAATTTTTTCCCCTGCGAACCCTGACTGCAACAGTCAGAAATAAATATTTCTTTAAAAATGAAAGTGCAGAACATTCTTTCTTACATCTGGTGATCTGAGCAACTTCGGTCAAGATAACAATATGTAAAATAACAGCCACTGTTAATTCTTAACATTTTGACTTGAAACCCTGAATCATTTTTATTGTTTTTGTGTTGTTTTGTTTTTCTCTTTGTTGTTATTTTTAAAAAAAATTTTCTTTAAAATAAAAAAAAAAAGAAATATGAAAGTGCAAATCTGGTTTCCTGGAAAGGCTGACTAGGTAGAGTTTTGAGTGCAACTTTGGAACAGAACACCCTTTCCTGGTAAGCATTCTGGGGCATGAAGTAACCAAGTTTGTATTTTGTCCCACGTCGGAATAACTTGGGAAAAGTAAATGATAGCTGTCTCCACGGTCCTGGCCCAGAGCCTAACATCTTTGCGTCTACTGCTGTGTGTCGGTGTTGCCACTTACCATAACTTTCAGCCTCCAGAGTGTGTGGTCATCAGGAACATTGCTATCTTGCTCTTATTGGCTTGGGATACTGTGTAGGTCTGCTTGAGCTCATTGTCTTGGGTTTGTTTTCAAAGTTTATGGCGTGTATTTAAGAATTCAGCTGCTTCTTGACAAATGTGATTGCTGCTAGATGGGCATGTCTGCTGCTAGTTAAACTTTAGGTCAGTGGAGTCAACTTGTGGACCTCCTGGTCAACGGGGTTGGAAATGTGTGTGACCATCTGATCTCCTCTGCACACTCCACTCTGCCCTCCCAGCTCATACACACACCGACACCCGCTACTGCTGCAGGAGGCTTTCTCTGCGTGCAGGACCTGGTCGGTTAGTTTTTGCTGTGCTCCCCTTGGCCTCCCACTGCCTCAGAATTGGTTTCATGTGCATGGCTAAGACTGAGCCACTTAGCACTCCCAGGAAGAAGATGCTGCTGCAAGCAGCTCACCGGCTCACTCTCATCCAGAATTCCAACACAGCACAGATCGCAAAGACAGAGGCTCCATGGGGCTCTCCTCCCTGCAAGGCCGGGCCAGAGGTCCGCCGTGGGCGGCTGTCCTGTGTCCTATAGGTGCTCAACACAGCCGGCGCCTCTACCCCCATGCCAACAGCAGGCCCCAATCATGCCCTTCAGGACCATTGCCTGATGCTGCCAAGTGTCCCTGGAACAAGCCCAAAACGTAGGGAAGAACCGCTGGGCTAAAGACACCAGGGGCTTAGAGGAGCACCTTATCCTCCTGCAAAGGCAACAGCAGGGGGCGCTCTGTTCACCACTGCGTCTCCCGCTTCCGGTCCCCAGTGGGGCTCGGTCCAGACCCGGCGCCTGCCAGGACAGTAGCTTGTAGCTTCTGCTTTCTGACATGCGGTTGGCGCTCAATTAACACGTGTTTTCAATAGCTAAATGACGAATGAAAGTGCTTTTTCTTACCCAGGACTTTAACTGTTAGACAAAGGTAGCGCTCAGCGAGGCATTACTGAAGGGCAATGGTTCTTTTTTTTTTT
>NW_004955474.1:1332490-1341582 GCF_000276665.1 Chinchilla lanigera | reverse complement strand
ATCTTTTTTTATTTTAAAAAGAAAAAAAAAATAACAACAATGAAGACAAAAACAAAACAATACAAAAACAATAAAAACATACAGGATTCCAAAACAAAATGATAGGAATTAACCATGGTTGTTACATTACGTATTGTTATCTTGAACGAAGTTGCTCAGATTACCAGATGCAAGAAAGAAAGATTGATCAAACAATTAAAGACAATAACAATTCATAAAAGAAGAGTGCAAAGGCTCTTCAAGTCAGGTTGTCACCGTTGCTCTGCTGCTCTGGTGGCAGATGCTGTTGGTGATGTCCCAGTTACGGCTGCCTGGGACAATGCCCTGTGTCCCTCAACCCCTGGCTCCGACCTCTTTCCCTGTGATCAGGTACGCAGTCTTTGGACTGTGCCCTCCTGTGTGTTGCTTGAGGCTAGCGAAGCAAGCTGCATTCCAAATGAGGTCTGAGGCCCTTCACAAGACTCTCTAAGCATGATCTGGTGGGTCACGGCTGTGTTTTAAAGACAGAAATAAGATACACAGAAGAGAAAGTAGGAGTGTGTCACACACTGTCAAGTATTATCTCTTAAACGTTTTGTTGCAATTATTCTGAATTTGCATTTGACCTATGTCTTGGTTACTTTTCTCTCATTGCTGGGACAAAATATTTGATGCCCAAAATTAAGGAAGGAAAGCTTTATTTCGCTTACAGTTTGTGGAGGTTTCAGTCCATACTTGCTTGGCAGGTTACAAGGCAGAGTGGCACATGGCAGAGGGCTACAGCTCATGGCGGCAGAACACAGCAAAAGCAACAAGCACACAAGGGAGAACTGGTGGCAAGCAGCCTCTTCCTCTCCCTTATGTATGCAAACTATCCACCCCAGGGCGGGTGTAGCTCTCACACCCATAATCTATCAAACTCTGAAAGCCTGCCCCATGACCGCATGAGGCTTTGGGGGGACACACAGACACAAACCATAATAACCTAAGATGTTGAGGTTGAAAATATCTTTTAAAAATTGTGGCTGCTCGAGAAAGGTTGGAGTCACTCTCCCATGGATCCACCTGGGGTGGGATGAAGACAGCAGAAGACCTTTTTGAACAGTAGCTGGGCTGACAGCGAAAGGGGAGTGGTAGAGAGGGAAGCTGGGTGGGACTGCCCGGGCCTAGCCTGGCTTCCCTGCGAAAACACCTGCTGTGGCTTCTTGTGTGTGCGCTTCTTTAAAACCTGCAGAAAGCACAGCAGTTCTGTCTGCAGAGCACTTTTCTGTGGCCTCATGAAGAAGGTAGCAGAGTGTTTCGCTGGTCTTCTGTCTTCCTGAGCTGAGAGCGGCGTTCCATGAGTCTGACCAAGTGTCTCTTGCAACAGTCTTCGCTCAGATGTTTACCCCTAAGGTAAGTGCTGTCACTTGTGACCTGTAGAACAAGAAGAAGCCATCCAAAAATGCCTCTTTTAACATCATGAAAGGGAAGAACAATGAGACTTAAGAAACATATACTCTCAGTGACTCTTTTGCCTGTGTAAAATTTCATTTGTTTTGAAATCAGAAGATACCTGATTTTATGGACTATAAAGCCCTATGACTAAGTTACATACAAGCAAGTATTGGTACATTATTACACAAACAAGATGATGAGCATATTTCCCTTCACACTGAATTTTAAAAACCGGAGGGCAGGAAGAGGGTTTTTTTTACTGTAAAAAAATTGCAGAATTAGTAGCTGGCAACATTGCAAGGATATCTAGATGAAGCAAAGAGTACTAAAAGAGGTATTTATGAATTTGAATGTGCTGTTCTGAAAGTGATCACGTAAAGCCTCTATCCTTTTAAAGCATGAGCCCAAGGCTTCAGAGAGTGCTCCGTCTTTGGTGTTGTATGTGATTCCAGCACCGTAACCAGGGCTGGCTACACTTAGGTCTTGGCCGCCCTCAAAAAGATCATAGTCCTGTAAAACTTTCCCTGACTTGGCTTATTTCTCCTTCCCATCCTAACTGCTCCTAGAACTCTCGATTTAGCCCTTCCAGTCTTCCTCAGCGCTGTGCCATTCTCTACTCCTGGGGCATAGCCCTTTCCAGCTCTGATGCTGCTTGTACTTTTCCACAGCTCTGAGCAGCTCCGGCTGACATCTTTCCAGTCTGGTATATCTCCAGAGACTTTATATTTAGACAATCTCATGTGCAAGGTGTTCCTATAGGGCTCTTCCTTCTCTCTGGAGCAGAACCTAAGCATAGATAAAAATATACATGTTTAACGAGCAAGTTTTAGGGCATTAGGAAAAAAATGTGAACATGTTACAGTGTAGGCTGTTAGTTAAGTAAATACTTACAGATGGAAAAGAAATGCTGTATTCTCCCTGTTGGTTTGTTTTTTTTTACTTTGAAAACACTTCAGGGCCAGGAAAAGATCAAACGGATGTGCAACCAAATGAGTGATTAAAGATAATTAAAACTTATTAGGGCATTTATATACAAGACAGCAATATAAAAATTAATAATCTCTCCCTCTCTGTTATGACAAAAATAAAGCCTAAAAATGGAAACAGAAAAAAACACTCCATGTTCAGTATCTAGAGAATACTTAGCAACACAGATAAAAAGATATAAGATCTATATAAAGGAAACTGTAAATTGTCATTGAGTTAAAGCAAGGGCTGAACAAATAGATACACCATGTTCTAGGACAGGAAGGCTTGCAATCACCAAATTCAATTTAATCAAAACTGATAGATAAGTGTACAATTCTCAATAAAATTCCAAATGGGTTTTTCCTCTTTAGAACTGGAAAAAATGACCTTAAAGTTTATATGAAAGGATACTCATGATGAGAGGATAAATTTTTGCAAAAGTAGAAGTGACACTTCTCAAATATCAGAATATGCTATAATGTCACAGCAACAAGTCAATAATATCAACAAAAGAATAAATTACTAGCTCAGAAGAGCTGAAGAGAGAATCAAGAAGTAGAACCTAATACATACAATACTATGCAATGTTCACCCAAGTATATTTTTTGCATGCTTTCTATATATCCTAGATTTTATTCTAAGCATGAAAAAATTAAGTATTGTTATTTAGGAGGGAAAATGATAGATTACTTTACAAATGGAGCTGGCACAACTGACCATGAAGGAAAATGAAATTAAGCCTTTCTCATACATGCAAATGCATTTCAATGTCAAAGTATAATTTTTAAAGCAGTCGAAAACATGACTGTCAAATGAATATAAATCGAATGCAAATCAAGTATCTGCACTCTCATATTTAGCTCATTAATGAGAGAACCAGCAGATGGGAAAGCTGGTTCAGGGGGCATTTGGAAAACAGAGGTTTGTACAGCTGATCCGGGAAGGCAGGCCAGAACAGGCTTCCAGAGGCAGAGACAAAGTAGTTACTGTCCTCCAGGGAGGTAAAATTGTGAGTTCTTTCTTTCTGTTGGGTAGAAATAATTTGCATTTTGTGTCAGAGAAGAACCTACAAGTTAACATGAAAAGTCACAGAGTTTGAGTTTTAATCAATAGCATGCAGCAAGTAAAAAAATGGTGCCTATACTAGGCCTTAGGACCAAGAGATGTGAACAGCCTTTTGATGGTCCTCTTGGTGTGTCTAAACCATGGTCTGACATTTTTGGCCTTCTTTTTAAATAAAATTAAAATATTAAAAAGGGCAGTTTTGTTACTTATGTACGTTAACTATATTACGTACTTTATATGTGGCCCAAGATAATTCCTCTTCATTCAAAAAAGCGAACGTAGAAATATGGTGGCCCGCAGGTTGGGCACACCTGACTGTAACTGGGATGAAAATGAGAGGACGTACAGTCATTCTTTCTCATATTTCCTAGTTTTAGATAATTTTCTTAATCACAGATAAATTAAAAACTCAAGTTAGACAACAGAACAATTTTTAAAATATCTGAGAAAATCTGAAAGATATAGGTATACATATACATTCTAGGAATGAGATGGTAAGATTTAACACTTAGAAACTATAAAAGAAAAGACTGACTATATAAAGTTGCGGGGGGAAAGCCCTTCATGTGGTACTGAAGTGCTATAAGCAAGCCAACAAAGAAGAAATAGATTTGGGGAAATACTCATAATGTGGAGGATGGGCTAAGGGTTAAGGTGAAAAGAGCTCCTTCAGGTTGATAGATGAATACTAAGGGAAAAGCTGGGCAAAGGGTATTCAGAGACAATTCAGGGAGGAATGAAGATGCTCGAATTTACTACAAACCGAGGGAATAGCAAATGAAGGCATAAGAGACCTAGCTTGATCGGACGGGTGCCAGGACTTTCATGACCCTGCCGTCTATAGGAATGGGAGCTGGTATAGTCGTTTGGACAAGAAAGTAGAGATAGCTATTAAAGTAGACATACAAACATCCTGGATCAAACAAATCTCACTTCTGAGAGACTGTCTGTCCAAAAGAACAGCACCAGTCTTAAGAATGTCTGTTCCACAGTGTTTATTACAACCCTAACGAGGAAGCACTGGGGCCCAAACGAATGTCCGTCAGTAAGGGAATGGTGAATAAATTATGCGATATTCACCTGTGAAATATTGTGAAAAAGAACAGGACTCACACCAGGTAACTGGGAGGGATTCTGTGAATTACTGTGTGAGAGAAACAAGATAGAGACAAGTCTAAAATATGACCTTCTTTTGATAAAAAATCCAATCTCTCTCATGTTTGCATGTTTACAGATGTTTATATATAATGACTCTATATAAGCATGAAAAAAAGACAGAAAAAAGGAAGTCCGAGGTCAACAACATGAATAACAAGGAGGGAAAAAGGGAGAAAAAGAGAAACAAACAGAACAGGGAAATGCAAAAGGAAGAAACTGCTCTAGAAGGACCCTACGGAAACCACATCTCTGTGTTTTTGAAAAGCCATATTGGTGTCTGTGTCAGAAGAAAAAAAAATTTAAAAGATTTTGACTCATGAGAGAGACAGAGATAGAGAGACAGAGAGACAGAGACAGAGAGAGAGATCCACACAATAAATATAATTCAGGGGTGGGGAAGGGGTGGTACCCAGAGGAGAGGAGATGAGAGATTATTGCTGAGAGGAGGAGCACAGAAGCCGTCTGGCCTCAGAGAGATGCTGGGGACATTCGTGGTGACACCTGCATGCAGCCCTTGCAGCTGTGACTTCAAGGCTTGGCAAATGGTTTGATCTGTAGGCCGCCTTCCTCCCCAGTAAGGACGGAGACCCCAGACACCGCCGGAAGACGAGCTTCTCTGCAGACAAAGATGTGCAAATCCCGCAGGGGATGGACTGGGTAGGGCTCTGGAGGGGCTGGGAAGGCTGAGTTTCTAATGGGGGAGGCTATGGAACGTGCAGTGGACTCTAGAATAAGCGCTTCTCTGACCATGACCCTGTCTTGGGCGCTGGCACTTCTCCGGGGAGAATGGCCTCGGTGAGGCCCCTGGATCCTCCGAGGGCAGCTCCTTGGTGCCTATCCTGGGGCAGCTCAGCAGGACCAGACGGTGAGAAAGGGGGGTTGCTCCAGTGGCTCAGAACCGCGAAGCCAATCTGTACATTCTGGTCGTCTTGTTGGAAAGCACTGTCCTGAGGAAGAGTACTTCAACCTGGACAGCCCTGGAAATTGCCCAGCTAGCCTTGAACTTGCGATCCTCCTGCCTCAGCCTCCTAAGAAGCAGGGATTCGGAGTGTGCATCACCACACTGGCTGACGAAGAGGTTGTACATGTTTAAGGGCAGAGAAGGAGGGGTGAGGAGGGCACCACGTGGACAGAGGCGGCGCGGTACATGGGAGTGGAGGCACAGGTGCTGAAAGAAGCTGCAGTTTTGCTAGGACTGCAAAGGAAGGGAAACGGAGAGGGCTTAGGGGTGAAGCGTAGGTTGCTTTCTCTGTAGTGGGGCTGAGGAGGCAGGCCGTGTGTCTGCCGAGGAGGGGTGCAAGCTGCCGTTATGGCTGCCGTGTGGTACTGAGCTCTTCCTGTAGGTGGCCTTGCCCGTTTCTCACACACAGCTCCGCAGGGCCACCATTACCACCTGCGACCTGTGCGAAGGATGTTAAACCAATAAATCGTGCGCATTTAGAGCCTTTTTGGGACCTGGCTGTTTTGATTGCTGGTCAGCAGCCGGCCCTTTGTTTTGAGAGGTGCGGGAGAGCGATGCCACCACGCTGGCTCTGCAGGAAAAGAGGCAGACGCCCGTGGAGACGCACTGACTGCGTGACAGACAGTGGCAGGGTGGGCACAGGTGGGCATGGTGCCCACAGCGAGCGCCGTGGGACTGGGGGCTTCACAGCAAGGGCTCTGAGAGTCCTTCTGTGGGCCTCTGACACCCATGGCCTGCAGCGTTCTTCAAGGACCTTGGGATTATGCGTCTAGGGTGCTTAGATAAATCTTTAGTTGTGCACATTAAGAGCAGCTGAGATGTGGACAAGGACATTCTTTAGTTACTCCTTCAATGTATTGCCTCAGGTCTGACCAAGCCAGGACTGTTGGGTTCTGGAGGAAGTCTAGCAGAAGCATTGACAGTTCACTTCCGGAGACAACACTAGATGCTTTGCTGAGATATGCCCGAAGGAAGATAACATGATGGCGAACATGGTGGTCAAGTTCATTCCCGTGGTAACTGAGTGGTACAGTCCTTGCTAAAACAGTTGCTATCCTCCCATTCCTCTGCTGCCTCCTTTGCTCTTTCTCACTAAAAGGTTACTGAAGATGGTAATGGGGTTGCAGTCCTAGAGGCTGCTAGCCTCCTGATCCCAGAATTTTCTCTTGTATTTCTTTTTCCTCTTACTTTTCTATTCATCCGCGGATACCTCGTTCTCGGGACCTGTTCACCCTGGACAGAAATGGAGTGATAGACCGACAAATGGCGCGCCGATCAGGGACCTGAGAACGAACGCAGTCTTTGAGACTACGGAAAGGGAGCTAATTCAGTGTGCAGAGGACCGGAGAAGAGTCGAGGGGTAGGTAAGCCCGGTCCCCGGGATTGTTTCATCAGGGCTACTATGGGAAATTTTCTGTCTCAAAAAGAATCTGGATCAGAACAGGAGATCTTGCAGGATAAGAGAAGAAAAAAGGAGAAAAATAGAAAAATATGTTAAATTGCTAGTAATTAAAAATGAAACAAACAGTTTCAAAAACCAATGTTCATAGATATATATATAAATGTTTGCTGTTTTCATGGTTCCTGTATGTGCTTTTCTTTTCTGGATTGTGGATAGCTGGGATTTTAATACTACAAAGGATTCAGCTGGGAACTGTACTTTGAAGTTGAGTCCCGAGCCCAAGCGGGACAAGGGCGGCAGCACCGCCGCAGGGAGAGGTACAAAGCGGGTCCAGGGAGAGCCCCGGCCTCTGGTTCAAGGCAGACCCGGCTGGGACTTCCCAGCGGCCGGTGTGTCTGCGCGGCCTGTCCAGATACAGCCACTGGCGCTCGCTGCCAGCTACCAGCATGTGCGCCAGGAACCCAAAGGACAGGACATGACTGTGGCTAGCCCTGGCTCTCCCCGCCGCCAGCGCCACAGGCCGGGGCAAGGCTGTGCCCGAGTTTGGCACTGGAAATCCATCCGGCTCAAATCAGTGTCTGCGCTCGGAATACGGAAAAAACACTGGACATCCAGGGGTCAGAGTGAGAGCCCATTCCAGGTACTAAGACTATGGAGCCGCGGCTGGGCGCTCACCCCTCCCTGAGGTGATGGAGTGGAGGCCTGGACCTCGGTCCCTCCTCCAGATTCATATTAACTCCTGAAATGGGACCCCAAACTATTCCTACTGGGGTCATTGTTACAGGCAGCTGAGTTAGATAGAAATATTATAGGCAGTCAGGCAGGGCCAGGCCCTTGAAGGAGCCAACGTAAAAAACAAGATAAGGTACCCGTGGGCCAGTCCTCAAGACAAAAGACTAAACAAACACACCCTCTTAGCTCCCAAGGGGTGGACATCCGGGATTAAAGGGTCCCTGACCTAGCCCCTTACGGGAAAAGCCCTTGTTCTGTGTTCATGCCCTCTTGCTACGTGATCCCAATTTAATCAATTCTACCTGAGCAATTCTTATTGGCTGACCATAGTTTTGTCTGTTTTCTCCTACCTTGGACACTCTTCACCTCGTGGTTCTGCTCTATAAAAGTCCCCAGGAAAGACAGAGTCTTGGGTAATGCCTCTGGCCCCCCTTCTGTCCCTCTCTTGGACAGAAGCTTTCTTTCCTTTCCCTTAATAAGTATATTCTGCTCTTAACCTCCGTTGTTCCTAAAATTCATTCTTCGATTTTAAAAAACACAAACTCATTCCAGATATCATTCAGGTTGGGAGTTTTTATTTTCCTGTATCACTATGAACCTCAGGGTACAATGGCACTCCTGCTAGGCCAACAGCAGTCTTACTTTAAAAGATCTTTATAGAAAAAAAAAAGAAAAAAAAAAAAAGGTCTTTAGGTTTGGCCTAGTGTTACCGATGCTGATTACACAGGAAAAATCAAGGTTATGGTTCAGTCTACTCAGAACACTGTGGTACCTATTGGGGTCAGAGATAAAACTGATTACTTAAAGGAAAAACATTTTCAAGGGCTCCTAGCACAAGTATAGATGGCCCCAGGTGTGGCAGCTGCGAGTCCATAGGGAGTGACTGGTGTTTCCTGACTCAGAGGTGCTGAACTGCTGACCTGGAGAGATGCAAAAGGCCATTCGCTTGAAAACAGTTTCACAAGGAATAAAGCCTCACAGAGAATAGAGCGAATTTCAAAAAATAAAAGGCTTTTACGTTTTCCCCTTATGGTGATAAATTTAAAAGGTTGTTTCTATCCCCAAGATAAAAGTTTAACTTTAGTTTAAAACAAATCATATTTTCCAAGATTTACTATAAGAGAGATATTTTTAAAAGATTATTAAAATTTTTTTTATTAAATTTTGTCCCTTGTCTCAAAAAATATATTTATTTCAGTGATTGATTTGGTCTTTTAGAGTTATACTAAAATTTTTTTTCTCATTTTAGATTCATACAGCTAATAAAAGTGTCATTTTAATTACAGTTTTCTTGTCATCATAGACAGGATTTGCTACTGATTTAAAAGTCTTTGGTGCTCTCGTGATTCCTAATGATGTTGACTGCCTGTTTTACAGTCCAAAATTAAA
>NW_004955474.1:1328956-1332287 GCF_000276665.1 Chinchilla lanigera | reverse complement strand
AAAAAAAAAAAAAAAAAAAATTAGTATTTTACAAATAGATATAAAAGTTTAAAATACAATCTAAAAACAGTGTGGTTTAAACAGTCATTTAATTTTGATATCCTATTTAAATAATGGGAGGCCTAATGTTGGCCTCCAAAGAGTATAAGGTATGATAACTTTTTCATATTTGGATCACCTATTCTTACAGACAATTTACCCAAGCTGTTTAGCTCAATCTAAAATGCTCTTCAGACTATTTGGTAATATTAATTGGCTCCATCCAGATTTTGGACTAATTTCTCTGGTGTTATTAATTGTCATTATTCTTCACACAAGTTATTTCAAATTGCTTCTGCTGCTCATGCACAGATGGGTCTTCTTAGGTTAAGGGAGGTTATATTACGGCTTCCTCTTCCAAAATATTGGATACAGGTTTGTCACTTTATCATCGAAATTCTAATTAGAAAAACAAGAGGGGGAATCAATCCCTCCCACTTCACTTGTTGATATATACGAATTAAATTTTTAAAATTTTACTAAACGTGGAAGTACAGCAACAGAAAATTATACTACGAGAAAAGGCCACAGCTGAGAATATCTGGCTCCAACCCCTACTAACTAAAAAGAGACTATAGCTACAGGCATCTCACTCCTACAGTGGAGGCCTCTCTAGAGATATCAGTTCTCCTAAATTGGTGAAGTCCTTTAGGGACTCCCAAGTCCTGCCCAGATTCCTGTATTATGTATGGTTAACAGTTAATTTATATAGAAACAGCTACTTTGTAATGATAATGAACTTGATCAATTGTTCTGTCAACTGCAAACTCGTATTTATAATAGAGATTTTCCTAACTCATATTCGTTCTCATTCACATCTTCCTGGTGACATGGTTAAATACAATGATAAAGTTGATCAACTTGTTGCTATTTCTTCACCAGATTGTTTAGCTACTAAATTTCATACTTTAACTCATGTATACACCAAAGGTTTACGTCAAAAATTTCCTCAACTTTGCATTCAACAGGCTCGCGAAATCATTTTATCTTGTCCTATTTGTGGTCTGCTTAATAATCCTATTTTTCAGCCTGGAACAAATCCTAGAGGCTTGCAAAGTAATGACTTGTGCCAAATGGATGTAACACTTATTCCTGTTTTTGGGAAACTTGGATTTGTATGTGTTGTTGTTGATAAATATTCTGGCTTTATATAAGGCCTTTGTACTACAGGAAAAAAAATTGTACGTGTCAAAAATCATTTATTAGAGTGTTTTGCTATTATAGGTAGACCTAAAACAATCTATACTGACATGGACCTGCTTATATATCCCATTCCTTCCAGCAGTTCTGTGCCTTATGGGATGTTAATCATTGTACTGGTATTTCATACAATCCTCAGGGACAAGGTGTGATTGAAAGGAGACACGCTCTTAAATTTGTGTCAGCAAAACAGAAAGGGGGAGCTAGGGATAGAAGTGCACCACATCAATTGTTACATAAGACCCTATTTACTTTAAATTTTTTGGATATTAGTAAAGATTCATCTACTACAGCAACAAAAAAATTTCTTTTTGGGCCACCTTTATTAAGGTGCTGCCAAAGCCAATAGAGCAACCTATCTTTTGGAAAGACATTCACACTGGACAACGGAAAAGAGGTGTTGTTCAAACTTAGGGTCAAGGATTTGCTTGTGTCATTACAGAGACAGGAAAAAAAATATGGTTACATGCTGGAGAATTAAACCTCGACATGAGTCACAAGAGAGTCAGATTCAATCACAATCCTCCAATGGAAGAAATGAGAGCGATGTCACTATAACACCATCCCCAGACACTGACCAGGAACACTCAGAAAATACGACCCGCAGTCTGGGGACAACTTAAGAAATTAACCCATGATGCTGAGAAGCTGCTGGACTCCACTGGACAAGAATTCACAGCTGGTAATATGTTTGTAGCCACGATAGCTGTAATATGCTTCATATGGAAACAGTATTCAACTCTCTTTTTCAATTAACTCTACTCATTACACACAAACATGTGTTCGTCTTCCTTATAATATCGTGATTGGTGAAACAAAATGGTATGCTTCTGAACTCTCTCTCAGATGTACTAGTTGTAGTTTTTATACCTGTTTAAATAATTCTATACCATATAATTATTCTAAAGATAGTTTTCAACATCTCTGAACATTTGAGAAATTAAAACAACACTGATATTTCATGTCATATTTCATGTCCAGGAAGAATGGTTATCATCAAGAAATCAGATAATAATAAGCCAGGTGTGGTGGTGCATACCTGTAATCCCAGCACTCGTGAGGCTGAGGCAGGAGAACTGACACAAATTCAAATACAGCAGTGGCTACACAGTGAGTTCAAGGTCAGACTGAACTGCATAGTAAGACCCTGTCTCAAAAACAAGACAAAACAAAGAGAAATCAAACAGTAACAAATGCTGGAGAGGGTTCAGGGAAAAAGGAACAATTCCTCATTGTTGGTGGGAGTATAAACTGGTATACCTATTATGGAAGTCAGTGTGGAGATTCCTCAAAAAACTAAAAGTAGAAGGCCGGGCATGGTGGTGCACGCCTGTGATCCCAGCACTCGGGAGGCTGAGGCAGGAGGATCGTTGTGAGTTTGAAACTAGCCTGGGCTACAAAGTGAGCTCAAGGCTGGTCTGAACTGCATAGGGAGACCCTATGTCAAAAAGACAGAAATAAATAAATAAATAACTAAAATAAAAGTAGAAATTCCATTTGACATGGATATTTCCTTTCTAGGTAGCTTCCTGAGAGAGTTAAAAACGTAATTACAGTGATATACGTATGCTCATGTTTATAACAGCACAACTCATAATACCAGTCTTGGAAGGAACCTCTAATTATCAACAGATGAATGTACAAAGAAAATACGGTATTTAGACACAATGGAGTACTACTCTACCACAAAGAAGGATAAACTTCAGTCATTTGTAAGAAAAATGCCTGTACCTAGAAACCATGGTGTTAAACTAAATCAGACTCACAAGTTTAAATATTGCATAATTTCTCATATGAGAATCCCAATATTTAAATAAAGTACAAAATAAAAGACAGACAATAGGAAATAAAAAGAGGGAAAAAAAGTTATAACCCAGCAAGGCTATTACAGCTAAAAGTACCTTCTTAGAGTAATCATTTTATATGTTTTTATGTTTTTTTGGCCTATTAGTCTGACTATCTTTATTTATGATAATTAACTTGATAAAGTCTTATCAAATAAATAAATAAACCTGATGCTGGCAAAAAAGAAAAAATATTTGAATAGTGAGAGTGGAAGGGAACAGGGAAAAGAAAGAATTGAGATGTGTTA
>NW_004955474.1:1323404-1326189 GCF_000276665.1 Chinchilla lanigera | reverse complement strand
GATGGTTGACCACTGTTACGGACTTTGGACTATATTCTTATTTTTCCAAATTTCTGCTGTCATTTTACATGGTGTTATAATTGTGCTTTGCCCAATCCTCTTAGTCTAGCGAAGTTCATGCTGAGAGAAACAGGAAGACAATTGGCGGCTTTCTCCCTGATGCTTCAGAGGACTGCAGCAAAACAAAAAGGGAAATGTGGAGAAGGACATTCTTTAGTTACTCTTTCAATGTATTGCCTCAGGTCTGACCAAGGCAGGACTGTTGGGTTCTGGAGGAAGTCTAGCAGAAGCATTGATAGTTCACTTCCGGAGACAACACTAGATGCTTTGCTGAGATATGCCCGAAGGAAGATAACATGATGGCGAACATGGTGGTCAAGTTCATTCCCGTGGTAACTGAGTGGTACAGTCCTTGCTAAAACAGTTGCTATCCTCCCATTCCTCTGCTGCCTCCTTTGCTCTTTCTCACTAAAAGGTTACTGAAGATGGTAATGGGGTTGCAGTCCTAGAGGCTGCTAGCCTCCTGATCCCAGAATTTTGCCTCTCTTGTATTTCTTTTTCCTCTTACTTTTCTATTCACCTGCGGATACCTCGTTCTCGGGACCTGTTCACCCTGGACAGAAATGGAGTGATAGACTGAGGAGAGAGAGACAGAAAAGTCGTCTTCAGGTTCCAGACAGATGGGAAGGCTGAAGTTCAAAAAGGCAGAGGTAGCTTTCCCAGCCGCTTCCCTGTAAGACGAGGGGTGCACCCAGTGACTCCTGTCTCCCTCAAGCTCTGAAGGCTTTGAAGGAAAGCAAGCCAGCTGCTTCACACTGGTTGGGCGAACAGCTCCTCCATGCCTTTCCTTTCTTGGCTGCTACGGGCGCTAAGGCTAGCTTGGAGGCACTGAGTCACAAGGTGCCCACCACGGTGGACCTGGGCCCTGCTGCCTGTCTGTCCTCAGGTGTGGAGGGCATGGCTCGGAACAAGCTCTTCCTTCCTGGGTCCTGTGCCCCAGTGCCCTAATGGGGTGCAGGACGCAGATCCCGCCTGCCGCCATGTCCAGGGCCTCCCACAAAGCCACGGACTGCTGCCCAGGGAGCTCCACAACCCTTCCGCTTTCCTTCCATTGAAATCCAGGATCCTCATTTCCTTGTGGAGCCTCCTTAAATTAACCCATTTTCGCTGATTTAAAAGGTAACACACACTAGCTGTGGACTGTTGAAACATTCAGAAAAGTGCATCAGGGAAAAAAAACCCCTAAAATTTGTCACCACACACTGAATGTCTCCGCGATGTTTGGGGTGTACATTTCTGTTATTTTTGCTCCCTATTTCATTGCGTTCATCCATTGGTTGAGCGTCTGTTACCTGCCAAGCCGCGTTTGGAGAATGCAGTGAATAAAGAAGGGAAGTGTTGCCCTAATGAAGGATATGCCAAGTATTATCTAGAAAGCATGGTTATCATACTAAAAATACACGGAATATCTCGCTATTTTTCTGTGGCACAGGTACCTCCAAGTCCCCGGAGCATCTCTGCAGGTGCCCCCGTGTGCCTCCTCCCTCTCACCTTGTCTTCTGAGCCCAAGTGTTCAGACACTTGTTTCTGTCCCATATGCTGCAATCCGCGTGCACTGAGCACCTTGTGCAGGTGTCCCCCAGGACGGGGCTCGCCAGCACCCCATTGCCATCGGTGGATCCACAAGGCCTGTTTTCTCTGCTCGCCCTGTGCCTTGGGATATGAGGTGAAGCTCGGGCGACCACGTGATGTGGCCAGCCGGGCCACACATAGCTGGCGTCCGAAGTCCCCGCATCACGCGCAGTTCTGGCTGTGGGAATGTGAGGCTGAGGAGAGAGCGTCCCTCGGCTGGAGGGGAGGAGGTGGCAGGAGTGACAGGCAGATCTGAGGTCTGTGGCTACCTGAAGAGCTGCCTTGCTGATGCCTAAGGCTGTGGGAAGGGTCAGGGGTCTGCTCTCACCTGCCCGGGGGGTGTGCAGTGGCTGCTGTGTCATCTGGGCTACTCCCGATGTTGCAGTGCTAGCGTGCGCCACAGGGGCCTGCAAACAGGGTTTTGGAAGGAGCAGTGCTGTTTGATCCTCACTTCCCAGGCTGCTGCCCTTAAGAAGGGGCTCTTCAGTGCCCCCAAGTGTGGGCTGGGGACCTTCTCGGGGGCCTCAGCGGCCCGACCTCCAACCTGTGGGAGCTCTGCAGTCCTTTGCACACTGCTCACACGTTCTTGGCTCACAGGACCAGCCTACGGCCTGGCCCGTGCTTTCACCCTGAGCTTCATGTCACCAGATGCAGAAGGGAGGAGCCCACCCTGCATCTGGCTGTAGAACCCAGAATCTCTCAAGATCCCCATTGGAAGGTCCACACCAACTCAGTCTGTTGTGAGCAAAATGGGGGCTTAGTTGTTGTATTTAGTGAAGGGGCTGGGGAGACTTTTAATTAAGGCTTAATCTGGGGATCAAAATAATGTCACTAAGAAGATATCACAGAAGGGCTGGTTGCTGGCGGGGGCAAAACTCCCGAGGCCTTCAGCATCTCTGTAACTGAGTGGACATGGCAGACAGTTGTGTGGAGCATAGCAAGGACCCACAGGTAGAAAGGGTGGTGTGATGGGTGGGAAGATGGGAGCTATGGCGTGTTGTAGAGCCCATAAGGGCACCCAGCCCAGTAGAGAGCAGGGCAGGCCAGGGACTGCTTCACAGCATGAGGGACCTTGAGGCAGAGTGCGTGGTGGCGTCAGAGTGGAGAGAGTGAAGAACACCTTCTTCTCCTGGGAAGCTGCCAGGCCACTACG
>NW_004955474.1:1321680-1323304 GCF_000276665.1 Chinchilla lanigera | reverse complement strand
ATAGAGCATGGCCAACCTTTATTCATTAATAAAGAACCCCCAGTGATCTCCATAGTCTCTTGGGAAACACTGCAATAATTGGGTCATTTGGTCAGAAGAAAATTTTTCAGTAAAAATTATTGTAAGGTTTTCTGATTGAAAGATGTTATTGGTACAAAACTAAATTAAGAAACAAAATAATGACAATTTGCTGTTGCTAATTTCGTGGTGTATAAAATCTATTCATGCCTTCCAAATGTACAGTACTCTAAAATGTAAAACTGGAATTGTTTATATAATGTTAGACATCTGCCATTCTCTTGTGCTTCAGGTATTTGTAGTAAGAGGTTCATGTCAGGCCAACATGAGGTCATTTAAATGATAATTTTTTAACAAGAACTTATGTGATGTATATGCTATGTATATGCCACTGCATTTAGAGATACTTAGATATTAAACAGCCCAGACAAGGTATAAATTTCTTCTATGTCATCCTATTAAAGAGAACAAATTAGATGAATGCTTCTTGTTCATTAGGTAGGGTTGATTGACTAAAAGGGCTAATCTATTTCAATATTTATATGTGATTTAAATGTGCTTAAAAATGTGTTTAAATGTTACATGTTTAAAAATGTGTTTAAATGTTACACATTTAAATATGTTTCATAAATGTCATTATGCCTGTTATGTTACAATACTATATATGGCCCTTTGGTTTCAAATTTTCTTTGTAAAACTATATAACTATTGTCTATTAACATTCTAGGAGGATTTCAATATTAGTATATCCATGGTTGTTAAAAAAATAATAATAATGGTTCCATTTGTATGTTCTAAGGTGTTTGCTATTCAGATCAGATTGTAGTATTAAGCTTACTGCCGCCCTTACAATGTTATGTCATTAATCTTCTCTGCTGGATGTTTAACAACTGAGGTTTAGAGACCAAAAATTAGAGAGATAAATTGGACTAGAGAATAGCCAATATTTTGGCTACGCCCTCCAAGGTCAGTAAAGACTCAGGAAATAAGAGAACCTCTGCTGTGACATCTTTTTATATTTTTTATTTTTTATTTTTTTGTGTATCTTTTTGAGACAGGGTGTTGCTGTGCAGTTTACGCTGGCCTTGAGATCACTTTTGTAGTCCAGGCTGGTCTTGAACCTGCAATGATCCTCCTGCCTCAGCCTCCCGAGTGCTAGGATTATAGGCATGAGCCACCACACCCGGCTGCTGTGACATCTTATAACTCAGATGAGTCCCTGATTTTCTGATCAAGGAGATATGGGACCACAGAGGAACGTGATTCTGCGATATGTAGTGTGCCTAAGGAGAGTCACCAGGAGAGAAAAAAATCTCTCAGGCTTTCACAGAAAGCACCTTGGTCAAGCAATGGCCGTGACTCATCCGGATGACTGACGCTGACAGAAGATCAAGAGATGCTGCACTTGGTTCCAAGAAGTTTCCTGGGGAGACTTAACTGACCCTAATAGTACACGGTTAAAATTTTTATTTATACAAGTCTCACTTTAACTTGGTCTTAGACATCCAGCAGAAAAGCGTAATCACAAAATATGGACGGATGGTTGACCACTGTTACGGACTTTGGACTATATTCTTATTTTTCCAAATTTCTGCTGTCATTTTAC
>NW_004955474.1:1315544-1317575 GCF_000276665.1 Chinchilla lanigera | reverse complement strand
GATCTGCCCTTCTGAAAGGTTGATAGACGTTATCTCAGAGGCTGTTCTTAGTGGCTGCACTGATGAAACAGATTATCCAATTCCTTTTTTAAAATTTATTTCCATTTGACATAATAATTACACATGCTCATGGGGTACAGTGTGATCATTTGCAGAGTGGTTACGGTATTTAATGGTCACATTAATGTAATTAGCATTTCTTTGTGTTGGGGACCGTTGTATCATCAACAAGGTCCTCTTTTCAACCAAGATTTTGGGACGATTTTAAGTCACATATAAATTCTCAGGCTGAGATTTATCATTGCACTAACTCAAATTTAACACTGCCTAACCTGATGGTTTCAGGCAAGAATACCAAGGACTGACATTCCCTTCCTTATCTATTCTTATGTTCAGAGAATTGAGAATTTACTTTTGCAAAACCAAAGTACCCTTACACTGTGAGAAAACGAATGTCATACCTTTTTCAAGGTTGTGTTTATGGGGCCACCAGTGGGAAGCAGGACTGTTCTCCGGTTCTTGGCCTGACTCTAGCCCTCTGTTGAGTAGGAGTAGCTACCGGTTCTGAGGAGACATGGACATGTGCTTTCATGATCACACTGAGCCAGAATGCCATTCAGCCATAACCTGGTCACATGGCCTGCAGACTACATTTGCAGACAAGGGTGTCAAATGCCCGTGGAGCAGTGGTATGGAGAGGAACTGCCCGTGGAGCACTGTGGACGTCTTCTGCTGCCCACTGCTGGTCAAAGATTTGTACCTGCATTAGCACGCACGATGCCTTGCACACCAGGGGTCCCTTGAGAAGCACAACACAGTGCAGTTGCCCTGTGGTCTGTGACCATCCTGGGGACATTCGCAGAAGCACGACCTTAGAGTTAATAGAGTCAGTGATCTCTTCCACTTTCCTGTCTGGCGTGGAAGCTAATCTGTAGCTGCCCCGTCTTTATTAAATCATACAACTTCCTTTGAGGTTAACAAAGCCCTGTTTCTGAAGAAAATTATCCTCCTTTTACTCTTCAGAAAAACTATACCTAATTTTTCTTAAGTTGAACCTGTAAAAAATGGGATTTTTTTTTTTTCTTCTCTGTTCTTCTGAGTGACGGTAGTGTTGAATGGGGGTGGAAGAGCTAACAGTGGAAAGTTTCCCTGCAAAAGTCAGCATCAAAAGCTTTCTACCCCAGGGTCTTCCACTCTGGGGGCTACAACACAGCAAATCTATGGCGGAAAGCTGGAGGTTACCACCTGCTTCTGGTCTTTCTTTTTTCTTTCTTTCTTTCTTTCTTTCTTTCTTTCTTTCTTTCTTTCTTTCTTTCTTTCTTTTTTCTTTCTTTCTTTCTTTCTTTTTTCTTTCTTTCTTTCTTTCTTTCTTTCTTTCTTTCTTTCTTTCTTTCTTTCTTTCTTCTTTCTTTCTTTCGTTCTTTCTTTCTTTCTTTCTTTCTTTCTTTCTTTCTTTCTTTCTTTCTTTCTCTCTTTCTTCCAGAAGCTGCCTTTGTTCCTAGCATGCATTTCTGTTGGTAGCCAAAGTTTTTATGAGGCCTTCCTGGGAAGCAGCAGTTTCTTGTTTAATATTTATTCTAGCAGTTTGGTTTGTAGTGTTTTATTTATTTTTTATTTTTTTATTTGAAAGAGAATAGTAAAAAAAAGAACACTAGCAGAATACAAACAAAACAAAGCAAGAACATCAAAAATGATACAGGATTTCAAACCAAATGATAGGAATTAACAGTGGTTGTTATATTACATATTGTTACCTTCAACAGAGTTGCTCAGATTACCAGATGTAAGAATGGAAGATTGATCAAACCATTAAAGAGAATAATCTAGAAAAACTTTAGAGACAATACAGAGTTTCACTAGACAAGATGGTAGGAATTCACCAATTCACCAATATTGCATATTGTTGTCTTCATATCAGTTGCTCAGATTACCAGATATAAGCATGCAAAATTGGTCAAAATATAAAAAAAGCATTCACTGGTCCTTTCAATAAACCACCAGACATCAGCAGTACAGTTATCCCATATATAT
>NW_004955474.1:1289374-1314519 GCF_000276665.1 Chinchilla lanigera | reverse complement strand
TAAGATGAGACCCCAGTTGTTGATTCTTTGAAGTATTTCCTGTGCAGTTTGGTTTTTGTACATGAACTCTCTGTCTACCCCTATGTCTTCAAGATTTTTACCTACTTTTTCTTCCAGTAGAGTTAATGTTTCTGTTTTGATATTTAGATCTTTGATTCATTCTGACTTTAGTTTAGCGCATGGTGATACACATGGGTGTAGTTTTAGTCTTCGGCATGTGGAAAGCCAGTTTTTCCAGCACTATTTATTAAAGAGGCTATCTTTCTTTCAGTGAACATGTTTGGCCCCTTTGTCAAAGATAAGGTGGCTGGTTTGTGGTGTTTTCTACAGTCCCTCCTCATCTCACGAATGGTTGTTTTCTATTTACCTGTCTACGGCACAGACATCCCTTGAGGTCTGGGCATGCCATATTCCCTGTGAGCAGCTCCCATAACTTGGTACATTTGGAGAAGCGCCTAGCAAATGCCCGACAAGAGCTGAGTCACCAATGTATTACACACTGGTTGATGAAGTCACAAAGCTTTTGAAGGGGGCAGAGGTGGAAGGCACATGCAGGCACCCCATTCTGTTATCAAGTGCTGCTACCCAGCCCAAGATGCTGTCCTGGCTGCCAAATGCTTTCGATGCCAGAGGTGATGTAAATTTTGTTTTCTCAGTTCGGAGCATCCCAGTTCCTTGACTGTGCGTCTGTTAGAGTGGCTGCATCTGGCTCTCAGGGGGTGCAGCTTTCAGCCCTGTTCTGAGCAGGCTCTTGCTGCCTCTTCATCCATTGTCATCATCGGACCACAGGGGCCACCACTGATTGAGCAACTTCTATGTCCTAGGGAAGATGGAAGGACTTACGATATTGTATTTAACCCCTGCTGCAAGCATCTGAGGTACACATTAGTATCTCCATTCTAGACGTGAGAATGTGGAGGCTTTGTAAAGGTTAGGCTGTTTGTCACCAGATAACGCCTGGGAAACGGCAGAGCTGGAATTTGAACCACATCCCAGAATCCCCACTGTCCAACAGCAGCACCCAGGGGCAACATCAACATGGTGGCCACAGCCCCTCCCCCAGGCTGTCTCAACCCCCACTAGTGGTGAGATGCAGGTCAGGATTCTCCACGAGGACCAGGTAAGCGGTCCCGTGATGCTCGGCAGTGTAAGACTATCACCTTTGCTCTCCTAAAAGTGACTTTTAGAAAGAAACTGAATATGTTGCCTGAGAAAGGTCAAAGCAAGCTCTGAAAGATGAAGGTGGTATTTGTGCAAATGTTTCTGCAAACCTGAACAAACATTTAATGCCCTAAATCCTTCTAATGCTGCAACATTACTCACGACAGAGTACAGAGGGAGTGATTTGTGCTGTGACAGTCAAAGGAAACCGGGGTATGCATGGAAAGTTAATGGCATTACTCTTTCAGAGGCCGGGCTGGAAATTAATTTCACCAAACATTATACTTCAGCCAGAAGCTGGGGAGTTTCACACTGATATATAAACTTGAAGGATTTACTTTAAATTGACAGTAGTCCAAACTCTTTTATGAGCATTTCTTTCCCCTATTATTTGTCTGTCACTTCACATTGGCTACTTTCTAAATAACTCAATTTGCTTTCCAAAACAGCTCAACTTTTAAAGTGCAACACAGTTATTTGTCTTGTATTCGTATATGTCTTGCAATAGGAGAAAATACTACAGGCAAAATACCTCATAAATATGTGTGTATACACATTAATATGACAATGTTTAAAGAAGTGTGCATCAAGCTATTAACTTTAGTAGTGTTTGTCCCAGAGTGGTGTAATTTATGTCTGCTAGTATTGGTTTATTAGTATTTTCTGTTTTTCTACAGTGAATTTAGGTTAACTTAAATAGAAAGCAAACTCACTGCATAGAGTTTGGGAATAATCAGATAATAAGGAAGCAATGGATTGGAGAGAGAGATGGGAGCTAAGGGAGGTTTTGGAGCAAAGGTGTGTTTGACCCCAAAGCTAGATTTGTGTCCCTTCAGAAACCCATAGGCTCAGGCCAAGAGGCCAGCCTTGCTCCCTGGCTCTGTGTGGGAAGCACTCACTACCCCTTTCCCATTTTCTGTCCTCCACCGGGGGAGACGCAGACCTCTGCTATAAATGCCCCCTTCAGCCTGTGGAAGCTGAGTGTTCCATGCTTGTTTTCCAGAGCTGGACAATGAGAACTTGAGGACTTTGTCAGTGGTCCCTGTGGGCAACTTCTGGGAAAGTCCCAGGGAGAGACTTCTGGGAAAGATTTTTCTCCTGATAAAGAGATAAGCAGAAAATATCTGCTTGTTTTTGGCCTTTCGGTGTAACTGTGCTGTTGCAGTCTGCTTCAACCATGACAAGTCAGGCTCAACATCAGAAGTCAGTGAACTGAGACTGAGAGTCCAGAACAATTAAAACTATCCCTTGATTATGACCTTGGGCTAAGGTACCCGTACTTTTGGACTTCTTCCATTTGGACTTATTGTTTAAGCTACTTCTGGCTGTGCACAATCATGCAGCCCTTTCTTCCTCTCTTTCCTCAGGTACTAGAGGGGCCTCCATTGTATCCATGCCCACAACTGTATGCCCAGGCAGCCAGGTCACTGGCTGCGCCTTCCTGGGGTCTCCTGGGACCCAGGCTGAATGCTGTGCTAAGACACCAATGAGGCCAGGGTAGGGCAGGCCACGGGGCTTCTCTCAGCTCTGCCAGAGAGGACACATCTGAATGAAACCACCCAAGGATTTCCCCTATGCAGGCATTCAAATTACTTGGCATTTTACGTATCATGGTGAGCCACAGTCCAAGGCCATAATGGAATTTTAAAAAAAATCAGAATTTAAAGATTCATAACATACTAAAAAGAGTCTCAGCTTCCTCTACCATATACCCTGAGGTTTCAAGGACACGCTTGTGCAACAGGTTATGGGTAGATTTTTATCCATATCAATTTGAGGAGTGTACAGTGACACAGAATGACTATTGGTGTGGTCACGCTTTGTGCTAGTTTTGTATTATCAGTCACAGGAGCGCTTCCGTTCGCCAGCCATCAGTGCAGAGAACTAAGAGGCACACCGTGCGCCCAGTCTTTGCACAAGGACGTGATGTTCATTATTTTGTTCAAAGCTCGTATCAAGACCATGAGATAAATTATTAATCTATAAGAATCCTCACCACTTTTTAAAGCCTGAAGCTTAAGTAAGTACCTTGATAGAGTGTGACAAAGCTAGGTTTTGAATTCAGCACATGCTCCCCTGGAATGTGTGTGGCCCAGGGAGTAATTTGTCCTAGGTAGGAGGAACCTTTCTCCAATGAGTTGCCAATTGAAAATATATTTTCTGTCTCCATTGCTTCCGCAGAGAAGGACATCTATTATTAATTCTTCAGTTCCCCACCTCACTCACTTCCTGTCTGTGTATCTTGGATGAGACCCAGGGGTGACCAGCCCTGAAATTTTCCTTGAAGTCCGGCTGCCTCCAGAGCCTGGTCCATTCCCCTCTGGCCTCCTGTCGTTGGTGTGAGGGGCCGCCCAGGCTGCACTCGCACGGGCTGTGCCTGTGGCTGGGGTCTGTGTCTGTCCGACAGAGTTTTGGCTTTGGGAAGCCCCTGTTTTTACACAGCAGAGTCACATTTTCTGCTCTTCACCGTATCAGCCATGAAGGTGATGTGTTGCTCTGTATATTACCCCTGTCTTGCTAATTTGCTCAGAACTCAGCTGGGTAACAAGCCATCCCAAGTACAGTGGCTTTCACGACATACGAATGTGTTATCTTACAGTTCTAGAGCTCAGAAGCCAAAGTGAGTCTCACTGGGCTAAAGTCAAGGTGTTTTCTGGCTGTATCCCTTCCAGAGGCCCTGCAGGAGGGGGACCCTTTCCCATGTCTTTCCAAGCTTTTTGAGCTAACTGACATCTCTTGGCTTATGGCTTCGTTCTCTCTCTGACTCTGAGCTTTTGCCACGCTTTTCTTTCTTTAAAGACATCCATGACTACATAAGGCCCACCTGGCTCTCCCAGGCCAACCCACTCCGTCTCAAGATCCCATCCTTTCCTAGTTGTTGGAGGCTGAGGCGGAAGGATCACTGTGGGTTTGAGGCCAGCCTGGGCTACAAAGTGAGTTCAAGGCCAGCCTGAACTACACTGTGAAACCCTGTCTCAAAAAGACACAAACACATACACACACACACACACGTCCCATCCTTAAAACATCCTTTTTCTGTGTAAGGTAAAATATTCGTGGTTTCTAGAAACTGGAATGATTCTGTGTACTGCCAGGGTCTTGCTGATAACCGCTGTTTCGTCTGTTTGTGCTGCTGTTACAGAACATACAAGATGAGTGAGTCTGCAGAGGTCTGTTTATTACAACTCTGGTGGCGAGGATGTCCAGGGCATGGGGGTCCACGTCTGCGCAAGGCCTTGATGTTCTGCACCCCTCATGTGAGGCAGGAGGGCAAGGGAGCACTGGCGACTGGGGCTAAGCCTGCATTCACGGTAAACCACTCTTGCAATGATGGGCCCTTCTGCAGTAATGACCTGGGGATAAGTTCCTACCACAGGAACTGGGGGAGGGCACATTCAACCATAGTGCTTCAACTCAGTGATAGCTCTTTATTTATAGAGTGCTGTGGAGAAGGGCATTCTTTAGTTACTCTTTCAATGTATTGCCTCAGACCTGACCAAGCCATGTGATTGTTGGGTTCTGGAGGAAGTCTAGCAAAAGCATTGGTGGAAAGGAAAAGATTGCAGAACCTGTGTCCTTGTGGAGAGCTGTGAGGTCAACACTAAATGCTTTGCTGAGATATCTTGGAAGGAAGAGAACATGATGGCTAACTAAGTCAAGTCTCATTCCTGTGATAATTGAGTTGTATTGTCCTTGCTAAAACCGTTGATATCCTCCCATTTGCCCAGCTGCTTCCTTTGTTCTTTCTCAATAAAAGCTGAGATTGGCAATCGAGGCTGCAGTCCGAGAGGCTGCAAGCTCCCTGATCCCAGAATTATGCCTCTCTTGTTCTTCTTGTTTCTCTTGCTTTTCTTTTCATCTGGGGCACCTCGTTCTGGGGACCTGTCACCCTGGACAGAAACGGAATGTAGACCAACAGAGTGCCACTATAAATAGGCTCACAGACAATTAGTTTATGCTGGGCTCACGTGTTTTAGAAAAATATATACATGCAGAGGTAGCCCAGCATGACCTAGGCTTGAGGCTGAGACTGGCCACTGGTCTTGCATGTATCATTCAGCTGAAGTCTTCCCTGCTGGGGCACCAGGCCACATTCTGTGAACTGAAGACACAGTGACTCTTAAGGGCTCAAAAGGCCCCCTGGTAGAGCTGCCACCCTGTATGCTGTGAGGCAGGCTGTAGCCTTCTTCATCTTGCTTCCTCCTCCAGGTGCTGAGGCGGAGGTGATCTACCTTCCTCACACCCCTCTGCCTGGGCTGTCATATAACCTGTGACTGCAGGGTTTCTGCTCCTGAGAAGTCAGATGAGTCAGGCTGGTCACCAGGGAAAGTTCCAGCTGGCAGGCTGGAGCCGTGGATGGCACGGTGGAGTAACAGCTCTTTCCTAAGCAGAGGGCAGTGACAGTATAAGAGGTGGAGGAGGGGGCCCTAAGGAGCAGCAGGGGACAGGGCTACTCCCAGTCTTGTCTCTAGGCTGGAGCAGGGCAGGAGGAATGGGTCCCTGGAAAGAGCCTGTAGAGCAGGACAGCAGGAGGGCTGTGACTGAGAGCGATGCAGGGGTGGTGGCCAAGGTGAGGCGGCAAGAAGGTGCTTGGAAGGGGGGAGGTGGGCAGATGGTGAGGTATGTTAGTTGGGGAGTTTAGACCCTGATCATGTGCTAAACTTGTCTGTGAACTGAGTTGGCTATGGTTGGTCCATGTACCTTAGAGGTGCAGACAAGGCCATGGGGGGTTGGGGGGGTTGTTGGGGAGCAGAGAACTGGAGCAAAGGTTCTTGATGGAGAGGTCCAGTTGCTCGCATTTGGTGTGATACTAAGTCTCGGTGAAGAAGATGGGAACCCATGCTTGGAGACTGGAGACCCGGGAGGCCAGCCTCACTGGGGCACTGGTGTGGCCTGGGTGAGGATGGGGCATGGGTGGTGTAAAAGAATGTGGCCTTAGAGAAGACCTGTTCTCCCTCTCTCCTGCCTCAAACCCTTGAGAATATTGAGGATGCTCTTGGATTTCCTGCAATTTTGTGGGGTGGGAGCTCAAGTTATTTTATTTGAATAACAAGGAAGATGATTATAGGAGATAAGAGTTCAGGGCCCATTGGCTAAATCGGAGGGACTAGATGTTAAAATTATCATTTTCTATAACTTCTTACCTATAATAAATTGTAACAATTAAAATGTAGTAAAATTGCAAATTTTATTAGTTTTAAATGGGCTCCCTTGACCACATTTTGAAAAATATGAGCATCAGAAAAAGTAACAAGAAGCATGGATTATAGCACATTGGATTCCGAAAGAACTGTGATGTTCCATAGTCATTTGTTTAGATGGTGGTGGTGGTTGGGAGTGAAAGAGAAGTACTCTTTTCCAGAAGAATTCCAGCAAATACATGTAAAAGAAATAGCTGCATTTGGAAATTACCCTTTGGCACCAATGCTGTAGTAAGCAATGTCGACAAGAGTCATTCAAGGGTGTATAGACCAGTGGGTGAAGTGTTGTCAGGGAGGCTGTGTGTGTTGGTCTGTGTGTGTGATCCCAGCCACTCTGGGGGCGGGAGGATTGTAAGTTTGAGGCCAGCCTAGGCAACTTAGTATGAGACCCTGTTTCCAAATAAAAAATGAAAAGGATCAGGGATAGCTCAGTGGTAGAGTGCTACATCCTAGGGTGCATGAACCCCTTGGTTCAATCCCTACTACAAAAAAAATCATCAGGGAAAATAAGACTCATACCATCTCAAAGAATCATTTATTATTTATTATAAAGAGAAAAATACCTTTACAATGAAGTAATTCATCAAATTCTACCTTAGTCAAAAGACCAAAATTAAGATCATCAAAAAGTGGATATCATCTGCCTCCTGGTGAAATATATCACTATATATATCACTGATGTACTGTTGCCCAGATCTTGCCGCATATTTACCCTAGATGAGAGCAGAGGAAGATGGCCAGTGTTATGGCTTGCATCTGGATGTCCCTCCAAAACCTCATAAGGTCATAGGTGGGGCTTTTTGGAGGTGGCTGGATCTGGGGTGTGTGGTGCTGAGATCAAGGTTGTGATTCTGGGATTGATTCATGATGTGATGCTAAAATAAAGGATGTGAGTGTAGTCTGGATAAAGTATAAGACATAGAAAGAGGGTTGCTTGCTGTTGCTTGCTGCCTGCTGCCTGCCATGAGCTGTTTCTCCACTGTGATGCCCCTCTGCTGTGCCACCCTACCTTGGAGTGGCAGCCCACTATGGACTAAAATCTCTACAAACTGAGCCAAATAAACCTTCCTCCTTTAACTCTGGGTGTCAGGTATTTTGTCTCAGCATTGGAAAAAGTAATCAAGATGGCCTGGGAACACCAGCTGCAGGATGTTTTCCAGAGCGATGGACTGTTCAGAAATACCTGTGTGATCAAAGACCAAGGAAGCTGAGGAAGAGCAGGGTTAACACAGAGAACCACTCGTATAAAAAGGAAACTAGAAAGGCATGTGACAAGAGGTAACATGACCTCCTCAACTGGATCCAAGGAAAAGTTTTGAGGCTTTCATTGGGCTAATCATGGAAGTCTGAATCTGGATTGTGCACTTGATGATGTTGTGTCAGAATTAAATTCTCTGTGTGTAGTAACGGCATGTGCCTGTGCAAGAGCGTGTCCTTATTATGTAAAGATAAGGGCTGACCTAGTTAGAGTTGAAGAGTCACGATATCTGGATTCATTCTACACACATGTACACACACATCAAAGGAGTGAGATGCAGCTGATGTGACAAATGTTTGAAGTTGGGGAATCCAGAGGAAAGACACAAGTATATCGACGGCCCTTACCCTGTCCCTTCACTTTCTGTGTAGATTTGGACATTTTCACAATAATACAGTGAATTATGACCCAGAGTTGGGTATCTGAAGCCAGATGGTTTCAATAAATTATCAAGACACTGCACGAGTGACCTGTCAGAAGTGTCCCTGCAACTCCCATTCTGCCAATGTCCGGACAGCCATTCTATGACACATCAGGGCCCCAAAGGGAAAGGGTAGCCAATGGATTAGTTCATGTCTGCAGGCATTTGCTGTTATGGCTGGCTTGCAAATGCCTGGATTAAAGGGCTAGACAAAAAATAAATAAATAAGCGAAACTTCATGAGTTTAACTTAGCCTTGATTGACAGCTGCAGCTGCTGAAGTCCCAACCCTAATGAGACGCAGAAGAGGCCACACTGGTGACAGCAGCTGGTTCACAAGGTCCTGTGTGTGTCAGGAAGAGGGGTTTCGTGCCTGGAGGGGGCTGCATGACACATGCTACCACACAGCGATCACGACAGCGAATGGAATAGAAATCAGTGAAGTTGAATGGTCTCCCTTATAATGGATAAATTATTTTTATACTTAACTAAAATCTATATTCTTTCTGTGACATAGGGTCTAAGTACCAGAAGTTTAAAGATTAGTTCTTTTCTTTTACCTTTCCATTTGGAAAAGGTCTTGCCTGATTTCAATTTTTTATATCTCATGAAAGCCAGTTGAGAAAGCAGTGAAAAGATGCAAAATAAGTGGTGACTCTTACTAGTTTAATTTTATGCAATCAACCATCCTATACAATGTTCCATGAGATCTGATGTAATCCAGGAGAACATCCTTTGCCGTGAATTTTAATGACATTATGGGGACTCTGGACTGGCCTCTGTGACCATTAATCCTGATATGCCAATTTCAGGAAATTAGTATGGGATGTGACTGTATCTTGTGCCTGGCCCCCTTCCCTGTGGTGCTGTTCTCCTGTGTTGCTTCTTGGCAGTCATAAACTGAGCAGCTTTTCTCCACTGTGTCCTTCCTTTGTGATGTTCCTGCCATGGCGCGAGATGACCAAGGCCTGAATGCTCTGAAACTGTGAGCTAAAGAAATCTCTCCACCCTTAAACTGTGGGTGTCAGGTGTTGAATATCCTGTTGGAAATCCTATTGGAAAGCTGACTGAAGTGAGCATGAGCAGCTGCACATCATGGCCACATGTGGGCTCTGGAGAGCTGGGAAAAGGGGTGGTTCTTGTTCTTCTCTTCTCTTGAATGATTCCTCATCAAATTCTTGGGCCCAAATTTTCTCATAAATTTTTCCCCATAAATTGGAGAATGTCTTTGCTCTGAGGAGCTGTGGGTGGGATATTGTGTTTGCTGGTGTGATTATTAATTGTGGTGTCAGTTTGCATGGATTAAGAAATGCCAAGCCAAGGAGTAAACTCTGGGTATGTCTCTGGATGAATGACACGTAGGCTGCACACCGAGGAGGGAAGACCCATCCCAGGTGGTGGCACCAACCAATAGGCTTATAACTGAGATGAAGTAAAAAGGGAGGGAGGGGGGAGTCTTCCCTTTTGCATCTTTGGAGGAGCTCTTGTCTTCACTATTGTTTTCGAATGTTGGTCTCTAGTTCCTTCAGGCTTCCAAACAGACCTTCAGCTTTCCTACAATGACTTACACAGGCCTCTGCAGTGAGCTCCAGGATTTTGACTTTCAACCGGATCCTCCAACTGTCCAGCGTACAGATGGCCATTCTACACTCTTCCACCCCTAACGCTGCAGGTGGTCACTGTCAGCCTTCTCTATGAATCCTTTGTATATCACATGTATGTATATATTTTATACTGTCTCTTCCTCCAGTGAACTCTGACTGATACAGCTGGGTTGACAGAATCACATCAGCCAATTCATAATCTGGAGCTGTCGCCTTGGCTCTTCAGTGCCACATCCATGCTACAGGAGGCCTGGGCACAGAATCCAGTGAAATGGAATGCTTGGGTCTGGCTCTCTGCAAAGAGGTCCACTCACATGCACAGGAGCTGCGCTTTGGTTCTGAATGGCCAAGTGCAGTGTGCCGTGGAGTTCGCAGTGCTTCCCCCCACCACTGGACGCTCACCTTGCTCTGAGCTCCCCTTGTTCCACAACTGCAATGGAGTGAGGATACCTCAACCCATATTACTTGGTAATATTTTAAGGACTGAAATTTTAATGGTTTGCTTTATCAGCCATGTTAAATGACTGCATCAAAATCTGAGTCCAGTTTTGTTTCATGTAGCTCTTGATAGCTCTTTTTCTTTTCTATAAATTGGTCTTGGACTGGAGGACTGCCCTTTCATGGCTTCCCAGTCCACAGCTCTTTTTTGTCTACTTACACAACCTTTCCTGGGAGTAGGATGTAGCCCTGAACATCAGACTGGCACCTGCTGGTCCTCCTTGAGCTGGTTCCCCAATCCTGAACTTCTGTGCTCTGTCCTCCTAGTGGATTGACAACTGGTGGTGAGTTTATAATCCTCAGCTGAACTGAGTAAGCGTGGTGCTGGGTGTGGGAGGCCCACCTGGGGATTGCTGCCAGCAGCATAAGAGGCAGGACTGCAGGAGAAGTTAGGTTGTTTGGAGCAGAGAAAGGCTGTTGGGAGCTGGGGGAAGCTGTAAGGAGCTGTTGGTTCTGTTGGAGGAGCTCGTCATGCTGGCTTTCCTGATGAGCTCAGCTGTTTTCATCCTTCGAGGAGCTCAGGACCTTGTTGGCACTGAGAATAGCTTTCGTTCACTTTGGGGGAGTTCTGGTCCTCACCTTGAGCATTGCTTCCTGGCTCCAGAGGGGAAGATGGTGCACTGCCAGTCTCCTGGAGAAGCTTGCTGCCCTAGCTTTCCTGATGAGAACTCAGCTGTCTTCACCATTGCGGGAGCTCAGGACCTCACTGTTGCTGAGGATGGCCGTGGTACTTTTCAGGGGAGCTCTGGTTCTTACTTTGCATGCCCCTTCCTGGCTCCAGTGTAGATCCCTCAGCCTGCTAGCACAGATCCTTCACCCCACTGGTACAGACTTCCTAGATTCCACCACTGACCTTTGGGCCTTCCCAGCACAGATCTGTGAAACAGGCCTTCATGAGATGTTGTGGGCTCTGGGCCTCCAGTTGGATTTGTGGGAGGCATTGTAATGCACTCTAGGTTTTCAGCTGTACTCATGCAGGACGTTATCACGGGATCCAGGCCCTCAGTTGTATTCCTGGTCTACAGTATGTGGACAGATTTCCTGCACTCTTTTGTATATCATTCTTTGCATAACTATTATAAATAATCTTATAAAATATATGTCTTGTATATTGTTTCACCTTGCAAAATAAGCCCCAGACCAATACAGTCCTGGACCCTACACCTTCTGGTGGGACCCGGCCATGTCTGGCAGATATGCTGGAGCTCCCAGCATTAGCCAGCACCCTATGTGGTAGGACTCTTGGGTGCTGAGATCTGCCCACTGGTTTTGGGTCTTTTGTGCTGAATCAGTTGACTTGTTTGTTGCTGGGACTTTACCAACTTGCTTGGCTGAAGTTGGTCCCTAAGAGTTCCTTCCAGCCCTATTTTCTGGTATTGATTCCTCCCTCCTGATTTTTTTCCAGTTTGGGAGCATGAGCAGGAGGAATCCATACGCAATGTCAGGTTAACTTCCAAGACTTTGCTGAAGTCTTTAAAATCATGTAGGAAAAGCAATGTATGCTACAGAAAAAGAGATGGGTTGATCACCTCATTTGCCCCTCAGCTTATGACTGACTTCCTTGGGAATAACATACATTAAAAAAAAAAAGAACAAAAAAGAGAGAAAGTACAAAAGGAAGGCAGGGAAAGAAGAAAGCGAAGATGATATAAGAATGCACTGTCTGTGGATGCTCGTAAGTTACTGACGCATGAACTGAAGTTAGAACTTCAAAAAATGGTCCATCAGCAGCCCACTGAGCTGTGTGTCTCCAGCTCTAGCATTTAACAGAAAATACAGTAAAGCCCCGGATGCTGCACTGACACTGGAGGTAGACATAACCCACCTTCCACTTCTCTCACTCTGTCTCTAGAAGGATGGATTATTGGGTCAAAGAAGACAGCTGGCAAAACTAAAAATGTGACCACCTATGAGAAAATTTGAAGTAAAAGTTTATTGCCTCTGGTGACCGTATACCTGGATCATAAATCCAGGCGTTGGCCCCCAGCCAGGGGCACTTAGGTTATATGCACATGGGCTCTGGGTTGAGGAAACATCAGTGAGGGTGACAGGGCAGAAAGAAACAGGGTGGGGTTATCTGACCAAGATTGAGTTAAGTTTTGTTTTCCTGAGTTTCTATTTCTCTGAAATGGCACCACCTGGTCAAGGCTGAGTTAAATTCTGCTTTCCTAAGTGAGGTTTTTATTTGTTAGAAACAACGTGATTATCTGCCTGGGAAGGGTTGCTGCACTTCCTCCTCATGTGGATACCTGGGGTGAAATCCAGCTCCTCTCTGCCAGGACTTCGGGGACCACTATAGAAATAAGTGCAGGATACACTCTGGCTTCCTGGAGAGATTTTTTTTTTCATTGTTTTAAATCTTAGTTTATCAGTATGATGTTTATCCTTCCAGCATTGCCCTTTGCAGATACAATGAATAGAAGACAGGGTTTTATTGTAAATTGAGGATTTATAATAGTACATGTTTGGTACATGTACATAACACAAGAGGTGTTGTTGAAACAGTGCTACAACAGAAACTTGCTGTAGGGAATTCCAGGAGAAAGAGGAGTTATTAACAGGAAAGGGAGATGACCTTCAACAAGTGAAGATGATAAACCTCCCTTATCAGATAAATGAAATTTAAAACTGTACTAAAATATGTCAGATCGGGAAAACCCCAAGGTTGAATGACATACTCTGTCGGCAAGGCTACAGGGAAATAGGAACACAGACGCTGCTGGTTTGAGTACAAGATGATGAAACTCTTGGAGAGGAATTTTGCAATATTTATCAACATCACAAATGCACTCATCCTTTGGCTTTGCAATCCTGTTTCTGGGAGTTTTTTTAAAAACATGACTGCATACATGAAACACGACAGGCAGTGCCGCTTCTGGTAGTAAACAAAGTCCAGAAAGAGTTGAGTAAACAACAGTTTACTGGACAGAATAAATCATGGCACAGCCACACAGAGGAAATCTATGTCACTGTAAAGAGAAGGGAAAGCCCTGCACAGACTCATACTGGCATTTTGTTAAGAGTAAAAAGCCAAGGTGCAAAATAACACACATACACACGCATGGCGTGTGTACAGCATGCTCTTTTGTGTAATAAAGGGAAACGAAAAGAATATTTCAATGCATTTCTAGGTCTTTACTCAAAAGCCCGAGGTCAGTTTGTTGAAGAGTTACCTGACTTCTGTGCTTGGCGTTCACAAGAGCCAAGTTGTGGAGTCAAGCCAGGTGCATGTCAACAGAGGAATGGAGAAAGACAATGTGGAATATATTCAGTGTGGCACTATTCAGCCTTAAGAGGCAAGGAAATTCTGCTGTTTTTGACAACATGGATGGAACTTGACAACATGATGCTGAGTGAAATAAAGCCAGACACAGAAAGGTGAATACCACACATTTTCACTTAGACATGGAAGCGGAAATAAATCCTCTAGAGCAGAGGAGAAAGATGGCGGCAGAGGCAGGGGTGAGGGGAGTGGAGGGATCATGGACAAAGGGCATGGAATGTTGGGTAGGGACAATATGGGTTTATTCTGAGGTCTGCTGCACGTTATGGTGAATATAGTAACAAAGCATTATACATTTCAAAATTGTGAATAAAGTAAAATGAAACTTCTTTCCATAAGAAAGTTAAGTATTTGAGGTGATGGATATGTTAACTAGCTTGATTTAATTATTACACATTGCATTTGTAAATCATAATGTCACCCATAGGTGTATGATTATAAATCCTCAATTTACAAAAAAATCCTGTCTTCTATTCATTACATCTGCAAAGGGAAATGTTGGAAGGTTTCCTGGGAGCCCTGGGGGTGAGCAATGTTTCTTCAAGTTTACCTGGCACATTCACGAATACCTTGTGTTGGCTGGAATCTAGAATACTGCAAATGAATTTAGACCATTAGATAAAAATATAGTCAGTTTTCTAGGGAACCAAGACCCAGGCTTGTAGCTACTCATTGGGAAGTAACAAACTGATTTTCTCTGCTGCTTTGTGCAGTAAGCCACACACCACCCTTTCTGCAAATGCAGCAGTGTCCCCAAAGACATCCCAGTTCCAGAGGCAAGGAGGTTATGGTCCCAGGGCATCACTGGCATCTGGTGTCAGGGATACAGGAGTCTGTTCCCTAGCACCTGTGTTCAAGGCTAGTGTCTTTGCTCTGCCCCACAAATGGATACAGACCTCTCAGCTGTTGGGGTGCAGTGGACACTGGGCTGGCATCTCCAGATTGGCTGTCTTAATTGGCAAAATCCTCAACCATTTGCTGCACTGTGCATTAGAAATAGTATCATATTCTAAATGTGCTGCTTTAAAAAAGTTTTGAGAAGCAACAGATTAGAGAACAAAGCTTTGAGAAGAAAGGACCTTCAGGCTGCCAGCTGTGAGGATAATAAGCTGCTGGGATCAAAGCATTAAGATTGGTTAACTGTGAAGGTGTTCATTTGTTCTGAGTGCTTAGAGTGGATCTACTGGTGTGGAACTCACGTACTCAGGGCTCTGCACAGAGGCCAGTTTCCAAGGAGACGAAGCCCTCATTACTGTCATTCCACAGAGGTGAGGGTGCTAAACTGAAGGCCCATGGTTAGGGAGTCTCACTCCCAGATGTGAACGAAACTTGGGGAACGGTGGTAGTTACTCCGACATCTCCCAAAAGAACACATAGGAAAAAAGATCTGATAGAGCAGAAGGGGAGAACCAAGCTATGGTGGCCCAGAGGGTCCTGCCTCTGTGTTCTTGAAGTCCCTGATGTAGGTGATCTAGGTCAGCCTCCTGGGGCACCAGGCTGGGGAGAAGGCTACATACTTAATCTGGAAGTCCAACTGAAAGTATCTAGCACAGCCTTGTTAACAGTTTAAAATTGTTTGATCAATCTTGCATTCTTACATCTGGTGATCTGAGTGAATTTATTGATGATAACAATATGTAACATAACAACCATTGTTAATTCCTATCATTTTGTTTCGACATCCTGTATCATCTTTATGGTTTTTGTCTTTGCTGTTGTTACTTGTTTTTCTCTTTAAAATAAAATTGTGTTGGCTTATGGGGTGAGAATGCTGTCATGAACAGAATTATCTCCTTGCTGTCTTGGCTTTTGTTCTCTCTTTTCTTGCTAATAAGTGTCAAAGGATTAAAAAACCACAGGAGTGTTACTGAGTTTTGGGGTGTTGGGGGTCTCATTCTGGAAGGTGATTTCTAGGTTCTTCTGTCCTGAACAAAGAATTGGTCAAGGCAAGCACAAAAGGTAGTGAGATTTTATACTTATTAAAGGTAGGAAAAGAAAAGAAACATGTTCTGCAGAGGGAGTTCTGGTCAACTAAAGGTAAGGAACAAGATGCCCCTTGCAAACCACAGCGTGGGCCACTGAAGGAGTTCACAGTGGGCCTGGCTGGATAGCTGCTGTCTTTTGTCTCCTCAGGTCTTCCTCAGGTCTAGACTGTCCTATCAAAACCAGCTTGAGTTCTCGTGAGAAGAATCAAAGGTAGCACTCTCTGATTGGCTCCATTTGCAGGGCTTTGGGAACTGCTCTTTTCATGTGTCCTGGGACCCTGTGATCACAGGTCATATCCACTTCCCTAGATAGTTTGCCATGCTCTAATCTCCTGCCTCAGGAGGTAAGGAGGTCTGTTCTCTGGCTCTAAGGCAATTCTTATCTTCCCAAGAGGTATATTTTGGGTTTGAAAGATCTCCCTATCCATCCATCCATCCATCCATCCATCCATCCATCCATCCATCCATCCATTCATCCATCTACCCCTCAATAAATTTCAAATATTCACTCAATAAACAGGCTTTTCAAGCATGGTACAATTTATTTAATACCAGGTTGTATAATGGGAAATAAGTATAAAAAGGGGAATGAGACTGCTCAGGGATCTTGCAGTCTTTGGGAAGATAGGCACGACAATAAATTATGACAATGTGTGGTACGTTTAATTACAGACATGCATGTAAAGCTTATGGAGAAAGGCAGGTCTACAGCTTTGCCGTGGAAGCTTCCTACATGGCCCTTTTCATGGATTAGAAAAAGCGCCTATCTGAGGAGAATAGATGAAGATGACACCTCCACCTGGACACACCAAGCCGGGTGTAAAGACTGGACAATGGTGTGCAGGCTGCATTTCCTCCCTTTGCCAGGGTCACTTGTGCACTGTTGGATCATCCAGCTTTGGCTACTGCTCTGTCCCATAGGTATAATTTTCAAAAGGCTGCCATACCAGGGCTTCCCCTTCTCTGGCTTGGTCTAAGGCTCCCACAGAAGTGGATGTGTAGGCAGGTGAGGGTGGTACTCAGCTCAGTGCCCTCCCTTGCTTAGGAAGATGGAGTTTGACCCAAACTACAAATAAAAATGGTTTCAGAACCACACAGTACTGGCTGGTATTGAACTCACTTGGCTGCTTTATGGGTGGGTGGCAGAACCTTCACGAGCCATCTGCACTCTGCTCCTCATCTTCCCAGGAAGGGTACCACAGCAGCACACATCTGGAAATGACCTTTACGATGAACTCGTATCTCAGCACTCCTGGGATCTTTTTACCTTGGCTCTTCAAAGACTTGGAATAATGACTTCCATCCTATGAAGACAATTTGCTGTCTGTACTTTATTTTATTGCTTTTTTTTTTTTAAATCAGAAAAGCATCAGGCAAGAAGATGCAATCTAAGGTAATTTATCGCAAGAGAAATCTCTGGTCTCCGTGGAAAAGCTCATACCTGGTGTTGTTTGGCGTACCTGTAGTGGCTTGCAGCATCTGTCATTTGTTATTTTGCCAATGTTATTGTTCCAGCATGGGAAGTGTCAGCTGATGTGAGTTAGTGGCTCCATTTGGAGCCTTTCCTGCTACCTTCCATTGTGCTCACAGCGGCAATGAAGCTCATGTTGGCATTGATCACCATATTTCTGGCACAGGTTTTGGTTCAGATGCATAGCTTCTGTCTACACAAGGCCAGTGGTCATTGTTTTTAATTCTTTGTGCTGTCTCATCCTTCTTGTAACTCAGAGATAGTCCAATCAGTTTTCCAGCCTGAAGAGTAGGAGTGGGACGGAGAGTTGAGGACAATGGAGCAGCGGACACCCAGGGAGGTGTGAAGCCAGCAAGGACATGACCACTGTTGCCATGGGCAGCAGACACCTCTTTTCGGACAAGTCACATGCACTTCTGTGACTTCGCTGTCTGTGTATTGCCCTGTTTGCTGCTTCTGCTGCCTCATGACTCTGGTTTGATGTCTGTGTAATGCATGCTTACGGCGCCTATCCAGTGAAAGCAAGACATCTGACAGCAGACAAATGGACTCAAATCTTGGGCAAAAGAATTCTTATTTTAGTAGATGCAGTTTCAGGTGGTAAGCCTGAAGTGGTGTGTGTTCTTTCAGATTTCACTGATGGTCTCTGAAGACCCTTGAACCCTCTTTATCTGGGACGCTCCATGCCACAAGCACACTCAGCCCTTTACTGGTTGGTTTACTCATTAACAACAAATAGCAGTTGAAATCCATGAGAAGGAGACAACATGGACTGAATTAGCTGGATACTCGCCAGGACGTCTCTCTCATGGTCTGGGAGCACCGACCCCACTCTGTCCTCACTGCCTGCTTTTTGCTGCACCAGAGCTTGCACAGCCAGGACTGTGCACCCAGAGTGATAAGCACAGTTGGAGAAGGGCTCCTTGGGGACAGGATAGGAAACTCCATCTTCTCAAATCCGTAATTTCAGACTTGGCTTGAAGTTGATAGGCTTTAAGTAAAGACTAGTTTAGTCAATCAGACTACTAAGCCTATGTGCCAGGTGTGAGAGGGTTCTCGTGCCACTTGCCGTCTAGAGGAAGAAAGTGGGCAATAAGCTATTAGAGAAAGAAACAAGATAATTTGAGATGGTGACCACCAGTGTGAGGACGAACAGGGGCTGCTGTGTGGGCGGGACGCTATTCCATTTGCCGGTCAGGGAGCACCTGTCCAGGAGATGGCTTTTGAGTCCTGAAGCAGTGGTTGCGCAAATGCTTCCTGTTGAGGCCTGGCGTACTGCTCTGTTCAGGCTAACTCACTCAGTCCCACCCTAACCCCGTGAGAAAGTCTGTTGCTTCCTCTCCACCAAGGAAAAGTGGACGGCGGGAGCCTTTGGAGCCACAGCCAGGACCCACTGCTGGTAACTGATGGTGCCACGTGGGAGCCGAGGTGACTTAGCTGCAGGACCTATGCTTTTATCACCAGAGAGACCCTTGCTATGCTCTGAGATCTGGGGAAGCAAGGGAGCTGCCACCAAGAGCAGAAAGCAGTTGAGTTAGGCAGAGGAAGAGTGAGTACAAAGTTCCTGAGGGAAAGACGATTGTGGAGCCCGAGGGGCAGAGCAAAGAGCAGTGCAGCGGGAGCAGAGTGCACATGGGCAGCAGGGTGAGTGCCGGGAGCAGCATATATGGCGCGTGGCTGTGTGGCTCTTAGCTAGGGGTTAGGATGGAATTCTAAGGGAAGCTGCTGAAAGGCCCTAAGGAAGGAAGCAGTTTTGCCTTGAGACCAATCAAGAGGGCCCCTGTGCCAGGCTCCGTGCTCAGGGGGGCCTCTCATATCTCATATGTCTCACACACACCATGGCACATGGCACATACACATGAGACATGCACACGCATGCACGTATGAGAGGCTGGTTCTTCAGGTTCTAGGCATTGCTTTACAGGGAAAATTACTAATACTGTATGTGACTAAATTAAAATGTTCTATACTTTCTGCAAAACTATCATTGTCATATACAACCTCATTAAAACTGAAACATGGTACATGAAATCAGGTTTATTTTTAAAATCTACATGTTGATTTGAGAAGTTTTGGACAGTTCTGTTTCCTACTGTCTCAGTAGGAGAAAATTACTCCAAGCTGATATTAAAAGGAAAAAAAACCCCAAACAAACCCCAAACTAGAAGTAGAGTAACCAAGACAGGACATATACTTTGACAGTACTATCGCTGAAAAATGAATTATGTGAAAATCATGATGGGAACAATATAATTATTGATTTTACTGAAATGAAGGCAGTAAAAGCAAATTTTATCCCATAAACACGTAAGAATTTATGAGTTCTGTAAACTTTTAGTTTATTACTCATCTAATGCTGGGCCGCTCACAGATCACTCAGATGTGTATCATAACAGTCGAATGAAGCCATCTTTGGTATGTTGCCAACTTTTAATCAAATACCTGTCTTTGATTTTGTTTTTGTACATATGCATTTGTCAAACCAGGAGGGTGGGATAGATGTCATTTAACAGGCTATTCACTTGACCTATCAATTTAAATATTGAAATGCACCAGGGGTGTTTCCCACATCCCTCTGCCCGGGTCCTGAAGATGTAACAAATAGTCCCTAGGAAGGGATATGGTCTGGTCAATGTTTTTAAAAGATGAGGAAACCCAGCAAAGCTGTAGTCATTTCGAAAAATGGTATCATCTAATTTCTATTTTTAAAAGATGAGAAAAACAACAAAGCTCTACTTATGTCTGAAACACAAAAAATTTTAAAAGTCTTTCATTCGTGAAGTTGTTTTTCTTAAAAACTCAGACTAGATGTTTTAGTATGAGGAAGAAGACACAGGGACTTTAAATTCATCTTTGCCCCACTGAACGTCAAGCAGCTATTCTTGGATGCTGAAAGCCAGTACCAACTCTGCCCGTAACCAAAGCAGTGGCCCTAGTCCTGCCCATTCGAGATACCTGTGGAGCTTTTAGGGCACACTGAGGCTGGCCGGGCCCAGAGAGGTGAGTTACTTGGTCAGCCTGGGTCTCTTGGTTTTGGGAGGGCTCCTGCCCGATTCTAATGTGAGGGCAGGGTTGAGGACCTTTGCTCCGGCAGCTCCTTGGCCTTAAACTCTCTTCTCTTTACTTGGTGATTTCAGTTACCACCCCTCCATTTTTTTCTCATTTAGGCTTTCCGGTAGGCATCACCTCTTTATTCCCCTGGCAATTTTCTTTCTTTAACTGATACACAGGAAATTATTATCGTTTTAGGGGACTATGATTGAGATAACTTAGAAATATAATAAAATCATATGAACACACATGAGTTAAAATAGAACTGATTCAATCAGGAGGCAATGTCAGTGAGATTTGAACCTGTAACCTTTTGTCCTAGTCTCAGGAGATGACATATGAAATGATTAAAATATTATGGGGCAGCGAAAACACATAATGTATATTTATAGCTGGATTTATGTTACCCACAAGATGCTATGCACAGAATCTGAACACTAACATGTGGCCACTCCTGCTGAGGTATCTCTGAGTACATTTACTGCTGGGCTCAGGACAAAGTCCATCTCCCAGCTCTGCAGCAGGCAGGCTGAGATAACGATGCTGTGATGGACCGTGAGCACCTGACTCCACCAACCAGGTGAGGCCCAGCGAACAGGGAGCTGGCGGGAAGTCTGCTCACGAGAGCGCACCATAAAACTGCTTTCTAGAGACCTTTGGTAAAATATAGTTGCTGCTAATGTGGCTGCTGCCCAGATTTCAGGCTGAGCAGCACCCTTTTATGATCAGAGGCAATAATTCCCCTTTATTAAGATGAACAGTAAATCTTCTCAAAAGACAAACTCAGAAAGCTTCAGAGTGCAAGAGGGCCTGTTGGGGAGAAGTCTCTCTCAGATCCCAACTCACTGTTTCCAGGGTTAGGCAGGTTTCCCATCCCTTGAGCCTTCCCAGCAGTTGCCACTAACTTTTTGACATTTTTCTGTTTCACGGAACCCTTTCATTCTGTTTCTTCATGTGTGTTATTTTTTTTTCCTTTCTGGAAGTCTTTCCATCCCTGCCACCACTATCATAGTCCAAACTACCATCCTCCCCTGCCACAACTGCTTTATTCTGTCCTTGACCCCTTTAATCTGTTCTCTACAGTCCACTGGCATGATCTTTCTTCCCTGTAAATATATTGTGGAACTGCTCAACCTAACCATCTCAGTTATTGCTCATTGTTCAGGGGTTAAAGTTCAGTCCCCATGGAGAGCTGGCCAGGTGCTTCCCAGCCAGTCCCCTGCCTATGTCTACCACCTGCTCTGTTCCATCCTGATCCCTACCCTCTACTTCCAGTCTCCTTTCCAGTTGAAGGTGATCCACTAACCTCCTGCAGCAGAAGGATGTAAATGCTTGTTCAATCCGATTCCTACATTCCATTCATTGCCGAGAGCATCAGAATCTCTGGGAGCGGGCAGGGGAGTCTTCTAAGTGCCAGTTTGAGGACTACTTGCCAGGCCATTAACAGTGCTGATAGAGGCAAATGCAAAACCACCTGGGTTGCAATGGATGTATCACGGGTGGTTTCAAAGTCCAGAGAGGATAGGTTGGGTAGGGATATTGCTTGGTCTTTGGGGCTGCCGTGTCTGACATTAACACATTTAGAAATCCGAAAACACTTGGGATGGCCTTGAGTACCTTCTTTTAAAATATAAACTACCTTAGAAGTATAGCATGCAAAGAATTTAACTGAGACCTGTAGAGATTTGGTGAAATCAAGATAGAACTTAGAGTTAGGAGTATGGTTGGAATTTGCCTTGCCGACATTTCAGTACTGAGCAAGTTATTTTCACCTCCTGAGCTGTAATTCCCTCATCTGTAAAATGGACTTATAATAATGGTAAGTCTCAGTGAAGTGAAGAAATGTTAAGTATTAGCACCCAAGTAGGTGGTCTGTCTCCTGCTTGGACACGATTAAAGAGGAAGGCAATGGATCTAGGGATGGAAAGGGATGTGTTACTTTGCATTCAGAAAGAATTTAGAAACAACTTTCAATGAAAACATGATATGCAGGAATATGTGGGATATAAAACTAAAGAAGCACTTAGAACTAAAGGTGTAGCACTAAAATTGAAAACACTTGCCTTCAGAATTACACTGTTAATAATAACTCAGGAGATAAAGTGGGGGGAAACACTGTAGAGCATATACTAGACAAATGACTTGTAGCTGTAATATATAAAAAAGGCCATAAGTGAAGAGTTAGAAGGCAAATAGCCCTACACAAATGGGGAAAAGGTTATAACAAGCTCTTCACCAGTGTAGATGTGTGGATGGCTAATAAGCAATGAAATGATTCTCAGTATCTTTAGTTACTATGGAAACACAGACTGAAACATTGTGACATGTAAACGCTAAAGTTGAAAAGGTGGACCACACCAAGTGTTGGAAAAGATGTCAGTCAACCAGAATGCCCATCCAATGATAGTGGGAAGGCAAAATAATGCAATCACTTTGGGAAACAGTTTGGAAGTTTCTGAAAGTGTTAACCATATACCATAATACCTAGGTGTTCAAGGCTTAGATATTTTCCCAAGAGGAATGAAAGCATACATCCACACAAAAACTTGCGCATGAATGTTCATAGTCACTTTATTTTAATGCCTCAAACCTCAAACAACATCAACATGTGAAAAGAGAAACAATTGTGATCTGTCAATATAATGTCATAAACTGGTCAATAAAAAATGAATCTCATAATAATTATGCTATATGAAAGAAGTAAGGTATAGAAAGAGTATACACTACATGATTCCATCTAAGTGGGATTCTAGGGAATATAAACCAATATCAGTGACAGAAATCAGATCAGTAGGTGCTTGGCCATAGGATGAAGAGGGGAGGACAGGATGGGTACAAAAAACTTCTAGGGGTGATGGTTGTGTTTATTATCTGGGCTGGGACGATAGTCTGATGAGTGAATCCATATGTCAACTCATCAAATTGTGTGCTATAAATATGTAGTTTATTGTGTGCCTATTATATCTCAATAAAGCTATTAAATATGAGATGAGCTTGTATTTGAGAGTAGTATGTTCTGAATAAGTTCCAACTCTGCTACTAATTTGTACTTTGTCTTAATCAAGAGACTAGGTTCTTTAGGGAGAAAAGAAGTTTGTGTAGCTCACTGTTCTGGAGGCCCAGGAGCATGGTGCTGGTGGGAGGTGCTGGCCGGGACACTGGCAAAGGCCTCCTGGCAGGTGGCCTCAGGGGTGAGACACAGGTGTAAGAAAGAGGTTATGGGTAGGAGAGGCACCAGGGACCAGGGAAGGACCAGATCTGGTCTTCTACAGCAACTCTCTTTAAATCTCAGTTTCCTCAGGTATAAAATGGGATTTGGGTCATTAGAATTAGGGGAAGGAAAAAAAAAAAGAATTAGAGGAAGCAAAAGAATCTTGTTGATTGTTAAGTGCCACCACTCAAACCGGTGGTTCTTGTCTCTGTCTGGGTTCCTGGCTGTAAGAGAAGAGGGTGGAAAGAGCAGGGTAAAGAATCCAGAAGAAGCAGGCGTAGGAACTTAGGAATGAAGGCCTGTCTCACATCCTTTGAGCTTTGTCACTTTAGCTCTCCTTTGGTGGCAAATTAACCTAAACTGAAAGATTCCTTGGAGCTGTATTTCCTCAAAAGACTCACGGGGTCAACCACAGTGATTTCTAACTTGGGGGAGAGGTTTGAAGGGAACTTTTTTTGCTCCATCTCTGTCCGATTTCATAGTCTCTCTCATTCCTCTTCAAAGTGTTTTATGACAGAGAAAACAGAATGTTTTAACCATGCTGATCCCTGGGCTGTGAGCTGTTACTTCAGATGTCGGGTATAAAAGCTGGTTTCAGTAAACGTGATTTGACTTCTGCTATACCTAAATTGATGGGATTCTCTGTCTCTCTGTCTGTATTTTTTTTCTATCTGCCCTGAATTCCAGTGGCTATGCTCATTATCCATTCAAAATTACCCATAAAATTATTGTTGTTTTTTTTAAAGAATGTTGTCATACTTCTTAGCCTAAAGAAAATTGAATTTAAATTTCTGTTCCATTGCATGACAGATAAACCTGACTTCTCTTGAGATTTGTTTGTATTTCTGATATTCAGCAAGAATGTATGAGACCATGCAGAAAGATTTAAAATAATTCCCAAGGACTTGGAATAATGCAAATAGAACAGCTATGAGAAAGCCTATGAAGTCAATGGCAAATGGATTATCTGTGCAAAGTTGAAATAGCTCTGAGACCAATGAAAACTGACTGTAATTTGATAGAAGCCTCTAAGAGATGTACTAAAAAGGGTATTGAATCCCTTGTCACTGAGAAACAATATTAGCCACTGAAGAATAAAAGGTAGCGTGTCAGAGGCAAAGGCTGCCTATGCCCATTTTAACTCGGTGTTACGTGAAAATTCCTTATTTGGGCAAGGAGCAATTTTGGTCTACTAGTGTGTGAGATATTTCATAATTTAAAAAAATCAGTTGTTTAACTAGGTTCTTGGTAAGAAATTTAGAACACCAACCTGTGAGGGTAAATTTCATTTGTCAGAGCAAAAACAGATTGCATGTAGCCCCAGAGCCGAGCAATAGCTTTGATTTTTGGTGAAGTCTGTGAGTGCATTGCTTTCTGATCAACCTTGGGCTGCTCTCAAATCTGGTATCTCTCTCGGTATCCTAAGATCTCACCCTCCTGGTGTCTGGGCTTCTCCAGCTGCTTCTTCCTGAAGTAAGCATCTGTGAGGTGTTTGGGGACTTTCATGTTGCTGATATCGATTTTTGTGGCGGTGGCAGTGACAAATATCTGGCGTGTTCTACGCCGAGGAACGTGATTAAGGTTAAGACGTCGGGTCACAAGTAGCAAGCCACTTGCCAACTGCTCCAGAAAACCACTGTTTTGCCTCTGAGGTGCCCAGTGAGGGTGATTGTGATGGTCCCAGGAGTGAGGGGAGCTCGTGGTTCCTTTGCACACTGACTGAGGGATTTTTCTCCAGTAGGGTAGTGTCTAGGCATTTTGTGAAGCTTAACCACCTGGGTACCACCTTTTCAATTTGATGTGGTCTCATATGTTGATTCTTGCTATTATTCTGGCTATTATTTCCCATATTATGCTGACTTTAATTGCTATTCAGGAAATCTTTGCCTGTACCTATGGTGTCAGGTGTTTCCCCCATTTTTTTTTTTTTCAGTTTCAAAGTTTCAGGGCTCATACATTGTTCTTCAATTCATTTTGAACTGATTTTCATACAGGGTGAGAT
>NW_004955474.1:1264248-1284471 GCF_000276665.1 Chinchilla lanigera | reverse complement strand
CCTGGCCCTGTCTGACTGCCTATAATATTTCTGTTTAACTCAGCTGCCTATAACAGATCCTACCACCTTGGTTCATTAGGGAGGAAAGATTTCAGCCTGTTTGGCCTAATACACAGTTCTTTGGTAATGGGCTGTAGTAATGTTTATGACAATCTGGATATTGGTATATGCCAAACACAAACTGATTGCAATAACAGTGTTACCTTGGTTATAGTATTACAACCAATAGTATCAAGAGTATTGAACACAAACTGGATAATGATAAACTCTAATAACTACCACTGTACCACCCTTAGCCATATATTCAAGAGCTATAGTTATAGAGCAAACTCTAAGAGCAACCAGATGGTTATGTACAGTAAATATCTACTCAATAGAGAAATTTTATCTCCTTTCAAAATAGGATGGTGTTCTGTAATAGTAAGATACAGTTAAGTACCTACAGATTTGTAAGGGTGAATGGTGTGGGTATGAAAGAATGCAAAGGAAAAAAGAAATATGTTATGAAATTAAACAATGGAATATAAAAGGAAGATGGTAAAATTGATGTAAAAGTTTCTATTAAGAACAAAGAAAATTTGTAGTATTAGGTAACAGTAAAAGAAAACCTAACTAGGACAAGGATAAATAATAGAGAATGAGGAAAAGAAAATAACAAGTACTCAGGAAACAAGTTGAAAGAGAGACAGCAAGAAAAGAAAAGAAGCAGAGAAAAAAGGGAAGACTTATTCCAACAAATAAAATAAAGCTATATTTTAAAAAAGGGGAAGAAGGAAACAGATGATACAACTCCAAACTCCACCAATAGAAAAAAATAAGTTCCAATAGAGAAGAAATTGGGTTAAATGAAGAGAGAGGAGGAAAAAAAAAAAAAGAAAAAAAGAGGATAAGAATTATGTAGTTCCAGAAGAATGTTTTCTTCCAGAGCCTGCAGTCTTTAGTCATTTTTTTTGAGAGTAGGAAAATTTATCGGGGAAAAGGAATGGGGAGTAGGAATAGCTCCTGAGAAGAGGGGTCCAATGAGCTCACTTCTCAAAGCATGTTTTATAGAGCAAAATCATGAGGTAGGTGCAATGTAGCTCAAAATTATGATCCACTAATAAGATTACAAGTATGGTCTCTAGGTAATACTGGTCCAATGATAGCAACATCATCTGGATGATGTCATTAATCTTGGTCAATAACCTATAGTATTGTCTTTAGTCTTAACAGTTTTAATGTTAGTCTTAGTGTGTGGGAGAGGATAGTCCACTCCTAATGAGATAATGGGAAATTTCAAAGGAGTGATACCAATAATCTCAAACTTCCTTTTATCCCTTAGGGGAGTATGTAAATCTAGCCCTTTGTGATTTTAATCTTCTTCAGATGTGCTTCCATATGCTCCCACCTTCTGCGTTGACTTCCTTGAGAGCTCAGCCCTGTCTGACTGCCTACAATATTTTCACTTAATTTAGCTGTCTAAATATTCTCTCCTCTGAAGACATATCCCTAATTCAGTTAGAGGAGAAGGGACATAGTTTCCATCTAGTTGCTTCAAGCTGAGAAAGGTCAGTGTAAGTGACCTTCTCCGGAGAACTAATCTAATGGGTCTTGGCTAGAAGTTATGCTGCAGTGTAGCAGTTATGAACTCTCTTTACAAGGTTGATCTAGTGGATCCCAGTAAAAGGAGTCTGGCACACTTGTCATTGGTTTCATCTGCATGATCCCTTGGTGTTTGGTGTTTATTCTTGCCTCTAGGCAAGAATAAACAAATTTTCCAAGAAATTAAAGCATGCATCATCAAAGCATGAGCACTAGAATGGAAAGGAAGGTTGGGGAAGGAGCCATGTGCAGAAACTGCTCATAGGGGACTGGAATTGCAATTCTAACTGCTTGGCTCTTAGACCCCTCTATTAATGGAGGTTATCTGTAAGTTTGATACTTCTTGTCATAAGTCCTTCTAGTTTTAGCTGTAAGAAGGTGGAGAATTTGGTGGTTTTGAAGGACAATTTTAGCTAAGGAATTGAAAGACTCTTGCTGAGCTGTTATAGATTCCACTATAGTTTTTCCTTAATATACCACAACAGTGGTCAGATACTGATGTAGGTGGGAACTGCCAGAAGGGGTCAATAATTGGAGCCCCGTTGTATATCTGGCTTCTATTACTATGGTACTGTTTTCATGCGTCTTTTGATTATATTTTTCTGTTGAATGTTCAAGACCAAGTTAAAGTCAGACTTGTGTTAATCAAAATTAGTCTCTTGCTGTCTATCAAGGTCAGTTAAGTTTCCTCAGGCATTACTTTTGGAACCATATACAGAGTCTCTCTGCTCCTCTGTCAGTGTCAGCCATCAGGATGGGTCATAGTTTTGCTTGACCATGTTGCTTTTTGTGAAAGTATGGGAGACTTTTCCCTCTTTGGTTATCCTCCTTTTGCATACTGCATATTTTTTGATTCTTGTCCTCTGGGGTCCAGCAATCTCCATGCTCAGGAGGGTGGGTGACTCATTAAAGTTGTAGGATCCTGTAGAAAAGATTTCCTCATGTTGTTGGTCCTCACTGACCTTGGATGTCCAGGGCCAAAATATTGGCTATTCTCTTGGCCCAGTTACATTTTTAGTTCTAGTCTCAGTTGCTGAACATCCAGAATTTCATACAGTTATATCAGAATTGCAATGTGAGCAGTGAGCTAAGAATATCATGCACTTTGAAATATACAGTATAGCCAGAGGACTCATTGCTTACCAATTGTGGTTGTTTTGTCAGTCAAATCCTTGCAGAATGCTGGCAGGCAACAATTATAAAAGCTTTACAGAGAAAATTTGAGGTCAAGAGCCACACATAATCTGTCAGCATAACAATCATGATATTATCTTTGAAACATATTTAAATGTATATCTTAATATGGAATAGCTTTTTTAGTCAATCATTGTTACCTAGTACACAAAGAAGTTCTCACCTATTTTATTATTTAATAGGATGTCACCAAAGAAGTGTGTGACAGTGCCTGGGATGCTCAGTGTCTAGCATCTCTAAGTGTAGACACACACACAGACACATACACACACATACACATATAAAACATCACGTAAGTCTTTTTTAAACCATCACCTGACTGGTAGTCTCGTGCTAGTCTGACAAATATCTCTTATCACAAGTAGCTCTGCCCAATTATCTCAGTAGGAGACTTCCAAATGGTATATAGTGTATGATATAGGGGTCATATAGAATCTTCAGATAATCCAAATAACATAAGGGAAGTACAACTCCTGGCCTTCTAGATGTCTGATATGCCAAGTTTGTGTTCTATAAAATCAAAGAATGAACTCTAAGAACAATGGAGGTTAAGAGTAGGAAGAATTTATTGAGAGAAAGAAAGCTTCTATCTAAGAGGGACAGATGGGGTCCTGAGTGGGTAGCTCTGCAGTCTTTAGTCTTACAAATCACACACACTTTTCCTGTGTTTGTAGTCTGTGTGTTTGTGCGAGATTCCTCAGTTCAGTTGGTCCCTGTCTGTAAACCCATTTCTGGCAACTGTGCAAGCTTAGGTACCAGCTCAAAAAAGATGTGGAGTGTTGGACCATGAGGCTCCTGTCATAGCTACCTGCTTGTTGGGGGCCAATTCTGGGTGCCTGCTGTATATTCTGGTGTCTATAGGACTACTTCCAGATATCAGATGGAGGCTAGTGTTGTCTCAGGGTGACCAGTGGAGACCCAGGTACTCCTAGGACCAATGTGGGGAGATTCTAGCAGCTTAGTGAGGAGACAGGGTGCTGAGTGGTGTCTCATGAGCATCCAGAGCACCAGGAAAGGCAGATAGACATTTAACCCTTGCTGCTAACCGGGCAGAAGTCTCATCTATTGTACAGGAAGGGACTGTGCCTTGGATTCTGGCCAAATGCAGGGTGGAAACTCTGACGTGCCCACAGTGAGGGCAGTGCATCTGGTGTTGAATGGACAATGCCACAGTCCAAGTGTACCAGCTGGAGACTCATGTGGGATGGAACACAACATGGAAACCCAGGTTGTCCAGGACTGGTGCTAGATGTCAGACAGAAGTCTCTGGCAGGTCTAGGACTGGAACAGTTGGAGTTGGATGTAGACTCAAGTGAGTGCAAGGTGTTGAGTATGGACCCAGACTGGACCAGTGTTAGCTCTGTGTGCTGGGTGAATGTCCTAACTGGCATAGGATAAGCTTCAGGCTCCTGTTGGTAACTCAGGTATGCTGGGATCTGATATTTAAGACTCCTGACACAAGAAGTGATTGCTTTTTTATCCTTTCTGAGACTGAGATTGGGTAGATGGGGAAGGAGTCTTTCCTGACTGATAACTTTCCCCTCATGCATGCCAGCAAAAATAGCACCAGGCTGCAGCCTCCTCAGTGTCTGTAGAGGGGACAGTGAGATGAAAGGGCCCATATACCCCAAGTCTGTTCTGTGAGGTTAGACTCTGCTGCACCCCTTGGATCCCACCAGCTACTTGGGAAGTTCTCAAAATGGCTATTCCTGTGATGGGTGAGGACATCACCCTATTGTACTATTTTCCTGCTGTTTTTACTCCTGTGTGTACATTTTGTTTGATCTACAAGTCTCTTCTTTTAAATGGATGTTTTGTATCAGGGTGTCTGTCCCTGAAGTCTGTCCCTTTGCATTTTACAAATGAATGAATTCATTTCTGAGCATGTGAAACAAACACTTAGGCCATGGATCATGGACAAATGGTCAATACTACTTTTTTGGTCTTTACAGCAAAAGGTTTTCTGCAGTCATGTCCTCCACCTTGGCACTTGGGGCTTACTTTTTACTATTTATCAAAGAGAAATTTTTGCTATGTACAACTACCTGAAACGTCATCATTATTCAGCTGTTGCAGCCTGTCTGTCCCATTCCTTGGGAATGCCATGGTAACAACTGTTCTCCTTCATAGTAGTGTGAAGTCTGCAGGTGTGAAATTCTTGTGGTCTGAGAACTTAGTCCTCTTGGAAAGCCCTGGTGAAACTCATTCCTGCTGATGAAGTTTCCTTCTCTTGAAAGGGAAATGAGAACTGGCTTTTTTTTTTTAAAGAAATTCTCCTGGAACATTGTGTTGTTCTGTTTTGCTTTTTGGACCCATGTGAAGCTGTAGTCCTCCTGGGCTGATGCCTGCTCTCAGTCGCAAAGCTCTAGAGACAATTTTCTAAGAGAAAGCGATGGGATTGTAGGTGTGAACCAGCTAGCAGGAGCTGATCAACTGCTTGGATTCAAAGATTATTTCATAAAACTGATTGTGGTGATAAAAGACAGAGCAAGGGAACATGTCTGTGATTCCAAAGTTGTTTCTAGGAGACAGCATAATTTTAATACTTCCAGCAGGTTCCTCAGAGTTGGGACATGGCTCCCTGGCTGCCTCTATTACTTTAGAGGGACCTTGAACAAGGTTTGTCTGGTGGTGTTTCTGCCAGACCTTCATTCTCTTCAGGTTCTTAAAAAAAGTGACTGTTAGCTTTGCTTTATGTGGTGTTTATCTTTACTCACACTGTCCTGGCTTTGCCTTTCTTTTTGAGTAAAGACTTCACCACCCATCACTTCTATCTAAGACATTTTCTGTTTATCCTTGTAACAAGGAAATGATAAAGAACTCACATTTTCTGCCCACTAGCTCTCTTAGTCTCTCTGTATCCTTAAATCTAAAAGTCTATTTCTTTTGTAGAAGAATTAACACCTTTCTCTGTACCTCTAAATCTAAAGGTGGATTTCTTTTCTAGAAGAATCAACACCTCCCGTTGCAGGTATCTGTGCCAGCTCTGGAGTAGGACTGTGAGGGCCTACATCCTGGGTAATCTCTATTCAAACCTGTGTGATCTGGGATAATTCACTTGTCCTCTCTAAGTCCTAGTTTCCCTATTTGTTAGAAAGGGATAGCATGAGGATCAAGTGAAGTAACTCTTGGACTGTTTTTAACATTGAGGTGGCATGTGGTATGTGCTGAACAACATGGTGGTTATTACTCACCGTTAGGTCTAAATCCTTCCTCAGCAAAGGGCCCACCCAGAGTCTGACCATGTAGGAAACTTACTCTGTTAATTGAGCATTTTCCTGACAATTTCTAGATCCATCTTCAACCGTCTTTATAGTGAGGTATTATAGCTATGTGGATGTGAAAGGTCAGCATCCTTCTGTACATTGGGCAATTTTCCTTCTGACTGGCTGGTGTCCACATATTTTGAATATCTCCCTGACTGTCATTATTACATTTCTCTCCCCTGTTGGCTGAAGAGCTCCTGAGAATAAGAATCTGCCTTACTACTACCTAGTCTCTAAAACCATCTTCCCTTCTGAGTGGACATTTGGTAACTCTTTGTTGAACCAAAATAAATTGTGGGATCTTCAGGTAACATTGTGAACTTAGGGTGTTACAGAACATCCAGTTGTCTCCTGGCTGAATCATCATAGCGGATGACTTGTGGATTTGCGTCTAGGGAACAGGTGGCTGTGAGGCCAGTGTCAGTTTAGATGTAGTGTTATGCCTGGGCTGTAGCAGGTTGGTTCCTCGCAGTGTTGGCCATGGTCAGGGCATTAACACTCAGATTACCGGAGGTTTACTTTGGAAGGCACCTACTGCTTAGCTCCTCTGTGTGCTTAGAAGTACCCACTTGTCACCAGCTATGGCTTAGTGACCTATGAACTGTCACTTGTGCCCTTCTTACTCCTCTTACCTCTCCATTCTTCCAGCCATCCCTAGGACTTGATTCACCTGCAGGATGTTGAAAGTAATTGTGTTCCTTCTCCTCCACAGGCTGCAGTACAGAGATTCCATGGTGGGTTTCCAGAAAAAATTAGGACTGGAGTAAAATATTCCAACTGTTCAAATTGAAAGGTCCCAAATATTTGAACATGGAGAGAGTTTAAATGTATAATAAAAAATTCCTTTAGTTCCATGGTCCTGCAGTGGGGTGGGGTGTCTCTGAGTCAGAAGGGTGATCAAAGTAGGAGTTTCCATTTTTGAGATGAGGCAAAGGACCTGAACCTGGTTTGAGTTTAAACGTATGAAGTGAGCCATGTCAGAAATGAGGTGTGGATTCCACTAGGTCAGTGATGACGAACGTTTAGAGATGAGTGTCTACACTGCAGCCCAACACTCACTTATTTGTCACAAAATGCCAGCACTGCAATTAAACCTGAATACTGAGGTTTTAGTTTAGCAAAAACAACCCACACACTAACATCTTTGGTCTTAAAGGAAAAACAAATAACATGTGTGCCATAGGTTCCCCACCACTGCCTTAGGTCATAAAAATGAACCATAGGAGCTTGGAGGAAGTGGGGAGCCAAAAGAACCCTTGTCCTCTGCACCTCAGACCAAATTTAAAAACCATTATTATAATGATAATGAGCTCACCTAAGGCAACAGAAGGAGGTTAAAATAAGTGTGCCTCACCCATGTTTATAGCAGCACAGTTTGTAATGGCTAAATCTTGGAAACAGCCCAAATGCCCATCAGCATCTGCCATAAAGAAGGATAAACTTGAGACATTTCTAGTAAATGGATGCACCTTGAGACCATACTCTTAAGTGAAATAAATCGGACACACCCGTGTGAATATCACATTGTTTCTTTGGTGTGAGACACTGAAAGGGTAAAGAAGGACCAAAATGTATAACAGATATTGGGAAATAGAAAGAAAATATTCAAATAGGAAAGGGAACTAGGGAGGGGGAGGGGGAAAGGAAGGAAGGAAAAATGAAAAAAGAATAGAAGGAAAAAGTGGAAATAAAGCTTTTGCAAATAAGGAAGAGAGGTTGAAAGGAGGGGAGGGGGTTGGGGAAGACCGAAGAATCAAGTTATATCATGTACAGGTACAAATTCCCTATGATGAATGTGATCATTATGTGTACGTATAATGCTCCAATAAAACTAATTTATTTTATTTTTTTTTATTTTTATTTTTTGGTTTTTCTCTGGTACTGGGAACCGAACTCATGACCTTGTGCTTGCCAGGCAGGTGCTTTGCCGCTGAGCTAAATCCCCAGCCCAATAAAACCAATTTAAAAAGCCCTTGCACAGTCTTCACAAAGATGGTAACTCTCAGTGTGCTGAGATATAAAGGTGAGGACTTCACTGTCCTTTCTTTCAAATGAAACTATATGTCTCTTTCATATCCTATTCTGGATTGTTGCTTACATTTCTGAAGTTTCTTCTATATATGTAAAATAGTAATAATACTGCAAAAATTAAAACTCTGGAAAAACAAGAAAGACCATCAATTGTGAAAGCACTTGGAAATTATATAAATTGAAATGAGATTAAAGTTCTTCCAACAAAATGGAACATAAAATACAAATAAAGAAAAAATCAAGACATAAATTGAAGGAAAAAAGTAGGTCTTAAGTGAGCAGAAAGACAGACTTTGGATCAGGAACCAGGAGTCTTGGGTTGAGCCTTGGGGATCGGTTCCCTGAGTCTATAGCTTGTGTACCTGGCCTTTGGCTCCATAAACCATAAAAACTTGCAGTTTACAATGGGGAGTGAAGGGTACAACTACCTTGAAAATAGACTTGGTAAATACACAAGCTATCACTGCTATGTTTATTACAATTGATAATTAACAAAGGCTGATACTACATTCCTATGTATGCTGTCCTAGCTGGGCCTGCACTACAAAACCATTTCCGTTAGGGTCAAAGCACAAGCCAAGCGTTGTAGCTACTGAATCTTAACAAAAGGTAGAGTCCAGTTGCTAAGATTCTGTACCAGGAATCCTCTCTCAGGAGATGGATAAACATTAACTGTGCTCTAGTAACAACTCAAAACACTTCAGGTAGTAAGCATGGTAAGGTGCCCTATGAGTGACTTAATAACAAAGTTTTACTTTCCTCTCTCCCTCCCTTCCTCCTTTCTTCTCCCATCATGCTCTAACACTTTTCTTCACACAGGAATGGAGCAATGTCTCTGTAAGACTGTTGCTCTCCAGGAGATTCTGAGAAATCAGGCATGGAGCTTGCCCTTGAGGAGCCTCCTGTCCATTCTGATGGAGAAGTGGGTCCCAGTGGGTCATTATCCCACTGCAGTCACTCAGGAAGACAGTGTCAGGGCTGGGATACTGCATGTCACTGTACCTTTGCTGATGTATTTATGTCCATAAGTATTTGGAATCAAACAGACCTCTGTTCAGAGCTGGACTCTGCCCCAACCAGCCATTAAACTAATGACCATAGGTAAATTCCTTAACCCTTCTGACTATCAGTTAAAATCTTTGTACATTAAAGCAAATAATGTCCCCAGATGGCATTGTTATGAAGGCTGGGTAGGAGAACAAAACATAAATGCCTAGAACAGTAGGCAGTTCCCAAAACATGGGCTCAGTGAATGCCATTTCTATTCAAACATGCCATTTCTATTAAGAATGTTCATAAAGCATGACTCCCACAGAGACCTGAGGACAGGGACCATGTTTTTTACTTACATCTCTGAGATCTTGCCTGTAGGAATCTCTCCATAAATAATGATGGAATGGATGGCTGGATGAATGAGCATTGGTAGCAGTGGGTAAACAAAGGCTGTGACAGTGTTGTTTTATCAATATGTTCTTCATGAAATTATAATTTAGTGAACTTATTAAAAACTAGTAGCACATTAGAACAAATAACTGATTTTGTAGAAATTGTGAAGAAAATGTGTACAACACAGCAAGGTTGCCGATGAAGCAGACTTTCTTTCTCGATTTGCAAAGTGAATCACCTTCCAGTTGTACATCTCCTAGGCCTGAGCACTTGCTACAGTATTTAGGTAAAGAAAGTAGATTTTTATTTTATTTTATTTTATTTTATTTTTTTATTTTAAAGAGTAAAAGAAGGATAACATAATAATGGGGGGGCTTATCAAATTACAGACAAAGTGGTAGGAAATTATCAGTGGTTATTGCTTTACATATTGCTATCTACAAGATAGTTTCTCAGGAAAACAAATAGACAATAGTGAGTTACAGACAAAAGAGGTAGGAGATTATCAATAGTTGTTGTACTATACTTTGGTATCTTCAAAGTGGCTTCTAAAGAAAATAAATAGAGCTATACATGAGTGACTTATTGAATAATCATTAACTTTTCTCAATGGTTGTTGTAGGAAACACATAATGATAGACATGCATCCATTTACGAAATAGGATAGGAACAATACAAACATTGCAGAGTTATGGACAGATTAATAGGAAAATATCAATGGCTGCTGTAATACATGGTGGTATCTTCAAAATGGTTTCTCAGGAAGACAGAGATATGCAAGAAGGACCTAACAAGTAATTACAGCCTAAGGGTTGTCAAAAATCAAGTGAGCCGTCTGGGGCAAAAGCCATTTTTTGTAACGTTTTCTCTCCAGCCTCCCATCGCATTGGGACCCCACAACCAGTTAGTGTCCTGTCCCCAACTGTCAGCACAGGCAACAGGAATCCTGCTGCAGACTTCTCCAGAGCTCCACCACAGCCTGTACTGTCAGGGGAAGAATGGCTTCCAGGGAGTCTCTGCAGGTATTGTGCAAGGTCCTCCTGGTTTACAGCTTCCGAGCGGCTCTCATGACCCCAGTCCACAGGACCTCTGACTCCTCGGACTTAGTCTGCATTCTCATGTTCTCTGAGTCCTTGTTCAGCAGCTGCTCCTTCGCTGACTCTGGACCTTTCTGGTTCTCAATGGCAGGAGCAAGGGTGACCCACTGTATGGCATGCATTCCCAGGGGTTTCTCCATGTTTGAATGATTCACACATGTCTGTGGGTGGGCATCCGCAGCCAGTGCATGGTGGGCCAATTGTGTCATTGTTTCTCTGTGTCATGATAGTTCTCAATTGAGCGGCAGTGGCTGGCCCCAGGGCTGGCGTGCAACAGTGCTCTCCGCCGCGCAACAGTGCTCTCCACCGCGTGGCTTCCTCTGAGTCTGGGCCCTCCTTCCAGGTGCCTACAAGGCAGGGAGCAAGCTGGCTGGAAGACCGGCACTCCCTGCCTGTGGCTCCCCGTGTGCCTGGGCCCCTGAAAGTACATTATTTTAGGAGGTAGTTTTTTTTGTGTGTGTGATTTTAAAAAATTTATTTATATTCATTTTTAAATTTTTAACTTTTTTTTGGTACCACGAATTGAACTCACTATCTTGTGCTTGCCAGGCAGGCACTGTGCCACTGAATATATTCATTTTTTTAAAAGAGAAAAAAAACTGCAAAATTTCAAAACGATAATAGGAGAGTAACAATATTTAATACATTGCAAATTCTTATCTTTAAATTACTGAGTCCAGGATATAGACATTTAATTGTACAAACAATATTAGCACACACCTTTCTTTTCAATGAACTAAGAGAAATTAGTTAAGAAAGTTAAGCAAGCATCTTAACTATCTTAACTAACTATGTATATATATGTGTATATATAGGGTATATATATATGCAGAATAGATACATACAATATATGTATTTGCTTTTCCTTTCCTTCTTCTCTCCTTTCCCCCATCCCAGTTTCTCTTTCCTTTTGAACAGTTCCTTCCCATTTTACAATATCTACTATACATTTTGGATCTTATTTACTCTTTCAGCTTCTCACACTAGGGAGACAATACGATGTTTGCACATGAACGCAAAGAATCAACAACTGGGATCTCATTAAAAAGCTTTTTCACAGCAAGAGAAACCACCAACAGAGTGAAGAGACAACCCACAGTGTGGGGAAAAATGTTTGCCAGCTGTTCCTCAGACAAAGGATTACTATAGAGAATGTATAAAGAACTTAAAACAAGCAGACCTCCCAAATTTAAAGATCCAATCCAAAAATGGGCCTCTGAGATGAATATGCACTTCTCACATGAAGAAATACAAATGGCAAATAAATACATGAAAAAATGTTCAACATCATTAGTCATTGGAGAAATGCAAATTAAAACAACACTGAGATTCCATTTCACCCTGGAAACAATGGCTATCATCAAGAAATCAACCAGTAACAAATGCTGGAGGGGCTGTGGAGAAAAAGGAACCCTTCTCCACTGTTGGTGGGAGTGTAGAGTGGTATACCCACTGTGGAAATCAGTGTGGAGATTCCTCAAAAAACTAGGTTTGGAGGACCTATTTGAGCCAGCTATTCCCTTTCTGGGTATCTTCCCAGTAGGTAGTTTTATTTAAAAAAAAAAAAAAATCACACATTTTCAGTCACTAGCTCATTTCCTCTCCTAAAAATAGATTACTTTGATGTTCCCAGAGACAGTGCATCTCCTGTTGTAATGAATTTATAGTAGATGAAGATGTTTTGCAAATGAGATAATAATAATCACAGAACTTGGGGTACATGATTTCTAATATTAATTATTTTCCACTGGCTTAAAAGTACAAGAGCTCAAGATACCAAAAATCTCTGTGGTTTTGTATTATTGTCTCCTCTCTTTGCCTCCCAGGAATAAACGTGTACTAATGCACGTGTATCAAGACAAAAATATCCTCATTGGGAGAGTTTATACTGAAATTTTACCCTGGGAAGGAACTATCTTTGGGAAGATTTTGATTGGATAAGTCACTGGGGCAATGTGAGAACTTGAGAGTATGATGGGGCAGGAACTCAATAAGCAAAAGACAATAGCAGAATTGTATGAGAGTTTGAGGATGAGAGGATAGAGTGAGGATCAGAAGGGGTGGTGAAGGACAAGAGGGGAATGGATAGCAACACCACTGAGGCTACAGCTTAAATTGTAGAAACTAGCAAGGATCTTTGGGAAACAAGGTTGTGTAAATTTCAAGTTCTGTCTACTATTGGGAAGTGAACTATTTCTGGAAACATTAAAAAATTCTTTGAGTGGGAATTGTGGGCCGGCTGAGCCGGCTTCTGAGTTCCAAACAGGAAATATGGGAACATGATGAAGATGTTGTCCTTGACAAACTCTGGACAGTGCCCCCGGGCTCTTTTTGACAAGGCCCTAAGCTTGAGATTTTTTCCTCAAGAATGCAGTTTTATCAAGAATCCCCAAATTAGGTTAGCCAGAACTTCCATCCTGATATCTGATTACATTCCTACTTCCCACCCAATCCTGTCAGACAGTTTAACGAATACCCTTTTCTCTAAACATTTCCTCTTAGGAATTTTCACTCTGCTGACCCCAGCTTGCTCCTTAACGCTCCACTCTCACTGTCCATGCTGCCTTCAGAAGTTTCCACTAAGGTCTCTTCCCCTCTTGACATTTCCCCTGGAGAAAATCTGTTTTCACCTCTGTAAGCCCTGTTCTGCTTTGGCTTTCTTTAATAAGCAGAAGATTAAAGCCAGTAACAGTGTAGAAGTGTCCTTACCTTTCTCTGCCCCAGAGAAATCCTGGCGAGGATTTGAAGAGTTCCACAATTCTCAAGAAAGGTTAATTTTATCAAGATTTTTTTTAATGTTAAAAGAAGGGAGAGCAAAGGAGTGGCTAGGAGTGAGTTCGAACCTATGGGAGTTTCCTTAGATTTTATAATGAGGTTTATCATAGCAGCAGTAACGACTTCACAGGGAAAAATTCAGTTACACAAGCAAGGAAAGCATAGGGCCTAGTGCATCATAAGGGTTTCTTAAGCATTAGACACTATTGTAAGTGCTGAGTAAACCTATTTCCATTGTTTTCTGGTCAATATTATTCTTTGGTTTAGGAGATGTACACATTGAACCTTGCCAGGGCTTATACTTTCCAAAGAAATGGCCAGGTGTATATCAGTCCTTGCGGACTCTTCTCACTACCTTTCCAGGCTGCCAACACTCACCCCTTGAATGGGGGTGTTATGGGTGTCCCCCCAAAGCCTCATGCGGTCACGGGGTAGGCTTTTAGAGTTTGATTGATTATGGGTGTGAGAGCTGCACCCGCCCTGGGGTGGCTAGTTTGCATATGTAAGGGAGAGCAAGAGGCTACTTGCTGCCATTCCTCCCTTTTAGTGCTTGTTACTTTTGCTGTGTTCTGCCGCCATGAGCTGTAGCCCTCTGCCATGTGCCACTCTGCCTTGTAACCTGCCAAGCAAGTATGGACTGAAACCTCCACAAACTGTAAGCGAAATAAAGCTTTCCTTCCTTAATTTTGGGCATCAAGTATTTTGTCCCAGCAATGAGAGAAAAGTAACTAAGACAGGGGGAAAGTGTCTTGTTCCTTAAGCTTTCACCATAGTTCATCAACCTATCACTCCCAACTCTTTGGATATGAGTGCTTTGGAAATGTGCCTGGATTGTTACAAAAATGGATCCTTTCATTTAAGTAACCTTGTAGAGTTTTTACAGGGCTGTGCACCCCAACCTCATGAGCAAAGGTGTTCATTGTGCAGATGAGATGTGGCTCAGATAACTTCACACCCTCAATTCAAAGTGGCTATAAAGTGGAACTCAGGATTTTTGACTTCTTTTCCACTGAGTTTTGGGGATGGGAAGGAATGTTCATTACTCACATCATGTAAAGTTGCTCTAGCAGCTACAAAGTGCTGTCCAGAGATAGAAAGGCAGAAGAAGATAGCTTTGAGGTATTTTGCATATCAAAGGAATTAGTTCTATTTAAGATCAGAAGTTTATCTGCCCAAATTAAGCACAGACTTCTAGTGCTAATCTTCTAAATTTCCTTTATTTGAATCCGGGTAGGACTTCTGAATAGCTATTGTCAGTTAACTAACTTAAAAAACCATAGATGCCATCTTTGGAAAAATTCTGGCCTACTCTCCTTCTTGAACCCGAAGACACATTATCCTTGCACTTCCTTTCCACCTTTTTCTTACCTCTGATCTGGAGGAGGTAGAGTGCCTGCCCCTTCTGTGTTACAAAGCAAATGTCAGGGGCACTGAAGATTTGCTTCCTCTGAATCTTCTGTGTTAATCTTGTTTGCCTGTTTATGAGATGACAAACCTGTGGTCCATAACACCTTAGAGGTCACAGATATGGGGAAGGAGGGGCTGTTTTGTGAACAAAAGGCAGATGAGGAAGAAGAGGTGGTGGAGAGGAAGAGAACTGTCACTGGTGATGGAAACTAAAAACCTTCTTTGTAAAAAGCTTACCATTAGTAGCTGTTAAGAAAATGGTATGAAGCTTTAAAATTCCAAGGGGCACTAGAAACCCAGGGCTGCGCATCTGTGGCAATCAGTGCCTCACATCTTGAAAGTGCGGAGGGCTAGCTGCACAAGGCAGAGAGCTGCTCAGTGACTGTGACTGTCAGGAATCTCACCCCAGGGACTGGCAAAGGTGAAGAAAACTCCAAATGTGTTTCCAAGTGCCAGTCCACACACTGGAGGATCTGGCTGCTTAAAGACTTGAAGGTCATGTGAGGTGCAAGGTGTGAGCACAGGGGGTGGGCTGGCTGGCCCTCACCCACACCTGCCCCCATCTGCACTGGAGATTGGACAGAAGCAGAGAAACCAGGTCAAGGGTCCAGTCAGAAAGTCAGCAAAACCCACAGGCATTTAGCTTGTGTAAAATGCATATATAGATTCATTTACACATTAATTTATTTAATACTCTCCCAGGGTTCTTCTCTTGAGGGCTGTGCCTTAATATTGGAGCCACTAACAGGTAGGTGTTCATGCTGTTGGTTGTCATTATTGTTATTCTCTAGCTAGCAGAGGAGCCTTTTACTCTGACACTGCAAACTTTGTTTGAATATCCCTGATTTATTATCCCAGTTGATGGAGGAGGGGGCCAGGAGAGTGACTCCAGACAGAGTGCTCTTCTGGTGCCTCCAGTGTCGGTAACAGAAATGGCTTCATGTTCAGGATTATCAGAGGAAACTATGACAATCTGCTCCCATCGCTCTGAATATGTTGTTAGTGATTACAAAGATTTTTGGACAAAGTAAGATAGTGCTACCGCACAGTGTTCATTAACAGTGTATGGATTTGCAATGTGTTTTCCAAGCTTTCAACCCAGATGCTAAATGATGCCAAGGGTCTTCAAAAGCAATTAGGGAAGAGAAATGTATCAAGTCAACCTTCATCCTTTTCACTAATTAATATTTACTGGGTTTGCAGAGACACCTACTTGGCTTTGAAAAAGGAAGCAAATCTGGAATTTTGTGAGAGCTGATGAAATACTTATGAGTTCAATAACAAAGCAAAAATGAAATGGGCCAAATGAGCAAGATATGAATTATGTGAAGAATTTTGAATTTAGTGAATCAATCTCATTAGCAGAGTCCTGAGAATCTCTATTCAGAACTAATAGGTTATGCTTCTGAAGTATTAATGTATTTGTTTATGGAGAAATTATGGTTAAACTGTGACAGGATCCTTGGCAAGTATTTAAACATCAGCAACAACCCTGCTCTCCAGTTTTTATAATTGAATTGAATTGAATTTGACTCAACTCAATTAATTTTGAATCACCTTTATTATATGTGTGGACCAAAAATCTGGTGCTAGCCTTTTGTGGAGGGATAAACTAGTAAAATAAGATCTTTAAAGAGTTGTGGTGAGGAGACATGGGCTCTGCCCTTGGTTCTGCTACTTCTTAGTCATGTAAGTGTGGACTTTCCTAGTTTCAATTTTCCTACTGAAAAGTGGTTGTAAAGCTGTAATAGTACCTATTTCCTAGGGTTATTTAAAATATCACATGAGATACAGCATGTGGCTGACACATAGTTAACTTCTTAATAAATATTAGCTAACATCAAAAATGGCAATAGAAACATCTCTAGTTGCAGGGAGGAAAATCACTCACTGAGGACCTCTTTTTTACTTGTCTCTTAGCTGTGGAGAAGGACATTCTTTAGTTTATCTTTCAATGTATTACCTATGTGGGACTTTGGGCCCCACCAAGCCATATGATTGTTTGATTCTGGAGGAAGTCTAGCAAAAGCATTGGTGCAAAAGGAAATGATAGCAGGATGTGTGTCCCTGTGGAAAGCTGCTGGGACAAGACTAGATGCCTTGCTGAGATATACCCAAAGGAATGATAACCTGATGGCTAACTAAGTCAGGTCTCATTCCTGTGATAATTGAGCTGTATTGTCCTCGCCAATCCTGTTAATTATTCCTCCCATTTGCCCTGTCGCTGCTTTTTGCTTGTATCCCAATAATGGGGCTGGGGATTTAGCTCAGTGGCAAAAGCGCCTGCCTGGCAAGCGCAAGGTCATGAGTTCGGTTCCCGGTACCGGAGAAAAACCAAAAAAAAAAAGAAAAGTAACCAATAAAAGGCTAAAGAGGATGGTAATCGAGGCTTCAGTCCGGGAGGCTGCAGCCCCCTGATCCCAGAATTATGCCTCTCTTGTTTTTCTTGTTTCTCTTGCTTTTCTTTTCATCCATGGCACCTTGGGACCTGTCACCCCAGACAGAAACTGACTATACACTGACACCAGGCCTGGAAAGTTACCCTGCCATCCTCCTGGCTCCTAAGAGGTGTGGTGTCTGGGAGGAAGACAGATGTGTATCCAGCTCCGGCTGGAAAGGAAACATGTCCAAGTTATCAGGAGTTTGGGGTTAACATCGTTTATCAGCTGGGAGGTTTTGGCTAAAACTGCAACTAAAGTTGTCTTAAGATTAGACAAATTACCATTGCACATAATAGAACATCCAGTCTCTGCCGCTGAGTGAGCCATTCAGACTCCAGGTTCTTTCCATTTTCCAGCGTTGGCTTCATTCTCAGACTGTGAGTAAGGAGGGGCAGTGTGCAAAGCATCCAACTTTCTCATGTTTAGAAGAAGAGGAAAAAGGATTTCTTTCTGTGTCTCTTCACAGGGTGAAGAAACTTCTGCTAGAAGTCCAGCAGCCAACTTCTGTCATCTCATCGGCCATACATGGGTTATGCGCCTCTTCTGGACCAGTCACTGTTAAGAAGTACAGAATGGCCCTCAAACCCTGGAGCACACAGGAGATCAGCCTTTCTCAGGGTCCAGGTACCTAAGGGAAAAAGACCTGAGCTAAGTAGTGGTGATCTGGGAAGTGGGGGAGAGGGTGCTTCTTGGAAGGAGCCAACAATGACTACAACAGGCCTCCAAATGTGCATGGCAGTCAGGAACACCTTACATAGCTTGCAGCTGTGTTGACTGCCTGAACTGAGATGTCAGCCTTGACAGGGAGTAATCAGGAGGGCATGGGTTTTGTGGTGAAGGGTAGATTATGCGGTGGTAAGAACAGGACAAAGCAAAAGGATGTGAAGTAGAGTAAGACTGGCTTCCTCCCAAGATGGGTAGCAGGAACTGGATTTGCTCTCCCACCTGGGGTAACCAATAAAACCTGAGAAAAGACATGAATGCTAGATACCAACCCACAGAGGACCAGGACCTCCGAGAGATGGGACCTAACAATTGTTTGGTTTATTCTTTTGAGAGTGTTTTGAAGTCACGGCACAGGGAGAAGGTAGGATTGAAAAGAAAATATTTTTATGTTTCTTCACTGTCAGGGCTTTCTGAACAAATTTTACTGAAATTTGGAATCTGACCTGAGAACAAGTCTTGGAAGTTAATTTACAACTCTACAGATAGTGGGAACTCCGGGGAGATTTACCTAACTCCAGAGATATGTGTTTATATCTCAAGAGGGAATGGAGCCTGGGACTTGGAGACATCTCTGAGCTGTAAAACTGGAGTCAGTGGGATTATCTGTTCTCTGGAGAGATTTATTTACATTCCAAAAGGATGGAGTAAGGCTTATGCACGAAGACTCCCCAGAAGCAGAGAGAGGTAACTGCCTCTTTCTCTTACACACAAGACAGCAATTACTTTTTTTCTGTTGTTCTTTACCTAAGGGGTGGAGCTGTCACTCACAGAAGAGAATTTTTCTTATCTGATTCTCATTACATTGCTCTGGAGACACGGGAGAATGCTGCTAGACCATTACTTTGACTATTGATCTTGTTACTAGGGTAGTAAGAAATCTATCTTCAGTTCAAAATTTCAGTGTGCATTAAGGACAAAATGAATAAGGATGACTATTAAAACAGAATGAGAAGTATCAAGGCAGAATTTGGCAGACCAGGAGATGAACTGAGAGTTTGGGGAGTCCAGGCTAGAGTTTGCAAGACCAACTAGAAGTAGGTGCACAGAGGGAGACCCCTGGGCATTGGCAGAAGCTTCCCTTTGCATACTGACACATTACTGATCAGTGTGTTTGTGTGGAGAAACTACTCAAATATGGGGAGAGACAATACAAAAGGATTTTTAAAAAGTATGAGGCATTCACATAAGTCCAGGAATGTTGCTCATTCCTACAAGTCAGACTGGAAAAATTAATAATTTATGGCACTCTGGGGTAAATTTGTAGGAAGGCTTTTCTCCAGTAGTGGAGAATAATTTGATCCAGATTGTAGTTCTAAGAGGAACGCAGAACAAGAAAGGTAATACCTAATGTGGTGGATTGACAGCTGGTAGCCAACTTGTAACACCCAGCTGAACTGAGCCATTGTGGTGCCAGGTATAGGAGGCCCACCTGAGGACTGTTGCTGGCAGCATATGAGGCAGAACTGGAGAAGAAGAGGAGCTGTAGGGAGCTTTGGGGAGCTGTAGGTTCTCCTGGGCTATTGGTTCTCCTGAGGAGCTTGTCATGCTGGCTTTTCTGATGAACTCACCTGTTCTCATCATCTGAGGAGCTTGGGACCTTGTTGTCACTGAGAATGGCTACAGTTCATTTTAGGGGAGCTCTCATCCTTACTTTAAGCATCACTTCCTGGATCCAGAGAGGAAGATGGTGCACTGTTCAACATCCTGGAAAAGCCTGTCACAATGGCTTTTCTCATATGAACTCAGCTGTTATCATCAGAGGAGCTCAGGACCTCGCTGTTGCTGAGGATGGCTGTGGTCCTTTTCAGGGCAGTGCTGATCTTATCTTTGAGTGTCGTTTCCTGGCTCCAGTGTAGATCCTTCAGCCTGCTCGCACAGATCCTTCATACTGCTGGCAGACTTTCTAGATTCCTCTGCTAACCTTTGGGCCTTCCCAGTGCAGATCCATGAAACAGGCCTACATGAGACGTCGTGAGCTCTAGGCCTCCAGTTGGACTCATGGAGGCATTGTTATGGGCTCTAGGTCTTTAGCTGGACTCATGCAGGACATTGCTGTGGAATCCCGGCCCTCAGCTGGATTCTTTTGATCTTTAGTGTGTGGAGAGATTTCTTGTACTCTTTTAGTATATTACCCTTTGGGTGACTACTATAAAAGAAACCTATAAATTTGTGTCCCTTGGAAACCCTGACTACAACACCTCATAACACTAAACTCTCCCCAGGTAACTAAACTGCATCCTTAGACACAGTTGACAAATATGTACGGGAGCACCCAGCAAATCAGAGCTCTTAATGTCTACCATTAAAACAAAGATTATT
>NW_004955474.1:1232829-1264145 GCF_000276665.1 Chinchilla lanigera | reverse complement strand
AAAAAAAAAAAAAAAAAAAAAAAAGAAATAGGGGAACATGATGCATAATGAAGAAAGTAATCAAAACCAGCTGGAGCTGGCACAAATGTTAAAATGAGAGAAGAAATAAATTTAAATAATTATTGAACTGTATTCCATGGGTTCAAAAGGTTAATTAGAGAAATTAAAAAAGAGGCCTATATTGAATTTCTAGAGCTGAAAACTATAATACTTGACATAAAAATGCAGTTAATGGCACCAATGGCATGTTACACAGGAGAGAAAAAGATTAGTTGAAGATACAGCAACTGAGACTCTTCAGAATGAAACTAGAGAGATAAGGAAGTTATTTTATGTGCAAGAGCACCAAGGAGTAAGAGAGAACTTCAGTTGAATTATATATATGCAACGGGCATTCCAAAGGAGAGAAAGTGTTGATTAGATAGGACAGGAAACAATATCTCCAAATTTAATAAAATTATAAATAAAATATAAACACAAGAAACATGAAGACAGCTACATCAAGGCACACAACAGTCAAACTGCTTAAAGCCAGTGCCAAAGACAAAACCTTAAAAGTGCCTGGAGAAAAAAAAGATACATTTATTATACAAGAAAAGAGATAAGAGCGGCAGCAGACTTCTTATCAGAAACAATGAAGGAAATGGTATTGGTAGGCTGGAGAATCATAAGCAATTGGTCTTGGTAACACTTAAGGCCTGAAGTGGCTAAGCGGGGACAGAGCAGCTGTGGCAGGAGACACCTCTGTACAGGTGAGGAAAAATTTGGGGTGCTCTTTTATAGACATGGAAACTTATTGTGGAGATTATGGAAAGACATTAGAGATTTCTGGCCAGGTAGATAGCTAACTTGCATGTTAGAAAAATCATGACATTGGTTACCCAGGGTTAGTAGATAGAAGAACAAATTAATGGGAAAGGATGGTTTGGAAGATCAGGAGACTGGGGAGAGTGAATGTAACCTGAAGGAAATTATTGCAGTCGTTCATTCATTCATTCAGTATCTACCTAAGTCCTATTTACCAAACTTGGAGCCAGTACCCCAAGACAGTGTGTGGGGCAAAGTAGCTGTGTATATAAAGCATGTGAGTCTGTAAGTATGTTGTAGACATGTTTGTATGTTAATATGAGTAGATGGGTTTTATTCTCTGCAGCAGCTGCACAGTTTTTATTGATCATTCCACAACATTTTTGTCTTTTAGGTTATGCAAGATACAGTGATGAATAAAAAACTCCTTGCATTTGTGAAGCTTACAAACTAGACAGGGGTGGAAATGGAATACAATAATACACAAATGCAAATATATAAGTGCAGCACAGCTCATCCAATGAAACACAGTAGAGACCTATTTACTCTTTACTGTGGGCAAATAGCAGGCTTTCCGCAGCATTCCTGAACAGCTCAAAGTTTTTTGTAGTAAAAATCTATGATCACAAATGTTACCCTCAGGCTTGGCTAGGAAAACTAAGTTAGTAATTTAACAAGTTATAAATTTCAGATTTATGGTTAAAATGTGAACATTATCACCAAATATTGGAAAGAAGTTTCTTGGAGGGAAAATTTCATTATGTCCTTTATATGCTGAAATTCTATCAGTTTGTTGAAGAATAAAATTATATATATTACAATATGAGTAAAATACTGCAATATTTAATTAAGGGGCCAAAATTGTTAGTTTTATGTAAAGTCAAACACTAAGTACTTTCAAATGGTTCAATACTGGAGTAGATAACATGTCATACAACTGAGAAGAGAGACTGTGCTATGTATATAATTTTGGAAAAATATTATATATTTTTGTACTAACAAATGTTTATAAAATGTTTTACTATCAATATTACAGTAGTACTAATAGTGATGATGTTAATGATGATTAAGTTATATCATTTTTATAATCTCTGTAAATTATCTACAAAAACTCATACCACTAAACAATATAATTAAAAAAAACTATTTAAGCTTTACTTAATTCCATTTTGGTCATGAGTGTTTTATTTGGGACATTTTCATACCTCACAAGGATGGGTTAAGTATAACGTTTACTTTGGTCAAAATATCACAGGAATGAAAGATTTAGTAATCAAGCTCAACAGTGTCTATGGGAAATCATCTTCAATAAAGACATAATAAAGAATCTTAAGGCAATAAAATATTAGGGAAAATGAAGCACCTATAACACATTTTGTTTACTAACCTGTCTGAAAATACAGACTGTTAGAATCTCTTCAGAAGACAATTCCTTATAGTTATGAGCCTATGATGACTAAACACTTAAAGAACTGTTAAGACATTTGTTATAACTTGTCTGCTATTTTCAATAGTTAAAGATGAAGGGCTTCTGAGGTATGTATATGAATCTTAGATAAAAGCTCCTTCTAGAAAACACATACTACAAATCTCTTCCTGAGTTATAGTTTGCTTTGAACACGGAAGGCAGTAACATCATTAAACGTTCTACTTTTTAAAATCATACATCAAAACTTTGGGGATGCAGGTGTCTTTTATAAAGTTTGACAGCCTGGTGGAGTAATGATAAATTCAACTCTACTCCTCTTAACTGGCTTGCTGAAAGATTTCAGTGCTCTCACAGTCAACAACATAGTGAATCTGATCAAATAAATAGCTACGGAATAGAAAATGAGAGAAGAAATTGTCATGTGATTGACATTGACAATGAAATAAATATAGTGAAAGCTGTGTGTGATTTGAGAACTGCAATCAATATTTTGTTCACACCCCTTAGTTGGGTATTTAGAAAGTAATTATACACAGAACATAACAACCTTCCTAAGCCATCACTCCAAGATGAGGGACCACCTATCAATATTCTTCATTGACCTAAGGCAAGTCTCCTTAATGGTGTGGTTTAGACCCCGCAGTGTCCTCCAAGGCACTTGTGCACTTACAGCTGTAGCTTTGGAGGGTGGTTGGGTCATGGAGGTGCTGCACACATCACCCTGGAGGTGGGATGAGGCCTGGAAGGGTGTATTTCCTTCCCCAGCTCTTCCCTTCTCTGTTTCCTGGCTGGCATGGCATGAGCAGTCTTCTCCATGGCAGACTCTTCTACCATAATATTTCTGCCTGGGAGTGGCTGACCATAGACTGAAGTTGTGAGCTAAATGAAACCTCCTCCTTTAAATCATCTGTAGGTTACTTATAATATGTCAAAAATGCAAATTCTGTGTAAGTAGTTGTTGTGCTACATTGTTTAGGAATAATGACAGGGAAAAAGTCTGTTCATGTTCAGTGCAGGTGCAATTTTTTTCCAAAATGTTTTCCCTGGGATTGGTCAAATCAGTGAGTGCAGAACTCCCGGATACAGAGGGACAACTATATTTGGCAGACAAAACTGTCAACATTACAGGATTTACCAGCAGCCAAAGAATTGCTTGAAGAGGAAGAGTTTGCTTTCAGAACCCACTGGAGTTGTGACTGATCCTGGAGCACCTGGGGTGTACACAGACTCATTACAAGACACCTTCCTTTGTATTCTTCCTGTTTGACCACAGCAAAGGTGCTGTCCTGATCTTCATGCACTAGAAGATACGGACGCAAAGTCAAAGCTAATTTTATTATGTTGAAACGAAACTACACGGTTCTGTTGCAGTATTTTTAGCTCTAGCTTATGGGCAGAATTTAAAAAGGTGATTCTGTGGTTTGACAGACACATGCAACAATATTAGAAACCCCTGCTGTCATCAGCAAGGGCAGAAAGCAGCTCCAGGCCATGCTCACAGTCTGCACGTAGGCTCAGCAGCGCCACTACTGTCACCCACAGTGGGAAAGGAGCGCCCAGGAGGCCCAGAATGAAAAAGCCGTCCTCAGAGATTCTGACCTCTTAAGTCTGTGATGTAACAGTGAGATCCCTGTGACACTAGTGACTGCAAGAAGCAATCTGCCAGGTGAAGGAGTGCTATTCACCTATTATCTGACTTTAAATATCCACATTTCTGAATTAGAGGTGATGGTGGGTTGGACTGAGATCACGACACTGGGAGGAGTCGGTGGTGATTGGATGCTAGTAGAACTGACCACCTTTGTCAGGTGTAGGGTGTGATGGTGGAGGGAAGGAGGGCTTGTTGGACGACCTGAAGGTTGGGGGCCTGAGCGTCCGGTTGAGTGGAGATGCCACTCCTAAGGGACGGAGGGCTAGAAAGGGTGCTTTGGGAGTGGTGGTGGGAGATGTGGGTACAAGTGTTTGGTTCCGAGCTTGTTAGGTCCCACTCTTCTTGCTGCCTTCTCTGGCTCCCCCTTCATAGCCCAGAGGTCTTCAGCTGGACACTTCCCAAATGGAGCCACTCAGCTCCTCAAACCACCCACCTCTTCTTCGCCGCCATTTCAGTCCATAGCAACTCCCTCCGTCCAGCGGCTCAGGCCAAAACCCTTAGATTTCGGCCTTCCATTCTTTCTCTTCCCTCCCTTGTCCTTGCCCTCTCTCTGCCCTTTTAAGAACTTGTATTGTCACTACATTTAGAATGAAATTCATAATCTGGTCAGTTCTCCCTGCCTTAATTGCTAAAACCTTGTTCCCCAGCCACCAACATCTCTTCAGAACGGGCAGAAGGTCCCACCCAGTCTCCTTGCCTTCTCTCTCCCTTCCTAAACCTGTTTTCAATGTAGCTGGTGGAAACACACTTCAAGAACGTAAATCAAGTAGGTCATGCTACTTATGTGCTTAGAGCCATCCAAGCCCTCCCTGTTTCACTCTACGTGAAACAGAAACTCCGGGTTGGCCTCTAAGTTCCATGTAACCTGGCACCCATCCTGCATCCTGCCCTCCTGACTTTATTTACTGTCTTCTCTCCCATCCCTTCCCTGCTATTCCTCTGCTTGCTGGGACCCATTCCTACCATGACCCCTGTACTTGCGGTGTCTTCTGCCAAAATGCTCTTCCAGCTACAAGGCCAGGCTCACCCCAGCTCTCTCCAGCTTGTGTTGAATGGTCTCCTTCTCCAGGATGCCAGGCCTGTGGCCGTGCACCCTTCCTGCCCTATTCCTCTATTCTATTATTGTGGCACTTCTCTTTTTATTTTTCACGTGTTGTAAAATACTCTAATCATTCTTAGCATCTCACAGAACGCAGTATAAAGTCCAGGGCTAGGGCATCTGTCTGCATTTGCTGCTGTATTCCAGGCACTCAGAACAGTCCTGGCTCCCAGCTGCACGCCCTGAATATTGCTGGGCATTGAACAATGGACCATCACATCACAGATGTCTCCAATTAGGACAACACCAAACATGTGGGCAGTGCGATCTGCCAATTTGGTGGTTCCTCATATGAATATTAAAAAATAGTCTGTGCTGGTAACAGGCGAGGCTGAGTCCTGTGAGGCTATATGTAGAAAGGATAAGGCATCAAATGTTCTCATCCTGGGTACGTCAGCCCTGGCCCTGCATGACCTAAAATAACCCACAAAGCCCTGCAGCACACCTGCCCACTTGAATGGGGCACGTCCAAGTGGGGTATGCTGCAGCCTCCCTGGGGATGTCCGGCAGGCAGAGACAAGTGGGGTACACTGCAGCCTCCCTGGGGATGTCCGGCAGGCAGAGACCTCAGCTTGGAATATTCTCAGGGGTGTGTTAGCACCACTCAGAGCCGGATGGCCCAGGAAGCTGGTGTGTCTCTGAGCTGAGCTACATGGGATCTGTCTTCCAGTGTTGCCTATCCAGTCCTTTTTTTTTTTTTTAAAGAGAAAAAAATTCAAAATTTCAAAACAAGATAATAGGAGAGTACCAATGGTTAATACATTGTGTATTGTATCTTTAAACTAGTTACATTGTGTATTGTATCTTTAAACTAGTTATATCTTGTACTAGAGTACAAGATATAGGCATGTAATTGTCCAAACAATATTAGCACAAACCTTTCTTTTCAATGAACTAAGAGAAATTAGTAGCATCTTAACTCTCATTTGCTCTTTCCTTCCTTTTTTTCTCCTTTCTCCCATCCCAGTTTCTCTTCCCTTTTGAGCAGTTTCTTCCTATTTTATAATACCTATTGTACATTTTGGATCTTATTTACTCTTTCAGTTTCTCACACTAGGGAGACAATATGATATTTACATATATGAGTCTGATTTATTTCACTTATGGGTATGGTCTCAAGTTGCATCCATTTACCTATAAAAGTCTCCAGGTTATACATCTTTATGGCTTAGTAATACTCCATTGTACAAAAAGACCATACCTTTCTTATCCATTCCTTGGCTGATGGGCATTGGAGTTGTTTTGCCAAATGCTTCTGTTTGTGAACCAAATTGTTAACAAACACAAGTGTTTGTGAACCAAGGTACCACTGCACGTTTATAATTGTTATTTCTTCCAGTGAAATTGTTACCTTAACCAATATATCATGCTTTTCTTTGTCTCTTCTGATCATTTTTGTCTTGAAGTCCACTTTGTGTGAAAATAGAATAGCTCTTCTGCCTGTTTTGGGTTGCACTGGAATGTAATATTGTTTTCTAACCTTTGATTTTTAGTCTATGAATTTCCTTTTGGATTAAATATGTTTCTCTAGTAGAATGTACTGTTGGGTTTTGTTTGTTGATGCATTCTGCCAATCTGTGTCTTTTAATTGGGGAACTGAGACCATTCATACTACTGAGTTATTACAGAAAGCTGTTGACTTAATTCCTGTCACTGCATTATTTTCCCAATGCTCATCCCCATTGCCTTCTCTTCTGTAGCTGATCACCCTGCCTGGTGTATTCACTCTATTAGACTTGTTTGCTTCATTGTCTCTTTCTGATATGTCCTTGAGAATTATGTTGAGTGCTTGTTTGGTGGTCATAAATTTCTTAAGGTTGCCTTTGTCACTGAAATGCCTTATATCTCTGTCAATTTTGAAAGATAGTTGTGCAGGATAAGTCACAAAAGATAGTTTTGTAGTGTTGGTTGGAATACTTTATCTCACATTTCTCTCATCTTTCTTTTATTTTTCACATTTTACTTCTTTTTCTTAAGGGATGAAACCTTTTTTTTAAGGGATGAAACCTGCTCCAGACCTTCCTGGTCTTTAAAGTTTGTGTTAAGAAGTCTGTTATTATTTTGATGTGCTTACCTTTATAAATAATCTGTTACTTTTCTCTAGTAGCTTTTAAGGTTCTGTTCTTGTGTTGGACTTCTGGGATTTGGATTATGATGTGTCATTTAGAAGTTCTTTCTTGATTGTGACTGTTTGGTGTTCTATATCCTTTGTTGATCTATATGTTACATTCCTTCTCTATATTTGGAAAATGTTCTGCTATTATATCTCTAAATGGTTTTTTTTTATGCCATTTGCTGTCTTCTGATATTTCACTAATTCCAATTAATCATAGTCTTCTTTGCAACATCTGGAAGCTATTAAAACCATTATTCACATTCTCTTATTTATTTACTTATTTATTTATTTATTTATTTTTAATTTTAAAAATAAAAGGTGAAAAATACTAACAGACAGACAACATTTTACAAAATAGCAAAGAATCAGTACAGACAGTACAGAGTTACAAACAGAGTGGTAGGGAATTAACAGTGCTCGTTGTATTACATATTGATATCTTCAAAGTGTCACATTCTCTTATTATTTTAACCTTTTAGCCTTCTCTGAGTATATGGTGACTGATGTCACCTCAGTCTTCCAGTTCTGAATCTGTTCATTGGTCACTTCTGTTGTCCATGCTTTCTATGGAATTTTTAATCTCCTGGATTTCTGTTCAGTGCTTTTCAACAGAATGTAATTATTTGTTAAACTGGTCATTGATATTTTGTATCAGTTTTGTGTAGCTCAGCTAGCTTTTTATCAGTGTCTGATGTAAACTCACTGATCATTTTGTTTAAGCCCATTATCTGTTTAGTTATGTATTCTTTGAGCTTCCTGAGCGCCTTATTGATCTGAGTTTTTTTTTTAATCATTTCATCTAATTCAGCCATGTGGCTTTTGATTTCCTCCTGCTTGATACCCCATGCATCAGCTTTGGTGGAGCTGAGAGCTTTTGGAGGCATTTTATTGCCTTATCTTCTCATGTGAGGTTTCTTTGTGTGTGCTGAGATTGGTGGGTTGATATTAGAAAGACTTTGTTGTTAGCCTGGAGATCTCTGCAGTTAGTGTCTTCTTTTTCACTGATGCGCTTTGGGCATTACTAACTATAGACCTCTGCCTCTGTCCCAAGATCTAAATACCTTTGTTTATTTGGGAGGGAAGTGCACGGTATAAGTGTCTCAGCAGCCAGTTCTCTGGGAATGGACTGCAGTATGATTAATATCTTGGAATACAGAGAAAACCAGTTAATAGCAAAACTATACCAGCCTGACAGTCGCAACAAAATCAGCAACAGACAAACTGGATATTGACATACCATAAGAAGCAATAATATGCCACTCTTAATCATAGAAGTAAGATCTATAGTTATAGTATAAACAGAAAGACTAACCAAATATTTACATAAAGGAAGTACCTACTAAACGTAACAACTATACCTCCACTAACAGTAAAAAATAATTCAACAGTGATAGCACAGTTACCTAAATATCTAAAAATTAATAAATGGTTATACTTGTAAGTATAGAGAAGGTAGGGAACAGGAGAATGAAAGAAATAAAATGTGAAAAATAAAAGAAAGATGAGAGAAATGTGAGATAAAGTATTTTACTAAAGATTAAAGGGAATTAATACAATTAGACAAAAGTGACAGAAAAGAAGAAAAGGGAGAAAAAGAAAAACAGACTGAAATAAAAAGGAAAGAAAAAATTAAAATGAAAAATAATAGAAAGACATTCCAAACACAAAGAAGCAATAAGAAAAAAGAAAACAGACAGACAGAATAACAAGCAAGCAAACAAACAAACAAACAAACAGAAATGAGTCCAAAAGTTCCTCTGTGCTTTTTTTTTTTTTTTTTTTGTTTTTTTTTGTTTTTCTCCGGTACCGGGAACCGAACACACGACCTTGCGCTTGCCAGGCAGGCGCTTTTGCCACTGAGCTAAATCCCCAGCCCCCCTCTGTGCTTTTGAATGAGTAGTTTTTTGGGAATCAGCAGATATGGGAGAGGGGCAGTGAGTCACCGCTGACACCCGTTTTGTCTCTACATTCATGTTTTTGTGTATGAGTGCTGAATCCTGCCCCACTTTTCCCACTGGGTGGAAAAGTCAGTCAGTGGTATCCTCCCTAGGATTATAGTCACTCTGGTAAGCTCCCACTTTCCATGTCTTTCTATAAACCCCAAGTCGTGGTTTTTTCTGCCTAGCTTTATGGCCTGTGGGTTTGCAAGGGTCCTCCTGATCCAGAGGCCTCTCTGTCTGTACGTCCTAGGCTGTGACAAATTTCCACGCCAAGCTGTATCCTTGCTCATGCTGATAGAGAGGGAAAGTGTACAGACCTCTGGGTGCTGATTTAGGCAGCAGGAAGAGAGGTGTCAAGCTGTCTGCTAAACTTAATGTCAACACTTTCAGAACCAGCCACCTCGGAAGGTGACACCTTCCTGCCCTGGTTTCTTACCATGGAGGACCTGTCCCTCATGGCCTCCCCTGGCCTGAGCTGAAACTTGTCAGGGGATCAATGTTCACCCTGTGCCCTTTGTACAACTGTCTCCTACACAGTCACTGTGGCAGGGTGACGCCTGAAATCCTGCAGTTTAGCGGCTGTGCAGTTGTTCTGTGGTTTAGCCCTAAATAATTAATTATTTCCCCAAATGGTTCCAAATTAAACCCTGTCAGATATGGTGGCTGCTGTACTGGGTGTCTTCTCCAACTGCAGCCAGCCTTGCAGAAGGAGTCACTACCAGAGTCTAGTACGTGTGCAGTTTATAACAGGCACGGGATATTCTTGTGACCAGCATTGCTGGTGCTTTCTGTTATTTCTTCCTGGAGTCACTGTCCCTCTCTGGGCTGACCCTGTATCACCCGAGGCAGGTCCCCTCATCAGCAGCCAGGCTAACCCTTGCAGACTACCCTGTTCCTTTTCTGTGCTGTGTTCCATCTCCAGCTTCTCCAGTTTCCAGCCGTCCCATCAGCCCACTCCCCATTCCCAGAGATTCATCCTCTGGTGCACTGACAACTGATGGTCAGCTTGTAACACTCAGCTGATCTGAACCAGCATGGTGCTGGGTGGGGGAGGCCCACCTCAGGGTTGTTGCTGGCAGCATAAGAGGCCGAACTGGAGAGGAAGAAGTTCAGAGGCTGTTGGGTGCTGTTGGAGCTGTTGGATTTCCTGGGGCTGCTGTTGGTTCTCTTGGAGGACCTTGTCATGCTGGCTTTCCTGATGAACTTCACTGTTTTCACCACTGAAGGAGCTTGGGGCCTTGAGGTCACTGGGAATGGTTACTGTTTATTTTGGGGGAGCTCTAGTCCTTGCTTTGAGCATTGCTTCCTGGCTCTGGAGGGGAAGATGGTGCACTGCTCAGTCTCCTGGAGAAGCTTGTCACACTGGCTTTCCTGACAGGAGCTCAGCTGTTCTCATCATCAGAGGAGCTCGGGACCTCACTGTTGCTGAGGACGCTGTGGAACTTTTCAGGGGAGCTCTGGTTCTTACTCTGAGTGTTGCCTCCTGGCTCTAGTGTAGATCCCTCAGCCTGTGGCACAGATGTTTCATCCTGCTGGCACAGACTGCAGATCCCAGCGCAGAGCCTTGAAACAGGCCTACATGAGACGTTGTTGTGGGCTCTTGGCCTCCAGCTGGACTCATGGGGGGCACTGTTATGGGATCTCAGTCTCCAGCTGGGCTCATATAGGACATTAGCATGGGATCCAGGCCCTCAGCTGGATTCTTTGGTCTTCAGTGTGTGGACAGATTTCCCGCACTCTTTTTGTGTATGACTCTTTGGGTGACTATTATAAATAATCTTGTAATTAAGTGTCCTGTACTGTATTATTGCTCCTTGCAAAACTGCAACACACCCTTTTCCTTCCTGTTGCCAAGTTATCTTCTAGTTGTCCCCATTCTAGGTCCCAGAAAGGCTATAGTTCACTGTCGTTGTCTACTCCATCATTTTCTTCTCTACCTTGGTTATTGTCCATATTGTGATTTAAAGATGAGTTACAAAAGGATGAGAGCTTGGGAAAGGCTAAACCAAAGGAACTAAATTATAGGTAGGAGAACTAAGTTTTGATGTGGTGTGTGTTTGAAGAGACAAATACGTGCACTTTGATCTGGGTACAGCATCATGTACACACGTATTGAAGCATCTCTTGGTACTCTGTTAATAGGTATAATTTGTATGCGTCAACTAAACAATTAAGGTTACTGTGTAATTTCAGCAGAAAGCACAGCAATACAGTGACCTCTGTTTCTGCTTTATTGTCAAGCTGAGATGCACTATTTAAAATATTTTAACCTGAAAAAAAATACTGTAGTGATCTCAGCAGGTGCTATTCCTTTGAGTTTTTCATTTCATCAGGGCACAGTACTGGGCTCTGCATTGCTCAGAAAAAAGAAGCCCAGAAAAAAAAGTAACTGGAAAAGGTAGCTCTTGCGTAGGTGGGGAGATGTGAGCTCCCTAGGACCCCCACTTAATCCTAAATGATTCTCTGTGTGGTGCTGTCCATCTTCCCCTCTGGCTTCCAGGACAAGTAATTGCACTCTTAAAAATAGTTTGCTTATAAAATATTAATGATACTTTTGCCGTATTCTTCATAAAATTTACTTATTTTATAAGTGACTATGAAATAATTGTGGCAATTAGTGTGTAAACATAGAACCAATTGCAAAGGAACAAAGGTGTTTCCAAGGGAAGGCAGTTTACCCTCCTACTTTAGTCCCCCTAACCTTCTAGAATTTTCTTCCACTGAAAGTACATTTATCAGTAGAATCAACTTAAAAATATAAGGAAAAATTAGTCATAGTCATACTAGTTAAAATTGGAAATAGCCTCTCTCCCCTTGAATGACAGTTGCAGAAATGATTTCTAGATTATCCTAATATTGCCTTTGTACTTAATATTTTCCATCTGGTTAATATAACTCTCTCTAATGTTTCTAGAACTCAAAATTTTGCCTATTTTGGAGTAATTCCAAGGAATTTTTTAGGGATACTGAAAGGGTCTCCTTCCATGTCCAGATAAACCAAAGCTTCATTCTGACTTCAGACCCATGCAGAGAAAATGGAAATTCCTAATTCAGCCCAAGTATAAGGCATTTAAGGGCTAAAACAAGAATAGACTTAAAATTCGTAGGAGCTCAGTTTGACTTTTGATCTTAGCTAAAAATATTTGTAATGGTCTCTCTCACTGTGGTGATTTCTAGGAAAGTTTTGCCTCAGGTTAACTGGACGGTTAGTGTCTCTTTTCTCCCTGGGATTCCAGGGGAAGGCAAGGGTGGCTGGCAGCATTTCCAGCAGTTCTTTGTCGCCAGTATTGGTGTTTCTGAAGGTAGCATGGTTTAGGCTTCCCAACCCATTCCCTTGCTGCTTTGTTGTATTAGAGCTAAGAGAAGAATTTGCTGGTGAGAATTTCACCAGTTTGTGCCCAGGCTGCAGGTCATGCTGTCTTGACATATGCCTGGAGCACTCTGCTCTTTATAGGCTGGTTTTCTCAGCATCAAACCACCTAGCGCTCTACCAGAGCCTGAGCCATCTGCAGGAAGAGGAATAGCCAACTGTAGCTCTCTCTGGACTTGCCATGAGGCCCAAATGGCAGGGGCATTCACTCATGAAGGTCCCAGCCAGGAGTAAAAGTCTCACTAAAAACCTAGACCTAATCATAGGGCTCCACAGTGACCTCTGTCCCCTTCCCACCACATTAATGGGACCACCATGTGACAACAGAGGATTCAACTGCACACCTCGTGCTTGGTTTAAGAAGTCTGTAGAGCGCCTTTGATACCTATGGCTCCAGCAAACCATGTGATTCCTGACCTCTCACACAGAACTCTGTCACACAAAAGGCCTATTCACTTTAGTTTCTTTAACCCAGGATAAATCTGGCTTCCAGCAAAACAATAACAAATCATACTAAAGACACAAACCCTCAAACTGAAGCACCCGCCCCACAACTCCATGCATGCAGAGTTTGAAGAGACAGAATAAGCACCAGAACTATACTCAACTGTGGCAGAGATTTGGGGATGATCAGACCTAGAATTTAAAACAAGTATCACCAATATGCCAGGGATTCCAGAGGGATAGACGGACAGCATGCAAAGGCTGGTGAGTAATCATAAATAAGAATGTCCAGTGCTTCACGGGCACAGTAGGAAAGAGTACCTCTGTCCCATTTTCCTGGTATTGGAACTTTCAATTATAATTTAAGAGACAAATCTTTATTCTGCTCCACGGTGTTTTTTTTTTTTTTTTTTCTTTTGTCTGAGTTCCTATTTCCATTTATTCATTTCTCCTTCTTTCTTCAATAGTAAAGGCTTTCTCTGGATGAGTGGTGATCCTGGGCCGCGTATGCATACTTCAGATTGAGTGTTGTGAAGTTAAGAGGTTGTATTATGGAGAAGGGATATGACCTGCCACTCACTGCACAGGTATCGGGAAAGGATCTAGATATTTCTTGGGAGAGGGTACACATTTATCAATGCCAGTTTCTGAAGGCTCTTTTTCTCTTGGAGTTGTCATTTTTTTTTCAGAAAGGCATCCTCAAATATCATTTTTGGGGTCAAGTTGAGCATGAATGAAGCAGTGTGATAGCTTGAAAGGAAAGAGAACTGAACATCCTTCTGCTCAGTGTTAGACATTTGCTTAATCTCCCTGCCTTTATTACAGCGTCTTTCCCTGATCTCCTTCCAGACTTGTGGGACTTCCTGTGTCTCATGGGAAGCAGTAGGGGACGGGGCAGGGGGTGCTTCCTGGTCCACACAGGTCGTAGTTGAGACATCCATGGTTCCTGCCTGTAGAAAAGTCAATGTTGGCAGAAAGTATCCTTTCTTGTTTTCCAGCGTCTTATGACTGCAGGCACAGACATTTATTCTGGGTGATCTTTTCAAGGATCTTTTCAAGGATCAGCAAGTAGTGTTGGAAGACAAGAGCTACTGTCTCCTGGGGCGGAGAGATTTGTCTGATGTCGTCTTCCAGAACAAACGTTGCAGAAGCTTTCTTGTAGCGCTTTAGCATACTGATGTTTCTTAAGACTGGATGGAGATGCTCAGCCGTGGTGCACACCGCTGCATGCACAGGGCTGACGTGTGCCATTCCCAGCAGTCCTGGAGGTCTCGAGGGGCAAGATGAGCTGATAGGAACATGCAGGTCACACTGCCAACAGGACTGGGAAAAATGGGATTCCTGGCCTCTGGCCTGGGAGACTCGTATCTTTTGCCAGGACACAGAAGTATGGTGTGAAAATAAACTATAAATGTGCAACTTGTAAGCTTTCAAGTGGGGTAAAACCTCAGACAGTGAATTCCATGAATTTCCAGTACTCCAGCACCATGGAGCACCAAGGAATTCGTACAAGGCTGCCCTGTTTGTCTTCCTAGTTATCCTCCCCTTCCTTCTAGCCCTGACACTGCACATCTTCAACTACAAGGACAGGCCTGGGTCTTGCTCTTCTGGATCACACTATTTCTCCCACTGCAGCTTGAGAACATTTCTTTTAAACGTGAGAGAAATCCCTCAACTTTCATATTTCCTCAAACTGTGCCCACTGCTCTTACAAGTCCCCACATCCTAAGAATGTAGGTTTCGCAAAACGAAAGCAGAAGAGTTTTCTGCTCCCCAGTCGGTGACAGAGCTTTGATGCTGGAATGTGAGCCAAGAAGGGGAAATACAGGGGGAAAAGACTGACCCTGAGTTAACACCTCAGAACGTTTCTTAGTGCCGTTTATGTTTGCTGTTTGATAGATGTCTCTATTTCTCTCTTTATTACCTCCTCAGAATCCAAAAAAATAGTGTCCCCTGGGGGGTCATAATTAAGCAATGACTCTGCAAAGCCTGTGGATGGGAAAGCAGAGGAACAGTGCGGACCTCTGTCACCTTCCATCTCCAAGGTGCTGTAGTCACCGCTCCTTCTTCCCATCAGCCTTGGGACCAAGGGCCCCCTTTGTCTAGAAGCCCACACAGGACCAAAGCTTGGTACCTCCTGCAATGCCAGATTCACCAGGCCTCTTCCAGGGACAGCAGGGTCCTTGGGGGACAAAGCAATGGGGGCAGCAGAGGGGGTGAAGGATGCTGCTTTTCTGGGAAAACAAAGAATGGAATGCAGGATAGATGGTGCGAGACATTTAGGTTCACTTGGCAGTCGGAGGAGGGCAAAGATCTGGACAGCACACCCTGGGCTGAGCAGTGCTGGAAGTAGGAAGAGAATGTAAATGAGGAGAGAATTGCCAAACTTTCAACTGCCCCTTGGGGAGGTGACCTCTGGCCTCAGTGCAGTAAGAGGCCGGCTATTCTTAGAACTCAGCTAGAGCTGCAAAACAAGCACGTGAGGATAGCCGGGAGGAATTTTTCTGTTCGCCAACTGGCCCTGTGACTTCCGTGAAGGAGTAGGTCTCAGTTATCCTGTTTGACCTGAGGCTATAAAAAGTAAGTCAACAGTTTCTCTATTATGTTTCAAACTGATACGTTTTATTAACTAAATTTGGACCTATTATGAAGTGTTTGAGCGTTTTAGGAAAAGTCATCATTTTACTATCTTGACTGTTACACTTCATTCATCATGAGCTCTTTAACCTGCGTCTTCATTTCCAGATCATGGCTGTTGGGAACTCATCTTCCCAACTCCCGCGGGGCTCCTGCACACAGGGCGACCAGATTCCACCATGTCTGTGATCTTCCTACAAATTGCACAATCTTTATCCAATCACAAGGGACCATCGGACAAACACAAATCTAGGTGTGTCTACAGACTAGCTCTTCAAGATGTCATGGGTATGAAAGACAAAATAAATGAACTATTTCGGGTTAAAGAAGATGAAGGACATATGACAACTTAATGTAACTGTGATACTAGATTTACTCCTGAGCTGTTTAAATCACATTTGTGGGACAACAGGAAAGATGTGCATAAAATCTATCTACAAACCTGATAATGGCATTGTGATAGTAGTGGTGCTATATCAGCGCTAATTTCCTGAGTTGGGTAATGGAGTTGTGATTGTGGAAGAGAGTCTTAATTTTTAGAAACTACAAAGGAAGTACAATATTTACAGTTAAAGGGGTACCTTCTCTGAAACTGGCTTTGTAATGGTTCAGAAAACAACTAGCACTTCTACACATATGCAAATGATAAGCAAGTGTGATTGTAGGGACAAAAAGACCCCTGGGGAGGGTTAAAAGACCCGAGTCCTTTTTTAGGGTAGGAAAAGCAGGCTCTGTGTGGCTATGATCAGCAAGCAGTTTTCAAGCAGTTTTGTGGTTTTTCTTCTAAAACTGACAGGCTGTGGTTTAACACCTTCCCAACACTTTCCCTCCTAGGTTGCCATGCCTACCTAACTTCCCCTAGTAGCCCACAAAACCAACCCCTATCAACAAGCCCAATATCCAATCAACCAAGAGTTCTTTCTCGGTGAGGAGATGGAGCTCCTGCCCATAAAACATGACCACAGCCCCAGGGGCAGTGGTGTCTCAGCTCTGCGTCCCTCACTCCTCTGGACTGGGCTTTGTACTACTTCTTCTTGCAGTGCCTATAATGAAAGACTTTTGCTTTGCCCTGGTCTTCTGTTCTGACTCCTTTTCCTCTTTTCACACTGGAGAGACAAGCCTGGCTAGTGTGAGTCTGGGGACCCTAAACGCCTGAGCCACTGGACATAACATGATAATACTTGAAACTTGGTGTTGTACATAAGATTTTTTTTTGTGTGTTATTTTTATAACTTTCCTGAATGTTTGAAATTTCAAAATTAAAAGTTATGCCACGAAGGCTTTAGAGAGGTGCATTTAAGAGTGGGTGCCAGCTTTGCCTGAGGTTGGCAGGAATGTCCAGGCACACAAGCCAGGCTTTAGAGCCAGGGGAGATTCTTTCACCTTTATGATAAAAGTTACATCATTGAACAGTAGGGTAAAATTTACTCTTCAAGAATAAGGGGGCAATGTCAGCATTCATGATGTGAGTGTGGATGGGAACGATGGTGAAATGCGAGAACAGTCTGAAGGCACATGAGCGCTCTCAGGGAGTGCTGATGAGAACCCCAGATGCATATGCGCTCTTCCTGCCATGGCTATGATGACATCTAGGGATGGAGAGCTGCAGGGGGAGAAGTATGAACAGCTCTATCCGATGTCATTTAAGAATTGGTAACATTTGTGAATACGACGAGTGTTTAGAATGGACCCAGGCAGTAACTGGATTAGTTAATCTAATCAAGTGCCAAGCAGCCTCAGTGGGGATATTGCAGATGCTAATCAGATGGAGGAAGCAGAAGATGAGTAACTTGAATTCAGGGGCTGAACACTAGCCTCTGCGGAAGGATGGGCTAGGATCTTCTCAGGCCAGAGTGTGCCTGTTTCCTGTTCCTTTGGTTAGCTGGTGACCTGGCAGCAGACCTCGCCTCTGGTCACTGGCCTCCTCTGTATTGCAAGAGTCACTGTGGAGTTGACCAGAGGTGGCAAGCCCTATTTAACTTGTGTTCTTCAGTATGCAAAATGTTTTTCATGAAGAAGAACCATAGATTAATTGTAGAGGTAATGACTTAAATCCACAGTGTTGATGTTTTCATGTTAAGTTAGCATGATAGGCACATAGATGGAGTTATAAGGAATTGAATGTATTATAAACACAATAGGCTGTGATTCCAGTTTCAAGTATGTAATTCAGTAATTGATTTGACTTTTCATTCTTAAGCTTAAGTGCATATTTCATTACATTTTAAGATAAATATTGATTTTTTAACAGTTTAAAATCATTACATTTTAAATTTAATATATTGAATTTAGTTAAATATTTAAGTGCTTGGGAAGGTTATGGTAGTATTAAAAAATTCTTCTGCAAAGGTAATTATATTAGATATGTAAATAGTAAATAGCAAAGTAATTAGGGGATCTCAAGTTTACAAAAGACACTGAACAAATTAGGTAGATCGAAGGTTAATGAAATACTAATTTCAGTTCTTGAGAGTAATGTTAAATTTTGCTATTTGTATAAATAGAACTTGTACATTAAAATTCATTGCTTCAGAAAATGATGTCTTTGATCTGGCAACTATTAATGAATTAAATATTAATGAGGAAAAGCCTGAATTAAATCAGTAACCCACAACACAAAAACAAAAACAATTACACTGACACCTACAAAAATGTATAGTAGAGGAAATTTACCTTTGAGATAGGAAGTGAAATTATAGACAAAGCATTAACAGCAGTGAACTAAAATACTCAGCAGGATATTGGAGGATATATGCAGCATACCAAATGCTGAAGTAAAATTTGCTATTGGTGAAATGAGTGCATAGCAAAGATAGCTAAACACATCTCTGCTTTTCCAAATCTAGGCTTTCTCTCTAAGTAGTTATATCATTGAAAATTAGAGAGGAGGAAATGAGAGCATAAAACAGGCATAATACATGTCATTATCATTCAGAAATATGGAACTGTGCCTTTGGCAAGCTGTGTGGAAGTCAGTAAAATGGGTACCAGGTAAGTCCAAAGTCCTACTTGAAATCAATATAAAACATGTGGGGAAAATTTTTTTTTGACAGTGAAGTCACTACTTTTATATGAAGTAATGAAATAGCATTGAGATGAAATTTATATGCGGTTGAGCATACACTTTGGTGAGGAAAACAAAAAGGTTAGAATCCAGGAATGGTAACATCTCCTGCAAGAGGCTAAAATGAAATGAAGGACAGAGCTAGGTCCAGCCTCCAGAAGCTTCCTGATTAACGTCCAGTCCTGAGGAGGGGGGAGTGGGGCTGGCCCCCACCTCTGCTCAGTGGGTTCTCCAGAGGCCAGGGCTCTTTTGTGGTGTTCTTTCTCTAGCTGTAGATATTGCTCCAACCACAGGGTCATGCTGTCTTGCTGCCTTCTTCATAGTTTAAGCAGCAGGGCAGAAGGGAGAGAAAAAGATTGCCCCCCTTGCTTTGAGGACACAACACAGAGGCACAGCCCCTGAGCTACATCCCAAAGCTGGAAGAAAGCCTGCGGAGAGAGTGTGAGGGTGTGTGTGTGGGTTCTGTTCTACTGTGATTGAAGAAGGAAAGAATGGTTATTCTAATGGGGAGCAATTAGCTGGTCTGGAACCATAGGGAATCTGGGACTGAAGAAGGAGTGCAGAACATGAGGAGAGGCAGTTCCTATGCATCGCAAGGACTGCCATATTCTGAGGTCTGCATGGCCACATTTCCAGGAGATGTCCGAGACAGAGGTGGGAAGCAGAGGATTTCTTGGGATTTATATTACATGGTCATTTAAAGCTTCAGAGACAGAACTGGCTTATGACTTTGGCTCAAAGTGACATCTATTGTGAGTTTTTTTTCCCCCAGAAACTTAAATCATTATATCTTAGAGCAGAGGCAAGGAGAATGGTGGTGAACCTATGGCATGTGTGTCACAGTGGGTTGTTTGTATCATTGAAAGCTCTAAAAGGCTCACCATCACTGGAAGAAGAACTTGAGTATGAGCTGGTGGGAGGATGCGAGGTGGAAGAGCTCAGGGAAACACTCACACACTTGGCATTGGAAACAGGGAGACATACATCAGTGAGGGCTCAGGCTGACCCCGACCACCAGATGCTAGACACTCCCTGTTCAGTGGCAAATGTGTGTGGAAAGTGGATGGAGAATGTGTGAAAAAAACTGCTACACCGCAACTGACTATGGTGTACACCGTGGGAGTGGCAAGTAGTCAGTGATAAACTGAGTTTGATCAGGACTTTCTGCATATGTCAGACAGGAAATAAGAATGTTCTGATGTAAAGAGTCATCCTCTGAAGTTGATGGGGGAGGACATGGACCATAAAGACAATAAACATTTAATATACTTTAGGAATTGTTTAGAAGATTTCTGTGAACTCATTAAATTCTCATGATAATGGAAAACCAGCAATAGGTACTTTTATAATTTCCATCTTCTAGACAGGTCAGTGTAGCTCAAGGTTATTCATGAATTTGTTCCAGGTCACACACAGAGCTGGGATTTCAACCTAGGCACTTTGGCTGCAGTGTTTATATGGGTAACTACTGTGCTATTGCAGTAACTTTTCCTTCAGAAGGGAGACCCCCCCCATCAACCCCACACCTGCCTGTGTGTGGTTCAGTGTTAGGAAATGTGTCATCGTCCCTAAAGCACAGACTAGAATATGAGTCTTCTTGAGTTTAAGAGCACCAGTGTTTTCAAAGAAACAGCCAAACATTCAGGGATGGAAACGGGTCCTGCAGCAGGAATCATCTTCCTCTGATCAGGGCACTTATCCAAGCCATAGAATTTTAGTTTTGTACCTTTTCTGGCCTCATCTTTCATTTTAATTTTAAAGAGAATAAAAAATAACAACAACATAGGAAAACCCCACAAAAACAATAAAAATGATACAGGGTTTCAAAACAAAATAATAGGAATTCACAGTGGTTGTTATATTACATATTGTTATCTTCAATGAAGTTGCTCAGATCACCCGAGGTAACAATGCAAGACTGATCAAAGATGGAAAGATGGAAACATCTCTTCTCTCCACAGCCATACTTTAACAAGAATAAATGCTTGAATACCTTTGGAGACTTCAACTGCAGCATTGAAAGCTGCAACTCCAGGTAGTCACATTAGCCTATCAGTAGAAAAAGGGCTGCCCCAATAAGCTCACCTGTGATTAGTGAATTTCAGGCACCATACGAAAGCAAGCCACAAATGCAGAGGAGTTTTGTGGTGAAATGTAGAAATACCCACTCACATATAGGACTGCTGCTTGTTCAGTGATTGCATGAAGAGGTTGAGATGCGACTTTAACTTGGCTTCCACCTTTCTAAATGCCTCATCAGCAATACTGATGATACTTGCTTGTCTTCATACTTTGACAGCAAACATGAAGATGCATGATCCCTACTCAGAAGGGCTTACTGTGGACCTGGGTCAAGCTGGCTGGCTTTCTTGAGGCTGTGGTACAGAAACATTTGGGAAGTAGTTGGCTTGGGGTTCAGGTAGAAGACTATGACTGTGTGCAGACGTATAGCTATGTGTGGAAGGAGGCATTGTTAAGCGGTAAGGATAGAGCTCTGGGATCATTCAGCTTGGTCTTGATTTCTTGTTCCTCCCAATGACATGAAAAAATCACTCTGCTTTAAAGACAATAGTTTATTCTGAGCCAAATGTGAGAAGTTGTGGCCCAGGAACATGGATTTAAGTTGCTCTTGACATGTTCCACCATGGAAGATATTACATGAACTCTTATAGGTATGGAGAAAATTGTACCTCAATAGATTTTCCCAAATCATTCGTGGGGGTGGTGGGTGGGCTAGTACTGCAGGGAAATCTTTTCTATAGGTTTCAGATCTTAGCAGTCTTAGCCTTAGGGTTGGTGGAGGCTAGAGGTGTGTGGAATTTAGCAATAAATTCTGAGTTTACCTCGTAGTCTCATGAGTGTTAGGCAAGGTACAGAAGTTAACACAAGTGGCTATTAAAGGGCCTAAGAGCCCAGAATACTTTTGGCCCTTGATCCCCGCCATTCTGTCTTTCCACAATGTCAGTGCTCTGCTTAACCAAGGCCATGCTGTCTGCAAGATCTCTAATATAGATGAGGCCCTGTGGCCCTAGGCCATGGCACTCACTCCCTTTAAGCTTCAGTTTCTCTGTTGATCAAATGAAGTGCAGAACCCCACTCGAAGATTGCTGGGATGGTTACAGGAGCATGAAAAGTGTGTAACAGCTGACCAGCCCATAAAAATGCTAAAATATGTGCAGTATTATTTTTTAGTATGATTGAGCTTTGAAGAGCAAGGTTTGATTTCACAGGCACTAGATTCTAACCAACTCTATTGTTATAAATGAGAGGGTACAATGGGGCTTTGAGTTAGGGTTTTCCTTTCTTTTAGAGATAGGCTGAATCTGTAGTTCTTCATGCTGAGTACAAACACCACTGTCTCCAGTGCAGATGGACAGAAAGGACACACCGCTGCCATCCATCAGAAGGAACATGCAGAGACTGGCCCCAGGAGGACTGTGTGTCCCCAAGGAGGTAAGGGTCCAGGCTGGGGGCGGTGTTGAAACTGGACAAAGTTTCCTTGTCTTTTGTCTCATTGGCTCTTCCTGCTCTTCTTTGCCACAAAAGTCCTTATAGACCTGGACAAGGTGAGATGAAGATTTCAGGCATTGGAAGCCTTTCCATCTCCTTTGGGGCCAGCTTTGAATATGCCCTTTTCCTTTCTATCAACATAAATGGCCTCCTGAATTTCTTGGGGAGTGACAAGTAGTGTAGACACAAGTATCTGGTAACTTTGTCACTCTGAAGATGATACGAAGGCTGTGGTCCTGGATTTTGGGAGCTTTGCCTGCCTCCTGCACACTCCACCAGTGACTACAGGCTTTTTGTAGTAACACTAGCTACCCTCATCTTCCATCCATGTTTGTGAAAATGTGATAAATTATCCCAAACTGTGGCAAAATCCCTGTATCGATTGCAAAATCTAGGGATAGAAATGTGTGTTAGCTAAAGTAATCCATATCAGTTTTAAAGTTACTGGCTCATATTGACGAGGAAAGTACCTTGATCCTCCTGGGAAAATCCTACAAATGGTTTTCTATAATTGCATGTAAATCTGAGATTTGGCACCAGTGTATTTCCACTTGTGTCTAAATCAATTGATCCACCCCCTCTACATTCATATGAATATCTCCAATCATTAATATTCTTCTGCTACTAGCTTGATTTTTCTTCCAGCCTAGTGTAATTCCAGGGAACATAGCATTGTTCCAAATGCATTTCTGATCGATTTTTCTGCCTTACAGCTGGCAACTTAACTTTTCACCAGAGGTCTGAGCAGGGGCCCCCTTTAAAGCTGCAGAGTGTAACTTAATCCTGATGGATGGGTTAGAAGCACAACTGGCTTTGTGATGAAAAGGGAAGTGTAGGATTTGGTTCACAAACACACACTGACTTCTTCCATGTGGATCACATTCCTGTAAATTAGAGAAGAGGGGTTTTGGGAAAGAGGTTGGATGCTTTTATGGGAAAGGCGAGGTCTTATTTTATGATTAACTTCTAGCTTATAATTCAGGGAATTCTATTCCTTCTTGAATTCATTGATTTATGCAAGTTCTTCATGAGAATGGTTGCATAATCTACTTGATTCTTTATGTATCTTTACAAAAGTCATTTAAAATCCTTCTTAAAACCTTGAGTGCAAGCAGGTATCAGGAGTCAGAAATGGTTTCCTGTTCCATGTTGGTGCATAAGGACTTGTATTTTGCTTTGTGCGGCTCTCATGTTAATCCAGCGGCCTGGGATCAGCTTCAGAGGATTTCTTCAACTGGCAGTTGCTTTTGCTATTTGCATCTCAATCCTCCCAAATGTTGAGACTGCTTGGACAAACCTTCAAGTCAATCAAAAGGATTACAAGGATATTGAATCCAAACATCAAATCCCCAGCTGTGAGTAAAAATGTATGACTTATGGTTCTCATTTACACAGTTGAGCGACCCTTGGTTTTGATATTTGCAGTGGCTCTTTTTAAGTGGCCGATGGAATTCCTGTTGGGTTGGCTGTCTATAAGTTCAGTGGAGTCTGGGTTCTACTCCGCATAAAATCTGGGAGAATACAATGTAAACTCACATTGGGTAGGACCAGTGGGTGAGCATATATCCATACCAAAGAGGAAAACTCCAATTTCATGCCTTACTTATGAGGTCAGAGATAGGGTGTAGCTTAGGCTGGCTGAGAAGAAAGATGTGGTGAGATCCCAGGGTCTACATAGCACCACCTCTCAGGACCCCATATGTAGAAATTCTTGCAGGTTTCCAGAAGATGTGGACACCATAAAAGAAATGGGCCACAAGAGGAATCTGCTATTGTGACTCTTCATGGAATGCCCCTCTCTGTCTTCCAGACTAAGTGTACCTTTATTTTTTCTTTTCTCTTTTTCTTTCTTGTTCAGCCCAAGTTTGCTCTGCAGAGCTAGTTTCTCCCTCTCCCATCACTTTTGAAATAAACCTTGCCACTATTTTTGGCTTGTCTCCTTCAGTTCTTTGTCGGAGGTGAGAAGGACCTGGAATATGTTTAACTGGTGAGCCATTTTAAAAAGGACTAACTGTTAACACTTAGAGATGTGTCTTTGGATGGAGGTCTGGAAGGTTCCATCCTCTTTCTTTCCATATCTAAATTTTTGCAAATTGACTTCACAATTTATTGTGAAGTCCTCTGCCATTATTTTGACCTCCAATGAGTCCTCTATTTCCCAGCTCTGAATTCATCTATGGTTTGCAACATATAACTCAGTTTACAATTATATTATGTCTCATACTTTTCTTTTAGTAGTTTGAGTACATTTGCTTTTCCTTACCTATCCTAAGTTCCCTGAGGGCAAGGACCTTATCCTATATAATTTTCACAGCATTTTTTTCTCTTGATAGTATCCAACTAAGTACTAAATATCTAGAGATTTAATACACACTTTATACAATATAAAACATATCTCTCAAGGTTTTGGACAAATGTCAGTAATGTGACAGTTTATATCTAAGCCATTACTAGCAGACAACTTAACTAAAAATTAACTATTCTGCTGGTTACTTGCACATTTGTGTAGGAGAAACAGCCATACAGACAGGGTCAAGGGAAAGGCGAATGGATTTTGCCTCAGTGGGCATTGCTGCCTCCATCCACACTCTTTCAGAGCAGATGGAGTCAACCGGTCAGAAAAATTAGAAAGTTTGCTGGAGATTTCAATGGAGAGAATTTAACTTAAGAAACTAGGAAAAGCAAATGAGCATGGAGCGTCTCACAGGCTGTCACAGATACAGTAATGCAGGAGGTGGCTGCACCCTTGTGCTGTGTGAAGTTGGTGGGTGAGAACATAACAGTTGAGAAGAGAGAGAACTTGTGGAAGTGATGCACATCTCAGAGGAGAGGTCTACTAGGACCGATCATGCCAGTCCCACTGAGAGGCAAGGTGCATCTTGTCTTGGAGGTGCCGCAAAAGAACTTGGCATCAGGGGCCAATGGCCATCTGGGGTCAAAGCCACTGCACTGGACCCTGGCCTAAATAGCAAACAAACAGGGAGGAACAGACCTCCTCCTCCAGCTTCCCCACCTCCCTCTGGTACCCCATGTTGTTGAGACATTGCTGGAGGGCTGCTGGGAAAGCAGGAACGGGTTGCAGAGTGCTAGCCACACAGGGCAGAGTAGAGCTGTGCAGACTGAGTCTGGGTTGAGAGTTAATAGCTTGCTAACTGGCACAGTCCTGAGAGGGCAAGGAGGAGGAAGGCAACAAAAACAATGTTGAGGTGCAGGTAGGAGACACACAGCCTCCCTCTCAAGGCAGGAAGGTGGGAGCCATGCTCACACGGATAGAGGGCCAGCCTGGCCAAATGAATTTCTTTCTTTGGACCTTTTTCTAACTTCCCTGAAAGTGGTTATCCACAGCTCAACTTTGGGGCTTCCATCAGGTGCAGGGAACACCTGCCAGCCCCCTCACTATCCTCCGCTGTTGCTTCATTGCAACAGCAAAAATTGGGCTGTATTCCACAAGAGACTGAAGAACTCTATGTAGAACAGACAGAATTTATTTAGACCGGTCACCGCTCATCCCTGACTTGCAGATCAGGAACGTGGGCTTCTGTCTTCCTTTGTTTTCACCTTATATACATTTTTGGTTTCCATGGTAACAGATTCAAATGTTGTAGCCCTGGCCACACGTTGTTTTCCTTGTGCTATGTAACCAGATCAGGCTCCAGTCGTGAGCCCAACCATAATGATATATACTTTCTGTACTCTGTTCTATATGTCCCCCTTTAGATAGCCATCCATTTCCTTTATGGTTATAATGTTTATCTAGGGCCAGGGAAAGGATGAAACAACCCAGGCAGGGTCATAGGTGGTTGTCTGGGCCTGGGTGTTCTTTGTCTTTAGAGAAGCATTCCAGGGCAAAGTCAGCTCTGCAAAGGTAACTTTTTGTGACGATGTTTCTCAAGACACATTTTGAGGCTTGCACTAAGACTAGAATTATTTTTATCTTAGAATGATATGCTAAGAGTCACTATCCCCTACATCACGACCTCCACCTTTCTAACAGGAAGGTGAAGGTAACACTTCTGACATAGGACCTTGCTTGGGAGGAGCTCTGGCTGATTAAAATGAATATCAGCATCCTCTGAAACTCAGCTTTTGAGTCCTATTTTTTGTGGATAAATATGTACTTTAGTTTTCTAAAATTAATTTTAATGTTTACCGTACATAATGATCAAATTCATCATAGGGAATTTGTACCTGTACATCATATACCTTAATTCTTTTTTCCCCCCATTTACCTCCCCTCCCTTCAACCCTCCTTCCCCTCCCCATTTACAAAAGTTTGATTTCCATTTTTTCATTCTGTTCTTTTTTTTAAAAAAATTCCTATTGCCTTCCTTCCCCTCCTCCACCTCCTTACTTCATTTCCCTTCCCACTTGAACATGCTCTTCCTACTTCCCAATACCTATCCTCCATTTTGCTCCTTATTTAGGGTTTTTTTCATACAAGAGAAACAATGGGATATTTAAACATGGGTGTCCGACTTGTTTCATTTAAAATCATGGTCTTGAGGTACATCCATTTACCTAAAAGTGTCGCAAATTTATCTTCCTTAATCACAGAGTAATACTCCATTGTATATAAAAGCTGCATATTCTTTTTCATTCATCCACTAATGGGCATATGAGCTGCTTCCAAGACTTAGCTATTATAAATTGTGCTGCTATAAACATGGGTGTGCATATACTGCTGTGGTACGATGCTTTTAACTCTTTCAGGAAGACACCTAGAAGAGGAATAGTTGGGTCAAGTGGAGTTTCTAGTTTTAGTTTTTTGAGGAATGATTTCCATAGTGGGTTGCACCAGTTTACACTCCCACCTACAGAGAAGGGTTCTTTTTCCTCACAACCATGCCTGCATTTGTTATTGGATGATTTCTGGATGACAGCCATTCTTTCTGGAGGGAGATGGAATCTCAGTGGAGTTTTAATTTGCATCTCTTGAATGATGAATGATGTTGAACATTTTTTCATGTATTTATTTTCTGTTTGTCCTTCTTCATCTGAGAAGTATCTGTTCATTTCAGATGCCCATTTTTAGATTGGGTCTTTAAATTTTTTTCTGAGTTCTTTGTATATTCTAGATATTACTCCTTTGAGGAATAACTGACAAATTTTCTTTCCAGTTCTGTGGGTTTTCTCTGGTGGTTTCTTTTGGTGGTTTCTCTTGCTGTGCAAAAACTTTAATTTGATGTGATCCCAGTTGTTGATTCTTTGTGATATTTCCTATGTGATCAGGGCTTTGTTCCTAAGTCTTTGCCTACAACTATGTCTTCCAGAGTGTTACCTATTCTATCTTCCAGCAGATTAAGTGTTTCTGTTTTTATATTTACATCTTTGATCCATTTCAATTTTGATTTAGTGCTTGGAGAGAGATATGGGTCTAGGTTCAATCTTGGCCATATGGAAAGCTTGTTTTCTCAGCATGATTTACTAATAAGGCTATCTTTCTTCCATGAAGGTGTTTGGCCTCTGTCAAAGATAAGGTAGCTAAATGTACTTGGAGTTATTTCTTCATCTTCTATTCTACTCTATTAATCAGCAGGTCTGTTTTTTGTTTTTCCAGTAACATGCTGTTTTTATCATAGTAACTTTGTAGTATAACTTAAAGTCTGGGATTGTGATGCCCCCTGCCTTACCTTTCTTGCTTTCTGTATTGTTTTTGATATTCTAGATCTCTTCTGGTTCCATTTGAGGTTTTGGATTGTTTTCTCTAGTTCTGTGAGGCATAATATGGGAATTTTAATTGGGATTACATTAAATCTGTATAACAGTTTCGTAAGTATAGCTATTTCACTATATTTATTCTGCCTATCCAAGAACAAGGGAAATTCAGTCCATAGTCAGTTGGCTTTAAGGCAGAAACATCATGGTTAAAGTTGTGGTGGAACAAACACTGAGGCCAGGAAGCACAGCAAGGGAAGACACCAGAGAGGATGGTGCCAGGGACTAGATAGCGTACCCAGGGGCATACCTCCATGGCCCACTCAGACACACCCACAAGTGTGTGTTACTAATCCTCTCAGTTGCTCCCACCCTAGTCAAACTGACACAGTTAAGCTCAACCTCTGTATAAGGTTAGTTATGTTTTCCTATGGTTATATGTTTTATACATTCAGTAGTACATACTTTAAAGATCATGGACATTTAGAGATTATAGCATTTTAATATTCATAATTTTAATATTTATAAGAATATCTTCTATTTTGTGAAAAATATAACTTAAGAGAATAACAGAAGTTAATATGCTGTGTACCGTTATCTTGAAAGTACTCAGATCACAACACATTCCCAAAAATATTCTCTCTTACAAAGAAGTGAATTATATATAATTATAATTTATATATAAACATATATTATATATAAAATAATATAAGATATAAAAGAAACCATGCAATATGTAATCTTGTATGTCAGAATTATTTCATGTAACATTATGTTTTCAAATTGTATCTATTGCCCTACAAATTTCTTGTTTAACTTTCTTTATGTGAGAGTAGTGTATACATATTTTCCTTATTCATTCATTGATGGACATATACACTGCTTCCATGTTCTAGCTATTATAAATTGTGTGTCTATAAACATGGGTATACATGTATCCTTGTATTATATTAATTTTAACTCTTTGGGGGAGATGCATAGAAGGGGGACAGCTGGATCAGATGGAATTTTGAGCACCATTTTTGGGGGATCTGCACACCGATTTCCATAGTGCTTGTACTAGTTTAAATTCCCATCAACAATATGGTTTTAGTTCACATTTTCCACATCTTTGCTAGCATTTGTTATTATTAGGTTTTATGATAATAGGCATTTTTTCTGGGGTAAGAGGTATCTCTATGAAGTTTTAATTTGTATTTCTCTAATAGCCAGTGATGTTGAACATTTTTTCATATATTTATTGACCATTCATACTTCTGATGAGTAGTGTCTGTTTCAGTTGCCCATGTTTTACTTGAGTCTTTTATTTTGGGGAGTCTAATTTTTTTGAGTTCTTTATATGTTCTTGATGTTAGTCCTTTATCTGAGGAATAGCTAGTGAAATTGTTTTGCATTCTGTAGGTTGTCTCTTGACATGGTTGGGTGTTTCCTTTGTTGGGCAGAAGGATCTTTAATTTGATGTGACACCATTTGTTGGTTCTTGGTACTACTTCTTGTGCCTTTGGGGTATGTTCAGAAAGCCTTTGCCTATATTTATGTATTCAAGAGTTTTACCTATTCTATCTTCTAGCAGATTAAATGTTTCTGTTTTAATGTGGAAATCTTTGATCCATTTTAGTTTAGTTTAGTACTTTAAACTTAGTTTAGTTTAGTTACTTTTCTCATTGCTGACATAAAATACCCAAATTCCTACTTCTTATTTATCTATCTTCTATTTTGCTCATATATATATTATATATATATGTAAATAATATAATATATAAAAGAAACCATGCAATATGTAATCTTATATGTCAGAATTATTTTATACAACATTATGTTTTCAAATTGTATCCATTTCCCTACAAATGTGATAAAATTTGTAAAACTCAGATGGAACCAGAAGAGATCTAGAATATCAAAAGCAATACAGAAAGCAAGAAAGGTAAGGCAGGGGGCATCACAATCCCAGACTTTAAGTTATACTTAAAGTTTAAATTTTATATCAAATTATCCAATATTAAAGGAAGGAAGACTTATTTACCTCACAATTTGTAGAGGTTTCAGTTCACAGTTGCCTGGCTCCAACGCAGGGTGCCAAGGCAGAGGGACATCACAGAGTTGAAACAGTTCATGGCAGGCAGAAGGCAGCAAAAGCAGCAAGCTACAACTGACAAACAGTGACCCTCTTTCAGTCCCTTCTATCTTATTCAGGTTAAGCAAACTCAGGGCAGGTAGAACTCACACCCAGGGTGAGGCAGCCTTAATCCTAGAATTGAACTATGAGTCAGTCCCAGCATCACATCCTAGATTGCAGGAATACACACCCTAGACTGAGAAACAGGAAGATATATGGCTCTAGACTCACTCTTCTGCATGTGGATGTTCAATTTTCCTGGCACCATTTATTCACAGCTACCTTTTCTGAAGTTATGTTTTTGCCACCTTTATCAAAGGTCGAATATTTGAATGTGCCTGTGGTTGTTTCTGCATCTCTTATTCTATTCCACTGATCCACATGGCTGTTTTTGTGTCAGCACCATGCTCTTTTAATCATGGTAGCTTTATAGCATAGCTTCAAGTCTGTGGTTGTGATGCTGCCTACTTTGCTTTTGTTAACCAAGATTGCTTTTGTGATTCCATATGAATGGAATTAGGACTGTTTTCTCTAGATCTGTGAGAAATGACATTAGTATTTTGAGTGTAATTGCCTTAAATCTGTATATTAGCTTTGGAAGTATAGCTATTTTGATTATATTTGGTCTTACTATCCGAGAATAGAGGATACATTTCCATTTTATGATGGCCTCCTCAATATTCTTTCTCAGAGTGATGCATTTTCATTGTAGATGTCTTTCACTTTCTTGATTAGGTCAATTCCTAAGCCTTTAACTTTTGTGATGCTATTGTGAATGATATTATTTTCCCAATTGCTTTTTCAGTGAGCTCATTGTTAGTGTATAGGAATGCTATTGATTTTTGTGTGCTTATTTTGTATCCTGTGATATTGCTGAATTAGGCCATCAATTTTAGGTGTCTTAATGGGTTTTTTTGGGGGAATCTTGGAAGTGAAGATTCATGTCTTCTGTGAATAATGATATTTAGATTTTATCTTTCCAATATATATTCATTTTGTTTTTGTCTCTTACTTAGTTGCTCTGGCTAATGTTTGAAGGACTATGTTGAACAAGAGCAGTGATAATGGATTCCTGATTTTAGAGGGAAAACGTTCAATTTTTCCCATTAAATATAATGTTGGCAATAGTTTAGTCATAAGTGGATTCTTTTATCATGTTGAGATAAAATCCTCTATACCTATGTTCTTCAGGCTTTTTATATCATGAATTGATGGAGGATTTTGTCAAAGGCTTTTTCTATGTCTATAGAAATGATCATGTGATTTTTGAGCTTGCTTCTGTTTATTTTTTATTTTAAAGAGAAAAAAATTAAAACAATGATACAGAATTTGAAACAAGATAATAGGAATAATAGGAAATTAACAATGATTATTATTTGCATGCTTATCTTTAAAGTAGTTGCTCGTATTACAAGATACAGGCATGAAAAATTGATCAAACAATATAAGCACTAACTGTTCCTTTCAATGAACTAATA
>NW_004955474.1:1230158-1231364 GCF_000276665.1 Chinchilla lanigera | reverse complement strand
TATTGATTTATGTACGTTGAACTGTGCATTCCTGAGATGAATCCCACTTGCTCATGGTGTCTGATCTTCTTGATTTGTTATATAGTATTTTTGTTTGTTAGTATCTCTTTGCTAGTATTTTATGGAGAATTTTCATCGAGCTTCATTAGGGAGATTGGTGTGTAGTTCTCCTTTTTCCTTTGGTCTTTCTCTGGTTTTGGTATCAGGGTAATACTTGTTTTCAAGAATGAGTTAGGGAGAATTGCTTCCCTTTCAACTTCATTAAAGAGTTTGAGCAGTATTCATGTTAAATCTTCTCTACATTTCTCATAGAATTCAGCTGTGAATCCATCAGGACCTGGACTTTTCTTTGTTAGTAAGTTTTAAATTACCTTTTCAATGTCATTAACTGATATTGGGTTATTTAGAATTTTTATATCTTGTTTGATTCAACTTGGTAATTCATGTGTTTCTAGGAATCTGTTCATTTCTTCTGAGTTTTCTATCCTATGAAAGTAAATGTTTAAATATTTTCCAAGTAGCTATTGATGATCTGAATTTCCTTAGGATCTGTAGTGATTTCACCCTTTTCATTCCTTATTGCTTGAATTTGAGTTTTTTCTTTCCTCTTTTTTTGATAAGGTTGGTGTGGTGAATTGACAACTGGTGGTCAACTTGTGGTGTCCATGTGAACTGAACCAGCGTTATGCTGGGCCTGTGAGGCCCACCTGAGGATTGTTACTGGCAGCATAAGAGGCAGAACTGGAGAACAGAGAGAGGCTGTTAGGGAAGCTGTTAGGAAGCTGTTAGGAAGCTCTTAGGAAGCTGTTAGGGAGCTGCTGGTTCTCTTGGGCTATTCTGCTGGAGGACCTTGTCATGCTGCCTTTCTTGATGAACTTGGCTGTTCTTGTCAGAGAATGAGCTTAGGTTCTTGTAGTTGCTGAGAATGGCTATGGTTCACTTTGGGAGAGTTCTGGCTCTTGCTTTGAGCATTGCTTCCTGGCTCTGGAAGGGAAGATAGTGCACTGCTCAGTCTCTTGGAGAAGCTTGTCATGTTGGCTTTCCTGGTGGGAACTCAGCTGTCCTCAAGATCAGAGGAGCTCAGGACCTCACTGTTGCTGAGCATGGCTGTGGTACTTTTTAGGGGAGCTCTGGTTCTTACTTTGAACCTTGCTTCCTGGCTCCAGTGCAGATCCCTCATCCTGCTAGCACAGATCCTTCATCCAA
>NW_004955474.1:1221294-1228093 GCF_000276665.1 Chinchilla lanigera | reverse complement strand
TCATTTTTGCAGCTTCTAATCTGTCCCACTGATGCTTGAGTCTGTTACTTTTGCCAGTATGATGCTGTTTTTACCACAGTTGATTTGTAGTATGATTTAAAGTCAGGGATTGTGATGTCCCCTAACTTGCCCTTGTTGCCCAGAATTGCTATTCTAGATGTCTCCTTGTTCCAAATAAATTCTAGGATTGTTTTCTCTAATTCTGTGAGGTATGCTTTGGCAATTTGATGAAGATTGGATTAAATCTGTATAAAAGCTTTGGGAGTATGGCTATTTTCACTAGGTTGGCTCTTCCTATTCTAGAACAAGTGGGGTTTTCATTTTCTGATATCCTCTTTGATCTCCTTTTTTAGAATACCAGTTTTCAATGTAGTCTGAAACAGTTTTTCTGCATCTATTGAGATGATCATATAGTTTTTGTCCTTGGTCTGATAATGTGGTGTATTAAATTTACTCATTTGTATATATGGAGCCATTGCACCATCCCTGGGGTGTTTTGATGATTTGTTGCATTCTGTTTACCAGTATCTTATTGAGGAATTTTGCATCTCTGTTCATTAGGGAGACTGATCTGTAGTTTTCTTTTTGGTTGGATCCCTCTCTGGTTTTGGTATCAGGGTAATACTTGCTTCCAGGGATGACTTTGGGAGTCTTACTTCCCTTTCAATTTCATTAAAAAGTTTGAACAGTAATGGCATTAGATTTCTCTAAATTTCTTGTAGAATTCGGTAGTGAAACAATCAGGACCTGGGCTTTTCTTTGTTGGTTAGTTTTTAATTACACCTTCAATTTATTTGACCTATATAGCATTATTTTGAATTTTTATATCTTTGGATTCAGCTTTAGTAATTCATATATATCTAGGAATGGAATCTGTCATTTCTTCTCATTTTTTTGTCTTACTAGAATAGAGGTTCTTGAAACAGGTATTAATGATCTGGATTTCTGAAGGTGTGGTTGTAATTTCATCTTTTTTATTTTTATTTATTTATTTATTTATTTTTTTCCGGTACTGGGAATTGAGCTCATGATCTTGCGCTTGCCATGCAGGCACTGTGCCACTGAACTAAATCCCCAGCCCACCCTTTTTTTTTCTAATTGCATGAATTTGAGTCTTTCCTTTTTTGATAGGGTTGGCTAAGTTTATCAATTTTATTTAATCTTTCAAAGGATCAAGTCTTTGATTCATTGATTCTTGTATATCTTTTAGTCTCTGTTGTGTTCATTTCTGCTCTGATCTTTATCACTTTCTCCCTCATGTGAGCTTTGGGCTTGATTTGTTCTTTTTTTCCCCAAAGTTTGAAGTTCAACATTAGGTTGTTTACTTGAACTAGTCTTGTTTTCTGCTATGAGATTATATCACCATAAATTTCCATCATAGGACTACTGTCATTGCATTCCATACATTGTGGTATGTTTTATCATTCAATCATAGATACTGTTTAATTTCATTTATTTATTTATTTATGTACTTATTTATTTTTGGTCTTTTTGAGACAGGGTTTCACTTTGCAGTTCAGGCTGGCATTGAACTCAGTTGGTAGCCCAGCCTGGTCTTGAACTCACAGTGATCCTACTGCCTCCGCTGCCTGGGATTATGGGCATTTGCCAACACTCTTGACCAAAATGCAATTATCTGGAAGAAATCCAGGCTCACTTTTGAAAATTCATTAAGTTCTTATCTCTAGTAGTGACAGACTTCTTTTTTTGAGGCAGAGTCTCACTATGTAGTGCAGGCTGGCCTTGAACTTGCTATGTAGCTCAGGCTGACCTCAAACTCATGGTGATCCTCCTGTTTCAGCCTCTCAAGTTCTAGAATTACAGGTGTGTACCACCATGCCTGGCTAATTTCTTCTTAAATTTCATTTGTGACCCATTGCTTGTTCAGGAAGGTGTTAAATTTCTATGTGTCTATGGAGTTTTTGTGGTTTCTTTTGCAATTGATGTCCAATATCTTTGCACTATAATCTGATAATATAAATGGGACAACTTCAATTACTTTGCACTCACTGAAGCATATTCTTTGGGCCAATATGTGGTCTTGATAGGGCAAGAGAAACTCCATTTTTCTTTTCTGTAACTTCATTTTAAGAGAGGTCACTAAAGTTCACTTAAACTATATATGAACTCACCTCCCTAGTAGCTGACAAAACCTACCAAGGAAAAACATGGTCATAAAATGGGAAAAAATAGAACAAACTTAGAAGTAAGGTAAACATTAGACAGCAATGTTTGCCCAAGGTCCACTTGGCCAGTACCTGACTGACAATTTCTGGGAAATGTAAATCTTGTGATAATTATGTGGCATTCCTGTCAAACTGCTGAAACTGAGGTAATGAATTAATGCGATCACCATAGAAACTCAAAAGATATTTAACCTGAAAACAAAGTGTGACTGGGGCCGACATTTTGTTTTCTGATTCTTGGTCAGAGGTGTTGGTTGCTACCTCCAATAAAAGTCTTTTGTTCCGATGTTCAGTATCTTGTGAATGCTTCCTCACTGAACTTGCTGTAACAGTCCATTTTTGAGAATGTCCCATGTGCAGCTAAGAAGGATGTGTATTCTGATGTTGTAGGGTGGAATGGTCTGTAGACATCTATTAAGTCCATTTGTTTACAGGTTTGGTTCAGGTCTGATTTTTTTTTTTTTGCTCATTTTTTGTCTAGTTGATCTGTCTATGATAGTGAGGTATTAAAGTCCCCCATTACATTTGTGCTAATACTTGATCTTTCATGCTGTTAATATTTGTTTTATATAGTTGGATGTGCTGGCATTTGGTATATATATGTATTATCTCTTCCTTTTGGAGTTTTCCCTGAGCAAGTCTGTAGGGACTTTTTTTTGTCTCTTTTGATCAGTCTTGGCTTGAAGTTCACTTTGTGTGCAAATAGGATAGGAACCCCTGCTTTTTCTGGGATCCTGTCACATGAAATATTGTTTTCCATCCTTTAATTTTTCAGTTTATGAACTTCTTTTTGAGTTAAATATGTTTCTTATATACAACATATTGTTGGATCTTGTTTCTTGATCCATTCTGCCAGTCTGTTTCTTTTGATTGGTGAATTGAGACCATTTACATTGTTGATTATAACTGATATGTATTGATTTACCTTTGACATTATTTTTCCTGTTGTTGGTTCCCTGTCTTTGCTCTCTGTTTAGTTGTTCGCCTTGCCTGGTGGCTTCTTTCTATTGGTGTTCTTGGGATTGTGTTCTTTATTAGCTCCTTCTAAAATATTCTTCAGAACATTTTGTAGGGCTGGTTTGGTAGATATGAATTTCTTCAGTTGTTCTTTGTCATGGAAGTATCTTATTTTTCCATTGATTTTGAAAGAGTTTTGCAGGGTAAGTCTATCTGGGTTGGAAGTTGTTTTCTTTCAGGACTTGAAATACTTCACTCCAAGTTTTCCTTGATTTAAGAGTTTGTGTTGAGAAGTCCTCCAGGATTCTGATGGGGTTTCATTTATAGGTGATTTGTTTCTTTTCTCTAACAGCTTTCAATGTTCTGTTCTTTTGCTGAATTTCTGGAACCTTGACTATTACATGACTTGCTGTAAAATTATTTTGGTCATGGCTAATTGGAGCTCTTATGCCTCATTAATTTGTATGTTAAATTCTTCTTCCACATTTGGGAAGTTTTCTGTGGACATGTTGTTTATGGCATTTGTGCTGTCTCCTGTTTTCTTATAGACTCTGGTCAATTTTATGTTGTTCTTTGCATCATCTTGAAGCTGTTGGATTGAGTTTTCATGGTTTCTTTCTATTTTTAAGAATTTTTTTCATGGTTGCTAACCTCAATCATGTCTTTTAGGTCTGATATCCTGTCCTCATCTTGGTTGAATCAGCTGCATATACCTTCATTGGAATTTTTAATCTCCTGGATATATGTTTGGATCTGTTTCATGGATTCCATTTCTTTCCTATTTTGTACATACATGGTTTCCATCATTTTCCTAATCTCTAGTTTTTTTTTTAATCTGTTTCTACTCTAGATTCATTGGGAAGGCCTTTTGTTTTGATCTTCACGTTTTTTTTTAACCTTAGAATTTATTTGTAATGTTTTTTTTCTATAGCCTCATTCATCTGTTATTTTAAATTCAGGTTCAGGTGGGTAGCTTCTGATTTCCTCTGTCTCATTATCCCCTGTACTTTTCCCAGGTGGGCTGGAGGTCTGGGATTGCATTTACCTTCTGCATCTTGTCATTTTCTATGCTTTTGAGAGCAATAACTACATCACCTTGACTATAGTATTAAAATCAGTGACAACAATGGCATCAAATAACAACTGAATAGTGACAGACTCTCAGCACCACTCTTGAACTGCCCTTAGCCAGAACAAAGAGGTCTGTGATTTTAGGGAAGACACTTAGGCCACCTAGATACTGACCTGTCATATTTCAGGCCACTAGTTTCTGCTAGAGGTAGGCAGTGCTGCCAGAGCTCAAGCACACCACTGGACTACATGCCATCTCCTTCAGGTCCACCCCCTTCTGAAGATTACACCAGTCAAATCTGGACTTCCACAACAGGAAAGATTCCCTGTGACCCTCCTGACCTGAGTCAGAGCCTCCCTGTGGATCCTAGGAGACCCTTTTTTAGCTCTCACCCTACCTAAGACTGTCTCCCAAGGCTGTCTCTCACCCAGTCTCTGCAGTAGGGTGACACTTCCATCCTGGAGTAAAACTCTCCTCCTGGGTGATGTTCTCATCCTCAAACAGGTCCATCTTTTTCACCTTTGCTGCCCTGAGCTGTGGGGTGCATGTACCATGATGGTGGTGGCAAGACTGGGGTGGTTCCTTGCTCCTCTCCTGTGGACCCACAATGCTTCAGTGTCTGTGGTGGGGCTGGGGCAGGGCTTTCTCCTCACCTTTGGGGCCCATGAGGCTCCAATGCTTGCATTAACAAGAATATCTTAAAGCTTAGATGAATCCATCTTATCATTTAAAAAATTACATTGCATTTATTAAACCATAAATGATATAATGTCTTTTAATATATTTACTTTCTAATTTAAATGCCTTTACCATATTGTTATGGGACAGATGTTGTTAATGCTAATGTAAATGCTTTTCTGATTTATATCTTTCCTTATTCCACTACTACCTGCTTAGTCCAAACATGTCTGCTTGTGTGCTGATTTATACATGTGTGTTTTTAAATTACAAACACGGCTTCTTGCTAGCACTTGCATTTCCTTTGCTGGGATTAAAAAAAGATGTCTCTTTTGAGTAGACAAATCAGAAAAAGTTCCGATTTCCTCCACTTATTCTCTTGATGTTTTGTAAAACCTATACACATTTGACTGAAATCCTGAAATGTTACAAGCTCCTAACATTTGTGCCTGAATTAGTGGATGGCCTCCTAATTGATCCCCTGGTCTTCAGATTTTGCCGTTCTAATGTGTCACATAGCTGCTTCATTATCCTTCTTCTTCCATCAGCATTTGCTGCTTCCTCTCCACACAATCCCAGCAGTGTTTTCCTGTGGCTGGCAGAGTGATGTGCCACACTACCCTGGTGTTCGGACACTCTGGGTTGTGGACTGTGATGCAGTTTGCAGCCTGAACTCTCCTCACTCCTGCTGGGTGGGGAGAGGTTTAGTTAGCCTTTTAGCGTATGGTGTCATTCCTTCTGTAAGAGCTGTTCCTCTCACCTGCCTGTCTGCGTTCGAGCAGCACCATGTCTTTCTGGCAACAATTCTCCATCATGCTGTAAGATTAATTTTTGTTACCCCAAGCACACCTGTGACTTTAACAACATGAAAGGTTTTGTGAAGCAGAGCACAGCCCTAGGGCAGCTTCCATAGAGGAGTGGATTTGGTGGGACTTTCAAGGACTGCACCACATGTGTGGACATGTCTAGACTGGGAACAGGTCCCTTCTGGGAGCAAAGCTACTCTGAGGGGTGAGGTATCAAGGTGATACTGTAAGGAGGTATTTTCTTTCACTTTCTGAAGCTCTTCTTTTTATGTTCTTCATTACGGAATGAAGAACATGTTAGTGGACTTTTCTGGGAATTGATCCCAATAGGACTTTGAACAAAGGTGGAATTTTATTTCCAGAGCACAAGTATGTTGCTGACAAATTCCCATCAGAAAGGGCACTGGGAACGCAAAAGAGGTTCACTACCTCTAGACTTTCCAAAACATTTGTGTCCTTGAAGGGCAGATAAAGGTCACTGTGGTTTCTTTTGCCTATGACAACATCCCCCGCCCTTAGGTACTGACATCATAGGTCCCTTCTACCCTCTGCCTGTGTCGCTGACCTGGCCCAGGAGTTACCTTCCTTGCGTATAGGTGGCTTTCTGCATCTCCTGCCTGGGCATGTCCCCTCACCTGGCTTCATCTCAAGAGAAACACAAGACAGGGTGGCAGTGTTCAGGATTCATGTCCCTGGAGCCACGCTCAACAAGTGGGATGTTGGAGTCCATAAACCCTTAGTGGATGCTAGCACTTGCTAGCATCCACTAGTGAGGTGGGGGTGATCTCCAGCCAAGTTCCACAAGGATCTCTCTGAGGCTCTCTGGAAAGACTGACCCATGACTCACAGTGGTGACTGGCTTCATAATGCACCCTCCCCATTTTGGCACCCCACTTCCTCCTACACTTCTGGGATCATTTACATAAGAGGTCCATGCCCACATTATCTCTGATATGCATTCATGTTACTTTTTCTTTCTTTCTTTCTTCCTTCCTTTCTTCCTTTCTTTCTTTCTTTCTTTCTTTCTTTCTTTCTTTCTTTCTTTCTTTCTTCTTCTTTTTCTTTCTTTCTTTCTTTCTTTCTTTCTTTCTTTCTTTCTT
>NW_004955474.1:1180236-1220499 GCF_000276665.1 Chinchilla lanigera | reverse complement strand
AAAAAAAAAAAAAAGAAAGAAACTTACCCAAGACAGGGATTTTTCCCACTGCACTGCAAGTTCCTTTTTCTTGTTAAGGCAGAGTGGAGCTGGGAAGACAGGTTGCCCATTTGGCTTTTCAGAGTGCAGAGGAGCCCAGATGAGGAGGATGAAGACTCTCTTGAGGTTGTTCTGTTATGACTGCTACATGATCCTAAAGTGTGTGTTCACTTACCTGGTGTTTCCTTCAGGGACCCTGCTGTGGGATAAATACAGACTTTATTCATACCCTTTGCATGGGGCAATGCCATCATCCCAGTCAGTCTTCTTGAGATAATCTAAATGGTGAATGTTCAATTTCAAATCTTGCATTTCAGTTCATCTTGGGTCCTTTATAATGGAATATGGTCCTCTTACCATTTTTAGTGTGCTTACTGATCAGAGTTCTCAAATGTGGAATTGTATGCAGAACAATTCTTGCCTGAATCTTGGCTTTCTTTTCCCCTCCCCTCCTCTCCTCTCCCCTCTCCTCTTCTCTCTTCTCCTCTCCATCTTTCCCTTTTCCTCCTTCTCTTCTCTCTCCCAACTATCTTCTAGGGTCTATTTCTCTTGTAGGAGGGTAGACAGCTTACTCATGGGAATAAAACTTGAAATGTGTTTCTTATATACATTTGATGTGATTCCTCCCATTATCCAGCATAATGGTACCCAGAGCATGGTAGGCTTTCAATAATGCCTCTTGAATCAGTCAGTCACCTGGGGTATGGATCCTGGCAACTGAGTGCTTAGATAGATCCCTACTGTTGTATCATGATGGCTTTCAAGTCCATCTATCCTTTGGAAAATATAATGCTAGCATTTACTGCAACTGAGATGGTTGCACTTAAATTTCAAAATCTGATACTTCAAATGTGAATGTATAATCAGATATGATGAACCTCAAGCAACTATTTACCTTTGGATATGCTGAAGAAAAGAATGTCCAACAGATACAAGGGAGGATATAAGTATGTGTCCATCCTGATTCTGTCTAATGCCTATGATCACTAATGGACCTTATTTGTAAATGAGGAGGTTAGCACCAGCCACCTGTACTGTCTTTCATCAAAGATCAAGGACTTTTTCTAGACAATGAGAAAAGGCAGGCTTTAAAAATTCCTTTTCAAAAGAGGATGTCCAGTTGTCTTTAAACAAAAGGAAGTTACCAATGCACGGTTGCCAGAGCAGGTCTGTGCTGCTCTTCTGCTTGACATATGGGCTTTACAATCTCCTGCACCAGAAAACGTGTTTCTTCTCTTGTACTTTTTGCTAATTATATTGAAAAGCAAAGAGGAACAGAGAGGGAGAAATCTTATTTCTCTAGGGAAAAGAGGAACTAACTCTGATATGCATTCTTATGTTTTGTTGTCAGGAAAGCATTTACTTAACACCCACCAGTCTGATGGCTCTCACTCCTTTTCCACTCCAGGTCTGCTCTGGATACTCACACGGGACTTCCAGATGGCACCTTCTCCTAGGTACGACACCTCTTTCCATTGGCAATCTCTACCTCCTTCCCTCCCACACCCAGTGCACTTCTTCCATGCTTGGACTTTATGTTTGTTTAAAAACAATAGCTATTGGTTTTGATTTCATTTGGTGCACTGGGTGCTGCTGATTTGTTAGTAAAATCTGCTTCAAGAGGTCAACAGGAGACATCTCATTGGTCCACATGAAGTCAATGTGGTGATAAAGCCCCTATCATTTGCTCAGTTCTGTTTTCAGGAACATTGGATTGCATGCTGGTCCACGCTCTGCTAGACTGGGGGTGAGGCAGCTATGACCACAGTGCACTCCATAGTGAGTGCACCTTATGCCTCTGATGGAGGCCATGCATAGCTCTGAGGCCAGGCTCTACCCTTCCTTGGTGGAGTCAAGGGAAGGACATGCTAAGTGTGGGAGGCAGTGTTTACTACAGTCCCCCAAAGAACACCTGCAGTGGAAATGAGAGATGGAGAACGACATGAAATGTACTTGGCCTCACACCTTAAATCACAGTCCCAGCGACATTATGATCTCAGACTCTGATTGTAAGACTCATGGAGGATTCCATAGGCCCCACACCCCCACTGTTACAACCAGAGCTGCTCCCAGCAAAGCACGTTCCATCACTGCATCTGACAGCCAGCACTTCCCACAAGGCACCCTCCATCGCCCATAATCCTGACATTGCTTTAAGTTTTCTCAGACCACCGTGACCAAAATGGTATGGCTAAACCATTTAAAACAGTATCTACTAAATAATTATGATGCACCAACAATGTTTTCTATATAAGCTCATTTAATCATCACAATAACCTCATAAATAAAGTAGTGTTGTTCACTACATTCTGCTTCTCTAAGCGATGATCATGGGGTTTGGGTTACTGTCTTAATCACTTTTCTCATCCCTGGGATGGAACACTCGATACATGAAACTAAAACGAGGACAGGTTTCTTTTGGCTCACGGCTCAGTCCATAGTGGGCTGGCTCCCAGGCACAGCAGAGGGGCCTGGGAGAAGACGACATCTCACATCATGGCCGCAGGAAGCAGAACATGAAGGGAAGGGCCCAGAAGGGAGATAAACCCACCTTTCGGTTCAAAGTCAGCAGCTGTAAATACTGGTACCGTATTTAAAGCCCAAAAGTACAGCGCATGATCTCAGGCTCATGTGCCCTGTTTTCCTCTCAAACAGAAAGCTCTTCATGCCATTGGTCACAGTCTTTTGTTTATTTGTTATAGTTTCTGCCTTCTAAAGTTTCTTGTCCAGAAATGCACATCTTGTATGCGCAGTCCTCCTCATTCCTGCTTCTTGTGGTCACCTGCATTTGGTGAGCCGGATAGATTGCAAAATCACTTCCTATTCTGTGGACCAACCCAGGGTACAAACTGTTTTAGGAAGAGCAGTTACAGGTGCCTGGTCATGCACTTACACCCGCTCAAGGCATCTGTCCATCACGTGTTACATCATCGGTGCTAGTTATTCCATGACTGCTTTCTTTTCCTGTTATCTTCCCTCCTTTCTTCTGGAACTGGAGAAAGGAATCTCCCGTCCTCTGTCCTGTTTACTCCTGACCACTACTTCAGGTTGATTTTTTAAAAGAGCTGCTTCGATGATGTCAAGCTCTTCTTTACATAAAGCCCGTATGGGAGTGTGATTTTGGTAACACATAAACATTATATTGCTGAGTGATCTATTTATTTCACCCGTCTTTGTGTGAGTCAGTCTCAGTCTGTTTGTGCATGTGCGGTAGAACTTCACAAAAGCTTCAGTGAAAGCGTGGGGTGGATTAGACACAGAATACGTACCTGGGGGTGAGGGTCCCTGAAAGCGGGCGGCTGAGTAAATCCCATTCCCAGAGATGAAGAGCCTTGGCCTGAAAGTGAGGAACCAGGAATGGAAGCAGACATCCTTCTTTCCACCCAAGGAAGCTGAGAGAGGAGTTTTAGTTCACTCTCAGGACAGGAGCATAGGAAGAACTAGGGATGGAGCAAGATTTAAAACACAAGCGTAGTTAACATTGAGACATAAAAGAATGGGCCAGTGAAGCCCTGATTTGAACACTTAGCTTTGTCAGCTAATTCGCATAATATTCTACGAGCTCAATCATAAAGGTTTTGTTTTTGTTTATTTTTAAAGTAGAGATTTCGATTGTACCACTCTACTCGCTGTTTCTGTTGTTCAGAACTTGCCTAATCTGGGTCTGATATGAAAGGCCTCTCCTTCTGACCTTGAGAGTGAGCTGAGAGGTGGTCCTGGGCTGTCTCTTCAGGTGATGGGCTAACCAGGTGCAGACAGAGCTGGAGCCATGAGCACCACTTGTTCAACACACTGGCTGCTAGGTGGTGAGGTTGAGGTCTCAGGTGTCCCAAGTCTCAGCCAGTTACAGAGCCAGAGTCAAACTGCAGCCAGCCTGCATATAAGGAAGGCCTGCTGGATATCCAGTGTGTGTGTGTGTGTGTGTGCGTGTGCATGTATGTGTGCATGTGTGGCCTCAGTAGTGTCCAGTGAGAGAGTGTGTGTGTGTGTGTGTGTGTGTGTGTGTGTGTGTGCGTGCCAGCCTCAGTGGTGTCCAGCGTGGTGACATTACCATCACTGCCATTGATTTTTTTCTTTTTGGTACTGGGAATCGAACTCAGGACCTTGCATTTGCCATTAGTTTTTGTGGTAGAGCTGGGGTCTGGTTTCACATTCCTGTTGGTCTCAAGGGTAGCTTCTAGCTTCAAAAATTAATTTTATAAACAAAAATCTCTCTCTTTCTTCTGTCATTTCATTTCCCTAGACTGGGATCTCTTAGTTTACCAACTAAGGATTCTTTTAATGCAATCAGAAAATAAATGAACCCAGTCACATTTTCCCATAAATGGCAACATGAATTGTCCTGTGATGTATTTTTAGACACTGGATAAGTCCTAGAATGTGTGTTCTGCATGTGGGAAAAAATGACATGATCTTACTCATATTTGAACTCTGCTTTCTGTTACCATGGTTACCATGTGATTATCCTAACTTGCATATTTGGAATCCAAAGGAACAAATCAAAATATCGTCCTTTATAGTAGACAAGGGTCAAAAAACAAAATGTGTTGCTCCTTATTTGAATAAATATGAACTATATGTGGACTATGGGACAAAAATGCCCATGGAATAAAAAGGAACAGGGATGCATTTTGCCAGAAAAGGGAAAACTTTAAATTGGTCTTTATGATTTATTATTTAAGGAATGTAGGTTGCAGCAAACCTAAAAAAATGACAATAAATGCAGCAATCCAAAATCATGAAGTGGCCCATATGGGGCATAATTTACCTGCATCTTAAAAATTCTCTTGAGCACCTATACTGATACCTTGTATCAAAGACATCCTGCACCAACCTCCTATTTCCTTAACAATCTTGATTGAAAACATCACGCTTGACACAATACAAATAAGAGTTATTTAAAACTACAAACCTGATCTTAAAATATCCTAATTCTCAGACATCTGAAACACAGTTCTCAACCTGAAAGTTTTCACCTAGTCCCTACCTCTTCATCCTGAATCTACCAGGCCAATAGCAAACTTGCTAGTCTGTGAAAATAACTTCTTAGTTATGAAATTTCAGGGAAAATTAATTTAATATAAAAGTCAGCAGATGGCACTTTCAAAGAAGTCATCAAATTTATGTGCATGCAGTTCTTCATGTTGTCAGGTCCCTGGCAACCAACACCTAGCATTTTTATTTTACAGAGTGGACCATGCTCCTTACTGGTAACCCTAAAAAGTTGTGCATCTGAATGTATTTTACAGTTTAAGTTCTTTTTGAACGCAGTGTGTAGACAGGAAGAGATGTTGAGAATATAACACCCACTTTCCTGAAAGGATACGCATTAAAGTTCCTCTCTGTTTTAGAGACCACAGGAAGTGCCTGGCCACAACCCACATCACTCTTTGACTACAGCGTGGCATGGGGCTGGCATGCATGGAGGTGGTGGGACGAGGGCTCACCATGGAGTTTAAGTAGAAAGGGCCTTGCTTTCTCTCCAAAGAAGGAATTCAGCCCTGGACCACATGTTAGAAGTTGAACCAGGATGTCCCTCTGGATATCCAGAGTGTGTGTGTGTGTGTGTGTGTGTGTGTGTATGTGTGCATGTGTGGCCTCAGCGGTGTCCAGTGAGTGCGTGTGTGTGTGTGTGTGTGTGTGCATGTGTGCACCTCAGTGGTGTCCAATGTGGTGACATTACCATCATGTCCATGTTCCTAATGGGTGGACAGTTCTCTCTCACATCTCAATGTGAGCAAGAGCACATGCAGTGTTTAAGGGTCAGCCTAGCAAAAAAAAAAGGCGATGCCGCTGTGCTTTTGGACAAGAACTTTCTCCTTTCCTTAGGCAGCCATTTCAGATCAAAAGTGATTTTTTTTTCCCATTTTTTTGGGCCCTGATTTGTTTTTGTAATCTTGTTCAATAATAAAACATCTGAATTTTGGCAGCAGGACTTTTGAGGCAATTTCATTAGTATCTAGAGTGGTCAGGAAATGAAATGTCTCAATCCATGCCCAGGGTGTCCTCATGTAGCGAGCATGGCACAGTCAACACAGATACACTGCTGGCCTTTCTCGGGATTCCTGCAGTCCTTTGGGTAAGGAGTAGTTACATAGGACTGGTGTGTGTGTGTACATGTGCCTGTGTGTGGGCCTTAGAAATCTAACCTTGAATGAGCACACTAGGTGTTTCCAGTGCAAGAAGTAACAGACTCACTGACATCTGAAGAGAAACCTCCCACTTCGGATTTGTCTGTTTCATTGAGGAGATTCTCCCAGTCAGTACTTCTGGACAGCCAGCCACCTCAACAGTGGTGGCATAAAAAACTGTCATCTTATCATACTCCTGGGTTCTGTCATTCATGAATTCGACTAGGACATAGGAAGGATACCACTGCTGATACCACTGCTGACACCTACAGAGCCTCAACGGTAAGACCTGAAGGCTGTGGAGAAGGACAGTCTTTGATTAGAAAGCACCGAGGACACACAATGATTTGTTTATTGTTGCAAAAGTGAACTGAAACCTTTCACCTGAAGATAAGAGTGTATTTGAATTGCAGGAGGTCCTATTTTTCAGTCTGGCCATACATTGTAAAAATTAATGGGAAGTAAGGACTGTGATTGTAGTGGATTGATAACTGGTGGTCAACTTATAACCCCCAGCTGAACTGAGTGAGCGTGGTGCTGGGTGTGGGGGGCCCCCCTGGTGATTGTTGCCAGCAGCATAAGAGGCAGAAGTGGAGAAGGATAATGCTTTAATTACTAAAATGTTTGGTATCCGCCCATATGTGCTACCTTCGCCCTTGGTTCTTGCTCAATAAAAGGAGACTGAGATTGGTAATCGGGGCTGCAGTCCGAGAGGCTGGACGCCCCCTGATCCCAGACTTTTGCCTCTCTTGTTTTTCTTGTCTCTGTTACTTTTTCTAATCCTCCACGGGCACTTGGTTCTCGGGACCTGTCACCCTGGGTAGAACAACAAATGGCGCGCCGATCAGGGATCTGAGAACGAAAGCAGTCTTTGAGACTACAGAAAGGGAAGTAATTCAGCGCCCAGCAGCAGACCAGAGAAGAGTCGAGGGGTAGGTAAGCCCGGTCTCCGGAATTGTTCATCAGGGCTACTATGGGAAATTTTCTGTCTTAAAAAGAATCTGAACCAGAACAGGAGATCTTGCAGGATGCAAGAAGTGAAAAAGGCAAAGACAGATCCGATTCTGAATCGGATAATAGTTTACCTGAGGAAACTCCTTCGCTTAAGGGACAGGGACCAGTTACAGAGGAGGAAGGAAGGTATGGAGATTTTCCTCCACCTCCCTCTTTGGTCTCTCAAGTGTATCCGGTATAGCCCTCAGCCCCAATATATGATAAGTCTAGCACTTTTAGGGATCCACCTCAGTTAACTGTTCAAAAACCATTACACATGACTACAGTCATGAAGGCTTTTGCCCAAGCCAAACAGGAAGGAGGTTTGGATGCTTGTAAGGCTTTTGCTATGTACCGAGTTATAGTTACTGAACTACCAGGTAACAAGGAAAATCCCCAAGGTTATATTTGGTATAATCCTGCTTCATTATCTTTTAAACTATTAAAGAATTGAAGCAGGCTTGTGTTTCATATGGAGTGAATTCTCCTTATACTTTTGGGTTGATTTCGGGACTAGCTCTGTATGACCACTTAATTCCGTGGGACTGGGAAAGGATTGGATGCACAGTTCTCAGTCCAGCTGAATTCCTTCAATTTAAAACATGGTGGAGAGATATAGCTAGACTAAAAGAAGTACTTCAGAGAACAGTGTCGCAACCTGCCTTGAGAGAATTATTATTAAAATTATCTTATGATAATGCTAATTCAGAATGCAAAAAGGTCTTAAGGCCATTGAAATCTCAGGATGCTACTTTTGATGAGTATATAAAAACTTGTCGGGATATAGGATCAGAAACATTTAGAGCAGGGTTGCAAGCAGCTTTTTCAAAGGGAAACAAATGAAACAACCCTTATACTCAAAGGAATCCAAAAATTTTCTAAGAGATCTCTACTAATTGACAACAAAATTTGACTAGTCTATTTAAATTATAAATTCTAAAATTGTTATAGAGTTACTACAATTCAATTTCATCAAAAATATATTTGAGTGCACTCTGATTTTGTAAAGGTGTTTGTTTGTTCTGTCTACTTGTTTAAGTGTTTGTCTGTCATTCTGTAAACAGCTGTTCACGTTCATTTTGAGCTCAACAGTTTTTCTTTTATCATTTGTTCATAATACACTTGGGTTATAGATTTAAAAGCATGCTTTCACCTGAGTTACCAGCTGGCTTAAATGATATCAAAATTAAGATATTTTAACCACAGTCCTTAGGATGAGGAGAAATTATTGGGTAGGACTCCAATTGGTGAATAGAGGAGTGGCCAACCTTTATTCATTAATAAGGAGCCTCCTATGATCTTCATGATCTCTTGGGAGACACCCCAATAATTGGGTCATTTGGTCAAAAGAAAGTACCTGGAATTGAACTCAGGACCTTGCACTTGCCAGGCAGGCACTTGTGCCGCTGAGCTATATCCCTGGCCCCAAAACTACATTTTAACAAAGGTTTTCTCATGTGTATAGTAATTCATTAGTGTTAATCTCATGGTGTAGTTATTGTATTCATGATTCTGATCTATAGGTCTTCCAAAATGTAAAACAAAGACTGTTTATTGTGATAAGACTTTCCTTCAGATTCAGACCTCTGCCTTTAACAAAAATTTGTGATGTATATCCCATTAAAGGACAACAAATTTGATAAAAGCTTATGTACTAGATAGAGGTAATTAGTTAAAAAAGGTCATGTTATGTCAAAATGAAAATTTAAGTATGTTTCAAAATGTCATCATGATTGTCATGTAACAATGTTGTGTGTGGTTTTGATTTCTAAATTTCTGTGTAAAAATATGTAACTGTTATCTGTTAACATTCTATGAAGATTAGGATATCCATGGTTATTAGAAAATTATGGTTCCATTTTTCTGTTCTAAGGCATTTGCTATTCAGATCAGATTGTAATATTAAGCTTACTGCCACCCTTACAATGTTATGTCATTAATCTTCTCTGCTGGATGTTTAGCAACTAACATTTGGAGACCAAAATTTATACAAGTCGCACTTTAACTTGGTCTTAGACATCGAGCAGAAAAGTGTAACCACAAGATTAGACTGATAGCTGACCACTGTTATGGACTTTGGACTATATTCTTATTTTTCCAAACATCTACTGTCATTTTACATGGTACTAAAATTGTACTTTGCCTAATCCTTTTAGTCTGGCAAAGTTCATCCTGAAAACGCTGAGAAATGGGAAGACAATTGGCAACCTTCTAGCTGATGCTTCATAGGACTGCAGCAAAACAAAAAGGGGGAAATCTGGAGAAGGACATTCTTTGACTAGAAAGCACTGAGAACACACAATGATTTGTTTATTGTTGCAAAAATTTATTTATTTTTGCAAAAGTTTATTGTTGCACTGAAACCTTTCACCTGAAGATAAGAGTGTATTTGAATTGCAGGAGATCCTTATTTTTTAGTCTTGTCCTGCATTGTAAAAATTAATGGGAAGTGAGGACTGTGACTATAGTGGATTGATAACTGGTAGTCAACTTATAACCCCCAGATGAACTAAGAGTCATGCTGGGTATAGGAGGTCCGCATGGGGATTGTTGCCAGCAGCATAAGGGGCAGAATTGGAGAAGCATAATGCTTTAATTACTAAAACGTTTGGTATCCACCCCTTTGTACTAGCTACACCCTTTGTTCTTGCTCAATGAAAGGTGACTGAGATTGGTAATCGGGGCTGCAGTCTGAGAGGCTGTACGCCCCCTGATCCCAGACTTTTGCCTCTCTTTTTTTTCTTATCTCTCTCACTTTTTCTTATCATCCGCAGGCACCTCATTCTCAGGACCTGTCACCCTGGATAGAAGGACAGAAGACTGAAAGTTACACTACTGCTTTGAGATAAAATCACTCTGAAGCTTTTTCTTCCACAGGCTTAGGAGTTGGTGAGAGGTGGAGGTGGACATCTACCCACGATGACCCCCCTGTTACTTCTCATGCAGTAATCTGGGTTTCCTCAGACTGAGGCAGCTGGACTCTGATAGAGTGACTGCAGAGAACAGGGTGGGAGTGGGTGCCACTTCTGTAACCTAGCCAAGGGCATCATCAAGGTCTGTGCATGCTGGAAGACTGTTAGGGTCACGTAAGAAAAGTGTGTGGGGCTGGAATATTATCTCCCTCCTTGGAAAGTAAAATGTACCATAGAGACCAATCATTTAATTGAAAACTGTCCAAAATTAGTAAGGACAATGAGAAGTCCAGTAAGAAAACACTTTTCTTGCTGCAAATGAAAATAATTAAAATCTCTTCACCTGGATAAATTACATTCCATCCAAAAAATCACAAATCATGGTGCAATGGCAAAAGAAACATGGAAATGATACCCAGGGTTTGGAGGCAGATTTATTTACATAGACTGGCACTGATTGGGATCATTCCCAGAATATCAGGTCCTGATCTCTGGTGGTCTTGGACTTACATGAGATAACCAAGCGGGAAGTACAGAAGCAGAATTGCTTGTCAACTGGGGATTGGTATATACAATATGCATCATAGCAACCAGCTGTGTATCACAGTGACCAGCCGTTTCTAAGAAATAGGAGCAACCAGAATTGGAACAGAAACTATTACCTGGGCAACTAACAAACTGAAGTATACTAGTTGGGAGGGGCATTTTCTGTTACAATAGCACTGAGATGCTTTATCATTCTTAAGGAAATGTGAAAAGGGACGACACCGGTGGCCTGGGAAGTTGGCCTATGCCATTGTTTCTAAGTGAGGAAAAAGATAGTCTTTATGAATGACAGGCCAGAGAAAATTCTAGAGTCCAGTAAGTTAAGGCCTAGAGTTTCAATCTCCAAATCAGGGGTGCTATATTAATATGTTACAAGTGTGCTATCATGTCCTTACTTTATCTGTGACAGACCCTGCTAAATAATCAAATTATAGTTATGTTATTTTGTGTTGTGACACATAAGTTAAAACCTATTCCTTATTTATCAACAAACAAATGAAGTTTTTAAGGGTCCAACATCATTTCAATAAAAATAAATCATTGCATACTAATTTTATTATTATAAAAATTGGCTGATGGACAAAGAACAGCACTGCAATCTATATAGTGTCATTTAGCTTGTATCAAGGAATGTAACATGTCCTTGATCATGATGTCTTTGTAGAAAATGTGGAGATCTACGAGTTGAATGTAACAATGGAAGAAACCAGTTGCTGGTAATGAAAATCCCTCAAAAAGGATGATGACTTCAACCTGTCTGGGGAAGCCATTCTGGTGTGTTTACCATTTTGTAAAATACTGAAAACTTAAGGACCTATTTGGAGGGTATATTTGTGTCATCCACAACTACAGATGACTTAAAGTGTGAGGAGAACAGATAGGTTACATGACAAAATGAGAATCCAAAAATAGTGTGTTGTACCCAGTGAGGTGAAATTCAGCAGAATATAGAGTCTTACAATTATTTTTAAAAATACAAAAGATATAAACCTGACTTTGCATTAGCATTCATAAACAATACTTCTATATTTTAATTAAGAGTAAGATAAAACCAATCATTTGATATGATCTAAAAAAAAAAGCCCTGTGATTTTAGGATTTATAGAAGTTATTTCTAGAACTAGGAAGGTGATAGTTTTGTTCTACTCTTTCCTACTCAGGTTACAATTGAGTTTGTGTAGTGGAGAACATATAATTTAAAGAAATACAAGAAAAAACAGAGAATTATCTAGGATTTGGCCTTCCTGGAGAAGAGAATACATAAAAGTTTAAGTCATAAAATTTGCAAAGCAGTCTTCTAAAATGCTATTTATGTGACCTAAATTAACTCTTACACTAATGCTATAAGGTAGGTATTACGACCACTTTATCTGTGATAACAGAATCACAGTGATTAAATTCAGTAAAAAGAAGCTATCTACAGGATGGCGGAGCCAGGATTTCAATGCAGGTCTGCTTTACTGGAAGACCCTACTCTTTACATCTATGACAGCACTTTGCCAATTCTAGTGTGTAGGTAATTTATGAGAAACTTCAGAAATAGGCAGATTTTCAGGCCCACATAGTCTGACCTCAGGTCTTGGAAAATTCACTATATGTTATTCCACATAGGTTCTATGATAAGAGCATGGATATGTGTAGTAGTTTTATTCTATACCCTTGTCTTCAAACAGGAATACACATTTTAGGATAGTTGAGTAATGCTTAATCAGAAGGCTACAACCCAGAGAAATTCAATTATTTTCATATCCAATTAGAGGTTTTCATAGTTTGACTAGTGAACATTAGAATTGGGTATGTCATCCTGAAATTAGTAGTGTTCTGTATCGGTCAGCATTCTGATTGCTGGATAAAATATCTGACACCCACAAGGGAGGAGAGGTTTAGGGGAGGAGAGGTTTAATTTAGCTCATAGTTTCAGTCTGGTCAGCTGGCTCCACGCAGGAACATCATGGCAGAAATGTATGGTGGAGCAAAGCTGCTTAGTTCATGGTTGCCAGGAAGCCAAGCAGATTAGCAGTGCCAGGGAGCAAGGAGCCAGGGGCTAGATAGAGTATCCAAGGTCACACCTCTATGACCCACCTAGACACACCCAGGAGTATGTTTTACTCATGCACTAGGTGATTCTCAAGCACATTGAGGTGACAGCCAACTTAAATGTCACATTTCCTAATATGTGAATATTTTGGAAATATTTTAGAGATTTCTACTACCTTTGTGGCTTACAAAAATATGGCTAACTTAGTAGTCAGTGTGCTCAAGTGTGTCATCCAGAGCTTTGTTCTTTAATGGCCTGTGTTCAGCTGTTCATTTGGTCACTTCATGGTCTCCCGGCTCTGATTCCTGATTAGGTAGCTGAATCTTGTTGCTTTTGCCTCCAGTGACCTGTCCATGTGAAGGCTGGTTAAAGGACCCAGACGCAGTGAGAACTATATAACTCTTTTGGTTTTCACCACACTGGTGGTTTGGTAGTTGAATGTCTGCTAAGAAATGTTGGGATGTACCAGGTTTAGTCTGAGATTTGCTTTCAGGAGTGGGGTGGGCATGGGAAAGGATAGCCATAGCCTTCACCTACAGCTAACTGTTGGTGTGCTTGATATTTGCCAAAAGCCCCTGAAAATTGTATACAACTCAATGGGCTTAGGTGAGGACTTTAATATAAGAAAGTGTTTTGGGTGATTATTATGTAAGACATTCTAATTAATAGATTTGTGTCTCCTGGTCTGTTCAAATGGAGAATGAATGAACATTTGGCTGTGGACCGTGAGAGAGTTTCAAGAAGCAGATGAGTAGCCACGTCAGTCTTTAAAAACAAAAAAAGAAACACATCCTTTATAATATTAAGAATCCATCAGTTTTTAAAGATTTTTAAAAAATCATTTGCTCTGGTTAATAAAAAGAAATAAAGTCTTGTGATTCTGGACATATGCCTGAAGCCCACAGCTGAAGTTTTTTTGGAATGTTTCCCACTGGACTACACTGGATTACTGCAGATAGCTTGCATGTTGAGTGCACAATCTTTATGAAATCACTGTGGTTTCACAAGTAAGTGAGTCATGTGCTTTAAATTTTTATTTTTTTACTTTCTTCAGTCTAATGCCCTCCCAACTGAGCTATTTTGGCAAGGACCTTTTTTACTTAATTGTCTTGAAGTGACATCAGGAAACTAGATGTATCTGGTGAAAAAAAATGAATGTCATTAAAATGCTGTGCTTAAAGTTTTATTATTCTTATTTGTATCTGAAATTTTAAGAATGACTCTTCAAGGATAGCCTAGAAAAAAATCATTGCCTGAAACTATTTTTGCAAAATCTCTCATGATGAAACAGTGTTTGAATGTTTTTTAGAATAAATCTCATAGGTAAATATCAGTAAACACACACACACACACACACACACACACACACACACACACACACAACCAAAAACCACAAAAAATCAGTTCTTGAAATACTTAAGTCTATTACTTCATACTTAAATAAATGCAGTGAAAATAATGTATGTTACACATAATGGGATGACATAAATGTTGGGAAACATTTTGATCAATATAGGACAAATGAAAGAAGTACTGAATGTGACAAAAATTTGGATAGTTACATAGAAATGACATTATAGAACTAGTATGTGAATCTTCTGAACACAAAATAATATAGAAGCTTAGGAAGCTTGAGAAATTAATAAAGACAATGAAGAACAGATGTTGGTATAAACAAAAATCATTAAGGAAACATTCATTCAAGTCTACATGGAAAAGACCCAAGGCCACTTTTGAGGGGTCCTGAAGGTTTGTAGTGAAGAAATAAGTGGAGCTAGTTAATTAATCATAGCTATTATGACTGTATCTAGATGTTTCCCTAAAGCCTTATGCAGTCATAGGTGAGGTTTTTTGAGGGGGCTGAGTCTAGAGTGTGTGATTGATTCATGCTGAGATGTTAGGATTAAGGGTGCTAGGATTAAGAGTGGGTGAGCACTACATCTGTCCACTGATTGGTTTATCACCACCCTAATCCCAGTAACCTACCTAGAATATAAAACAGGTAGAAAAATGCTGTTCAGGTTGCTTGGACTTGCTGGTTGTTTTGCTGTCTTCAGCCTGCAATGAACCATTTCTCCTCTGTGATGCCCCTCTGCTGTGTGCCAGCCTGCCTTGGAGCCAGGCAAATACAGACTGAAAAATCTATGAATTGTGAGCTATAATAAACCTTTCCTCCTTTAACTGTGGGTGTCAAGTATTTTGTCTCAGCAAGGAAAAAAATAACTAATACAGAATTTAGTACCAGAGTCTAAGTGGGGTCATTACTGTGACTAATTGACCCTGTGGTGTATGAGCCTTTGGAGCTGGCTTGTGGGAAAGGGAAGATTTATTAAAGGTTTAGAGATTTTTTTTAAAAGAAAAAGTGGAACTAGAAAACCTTAAGCTGTACTTGATGAGAGATTCTTATCAGAGGTCAGAAGACCAGAATGTGGCTGATAAAGACCAGGCTTAGGAGGTTTCTATTGAGCGGAAGGACTGAGTTAGCTGTTGAGCTCCAGACGATGTGTGTTATGTCTTGGAAGAAAGTTTGTCCACGTTTCTCTCTTATCCAGAGAGACTGGCTGAGACTAAGATTAAGAGTGACAGATTAATTAATCTGGCAAAAGAAATTTCAAGGCAGTCAAAAATTGAGGCCATGTCATGGCTACTGTCAGGGGCTTTCAGCCAGGTTTATGTTGAGAATCAAGGGCAAAGAGCCCAGTAGAATAATTTAAAATGTTTTGAGTTTGGCCAGAAAGGAAGCCTCAGTAAAGTTGCAGCTTGCAAAGATGGAACCGATGAAAAATTGGCAACTGAAAAGACTAGCAAGAAAAGGCCAAATATTTCAGGAGAGAACAATAGAAAAGATGGATGAGAACATCACATAACCCAGCAGGACTCTACTCTTTGCAGCCTCAAAACTGCAAAAGTGAAAGACTTTGTGTTGGAAATAAAAGCCCCAGAGTACCATGTTCTAGAATGGTGGGGCCTTAGAGAATTTGCTCCTCAGGATTGGGTTAAAAGCTCTCAGTGATCCATGCACTTGACCCCTGCAGCCAAAAGGAAAAGAAGCCTAGCTACTGCTCCAGGTGGCAGCAGTCCCTGGCATCATCCACTTGGTGCTTGTTTTAGGTGCATGCAGAATGCAAGAGTTGTGGAGGCAGGAAGGCTTCTATCCAGACTTCAGAAGAAGGTCTGGGAAGCCAGGCAGTGTGTCTCTGAGAGGGCAGCATATGAACCTGTGAGTGTGAAGCTGTGAGTGTGTGAAGCTGTGGATGCAGTGGAGAGCCCAGAATTTTGGAGAAGACAGTAGCACAGATCATCTGAGGAAAACCGCAAGGAGAGAGCAGAGCCTGCCCAAGAAAGAAGCCATGGAAGCTACCACCACCAGCAGTACTGTAGGGGTGGAGCCACCCAAGCCTTTTGGAGTTCAAATCCTGCCACAGATTGTGTCAGATGCTGGACATGGAACTACAGGAATTAATGTTTGCCCTGCTGGATTTGTGGATTTGCTTTGTTCCAATTCCTTTCTATTGCCCTCTTTGTTTTTTTTCTATCGCCCTCTTTGTATGTTTTGGAGTAGAAATGTCTGTCTTCTGCCATTTTATGTTGGAAGTGTTTAACTTTCTTTGCATTTGTACAGGGGCTCACAAGTAAGAATTTGTCTTAAATCTCAGAGGAGAATTTAGTCTGAAGCTTTTTAACAATGCTAAAACTTTGGTAACTCTTGGAGATGGACTAAATGCCTTCGGATAAAGGGATAGGCATGAGTCTTTGGGGGGCCAGGGGTGGAATGTTATGGCTTTTGTTTAGATGTTCTCTCAAAGCCTCATGCAGTCTTAGGTGGGACTTTCTGAATCTAGAATGTGTGATTGATTCATGGTGCAATGCTAGAATTAATGTTCTTAATTTTAATTGATTAATTTTTTAATTTTCCCAGATTAAGGGTGGGTGATTATTACATCAGTCCACTGATTGATTTGATACCACCTTAATTCCAGGAGTCTACATAGAATATAAAAGGGGCAGAAAAAAAGCTGTGAAGGCCCCTTGCTTGCTCTGACCTGCCTGTATGCCATGTACTATTTCTTCTCTGTGATGCTCCTCTGCCAGGCCACCCTTTCTTGGAGCCAGTCACTTATGAACTGAAACCTCTGTAAACTGTGACCTGAAATAACTTTAACTTTGGGTGTTAGGCATTTTGTTCCAGTAAGGAGAAAAGTAATTAAGACAGTAGGGATATAAGAAAAATTTAACCTGGCACCTTGTTTTCCACCAGATCATAGTTGGTTCCATTGGATCCACCTAGGCCACTTGCATCTCAGTACTGGGCCACAGTAGATGTGGTTCCACCTTCTTCTGAGATGGTGTGTGAAGTGCTACAGTGGCCACTGAGCCATCTGAACAGGACGCATTACCTTGTGCCTAGTTTTAGTAGCTGAAACACTAATACCTCTGCATTTGGCACATGGGCTTAAGGTCTCTCATGGTTGCCCCCCCTTCTGTTACTCAAATTCTGCAGATGAGGGTGATACACATTATTCTGCAACTGTTCATTCTATGTGGTTTCTTGAACAATATTCACTTCTTAAAAATAGAAATGTACTTTGATAAATATCTCTTTTCCTCAGAAAATAATAAAGATTGCTAAGTTGATATAATGGGTCACCTGCTGTGTTGATCTTATCACAACAGTTACACATTGGATGTTGAATAGATGCTCAATTCATTTTAATTGGTGAATAAAATTAGGCTGGGTTATTTGGTCCCCTGAAAATCACACAACAGTTTGACTGAAATTTTCATTTCTTAGTTGCTTTGGTTTTTCCCTTCTAAAATTGTAAGCTGCGCTAAGGACTTCCTGTTTTCTGTGTGTGTTGTGGTTTCTCAGAAGCAGAATGTAAAGAAACAAAGAGTTTAACAAAGAAAACAGGCCTGGAAGACTTGGTGGTGCCATGTCAAAACCTGGCAGAAATGCTGTGTAGCTTTACTGGTTCATTGTAAACAAAATCACACTCCTATATGGAAAATTTCTTAAACATTTTTTTACTAGCCACAATGAAAATGATAAGGTAGTATTTGCTTCGTGTGTTTTCTTTCAATTTTTTTTTGCGCTCTTGCCCTGGCGCTTTACATTTAACAGGAACTAAGTTTAAAATGACATCTGTGATTTTCTGTAAATTGCTCCTCCAGCCTGGAGCCCAGGTCTGCAGAGACCCCATCCCAGTTCTGGCCTGAAGGTGTCACATCGTTCAGTGGGACCGTGTTCCCGCTGATATGATCGGGCCGTGACCCACACAGAACCACACCAGACCTTCTGACACAAGAGGAGTCTTTATTGGGCAGCGAGAGTGACATGGTGGGCTTCCCAGCGGACTAGGACATTCTGTCCTTGACGATGTCAGAGTCAGCGTCTTGGCTGTGGATTGCTCTGTACTTGAACAAGATGCTGTCACTCAGGGAAGCTGAACACAGGCTACAAGGGATCTCAGTACCATTTCTTACAACTGCTTATAGAATGATCTCAGAATGAAACTTCAAAACAAAACAAACCCTAAGCACTGGCACATTGCCTTGTGAGCCCCCAAGCTGAGCAAAGCATGGGGTTTTTAAAGCTAACTTTTGGGGAGAGTGTCTGTGGGCCAGAACAATTTTTTGGGGGGGATGTCTGTGGGCCAGAACAGCCCGAGCAGGGGGAGTGTCGTTCGTCAGAGTTGAACGTCTGGTTCTGCCAAGGCGGATGAGGGGTGAGGCTGGCTTTTGTCAGGGAAACTGGAGGGGAACAGGTGAAGAGGAAGGAGTTTTTATTGACTCCTTAATAAATCTCCTACGGGGGGAGGGTTTGCCTTGTGACTTATCACCCACTCCACATCCCGGGGGAGGACACTGAGGAAGAGAGAGGGACTGGGGCTCAGTGGGCACTTGTTAGAGGCAGATTCTGAACTGGAGCCTGATTTTGTCTGTCCCAAGCTGGTGCTTAAGGTTTGTTTTGTTTTGAACTTTCATTCTGAGATCATTCTATGAGCAGTTGTAAGAAATGGTACTGAGATCCCTTGTAGCCTGTGTTCAGCTTCCCTGAGTGACAGCATCTTGTTAAAGTACAGAGCAATCCGCAGCCAAGATGCTGACTTTGACATTGTCAAGGACAGAATGTTTCCCCCGGCGAGGGTGCCTTGTGCTGCTGCTGTCTGACAGCAGGGCCTGCTTTCCCTGATTATTCGTCTCTCTGACCCTTGGCAACCGACCGGATCTGTCTTCCACTTCTACAGTCCTGTCACTATGTTTTACAACTGGACTCCTGTAGCGTACCCCGTCCCAAGGTTGGCTTCTTTCACTCAGTGTAATGCTCTCAAGATTTGTTGAGATTCATCTAGATTGCTGCGTGTGCCTGCAGTTTGCTCCTTTCTATTACTGGATAGCATGGACATATCATGTCCAGGCTTCTTGTGACACATTCCCATCTAATCTTGACAAATCTCCTTTCATAGTTAAGGGATACATTTGAGAAGGCACAGCGGGATACCAGCAGTCTCCATGTTCTGTTTGGAGCACCTGGGCAAAGGCAAAGGCAAAGGCGACCGTGGCCCAGGCAGTCAGAAAGCAGTCTGGTGTGCCAGGTCTTTGTTGCTCTGCGCTGAGAGTGAGCTGCAGCAGGGAAAGGCTCCTCTGCACTTCAGAGGGGTGCGGTGGGAAGGGGATTCTACTAAGCACGGAAGTCTCAGACTCACTAGGGCTCTGTTGAGGAGCTTTCATCTTTACAAGAGATGCACAATCAGTAGGCCCGAGCTCTGATCTGAGGTAGAACCTCTCGGGTCGAGGGACCTGGGCCCGTGGTAAGTGGCGATGGTGAACAAAGAGGACAGCAGAGACCAGGCTGAAGGCGCAGATCCACTTTACTGTGGAAGTACCCGGCATTTTATTGAGCAGGCTAGACGCGTGGCAATGGAGGTGGGCTGGGGGCGTGGTTTGGAGGTGATACTTTTGGCTGGGGGCTGTGCGGAAGTAAGAGGTCAGAGCGGGACAGCCTAGGCAGGGCGACTCACTCCGTGTGCCCAGGACATGACAAGTCTGAGTGTGCTCAGACTCGCTCCTCCGCCACGGCCATCAACCAGACCTCTGGACCTCTCTTTCCCACACTGATCTGTGAATTCTGATCTCCACCCCCACCCCACCCCTACCCCAGCCGTGAGGTGAGGTGATTTAATGACCTCTAGCCTGGGCAGCGGCAATGCTGCTGAACTATAACGGTCTGCAAGCTGGGGATATTCAATGTCTTGACTTTTGCACCCACCCCGTACAGGGGGTTTATAAGAACCCAGCATCTCATGAATTGAGGAGCTCAGTGCGGTGTCCAATTGGGCTCCTTCCTGAGGAATGAATGCCTCAGCTGCTGAGCAGGACACACTAGTTGCAGACCCCATCTCTGCCTCACAAAGTGATTTGCTGTTGCAATGGTCTTTACTGAAAGTGGAACACGGCCAGAAGACAGGTGATTCACATCTGCCCATCCTCATGTGCTGCTGGTTTGTAGTACCACAGGAAGTAGTTGGGAAGGAGTTGTATGACAAAGGCAAACTCCTAGGTGAGGACTGTGTCTGAATTCTTGAGCTAAACTTTAGTTTACATCACAGCAGGTATACACATTTGCCCTGTGGCCACAGGTAGGCCACTTAATGGGAAGAAAACACCCAGACTTCCACAACTGTTATTTAGGAACTGGGATCATGAAACCGTTTGAAGAGGACTTGAGGAAACAGTGAGATTAGTGTATTGGGAGGAAGGAGAACACTGTTATTTGAAAAACTAGTAATGACTTTGCAAACATAACCAGGTGTCGTGGTTTGGGGCTTATTTTTGGAAGGGAGACAATAGAATACAGGACACATAGTTTATAAGATTATTTATAATAGTTACCCAAAGCATGATATACAAAAGAGTGGAGGAAATCTGTCCACACACTAAGAACAAGGAATCTAGCCAAGGGCTTGGATCCCAATGAAATGTCCTGCATGTGTCCAGTTGAAGACCTAGAGCTTATAACAGTGCCTCCCATGAGTCCAACTGGTGGCCCAGAGCCCATAACAATGTCTCATGAAGGACTGTTTCATGGATCTGTGCTGTGAAGGTCAGTGTGACCCAAAGGTCAGTGGTGGAATCTAGAAAGTCTGTGCCAGTGGCATGAAGGATCTGTGCTAGCAGGCTGAGGGATCTACACTGTAGCCAGGAAGCGATGCTCAAAATAAGAACCAGAACTCTCCTGAAAGCTACCACAGCCCTCCTCAGCAACAGTGAGGTCCCAAGCTCCTCCAGTGAAGAAGACAGCTGAGTTCCCATCAGGGAAGCCAATGTAGCAAGCTTCTCCAGGAGACTGGCAGTGCACCAGCTTCCTCTCTGGAGCCAGGAAGTGATGCTCAAAGTGAGGACCAGAGTTCCCCCAAAGTGAACTGAAGCTATTCTCAGTGCCAACAAGGTCCGAAGTTCCTTGGAGTATGAAAACAGCCAAGTTCATCAGGAAAGCCAGCATGAGGAGCTCCTCCAAAGGAACTAACAGCTCCTTACAGCTTCTACCAGCTCCCAACCGCCTTTCCTCTGCTCCTGATAGCCTCATCTCAACTCCCAACAGCCTAACTTCTTCTTTAGTTCTGCCTCTTATGCAGCTGGCAACAATCACCAGGTGGCCTCCCACACCCAGCACCATGTTTAATCTGTTCAGCTGGGGGCTACAAGTTGACCACCAGTTGTCAATCCACTACACCAGGTAAAGTGGGAAATATGACATAGTACACGAAGTCTGGGAGACAATCTTTAAGAAGTGTTCTGCATGTAAATTAAGGTACCCATGTGATATGAGCCTCATTATGCTTGGGGGCCAGAGGATGGGGATGCATGAATTTGGGGGAGGGCTTATGTAGGGACATAGGGGCTTTAAGGCCAAGACCCAAAACTCTCAGGCATTGGAAGGGACCAGGAGGAGCATAGTCATTTATCTAGATTTTTATTTCACACCAGCCATTTCAATTTGAGGTTGTCTGTTTGATATTCAGTAATTTAACTTTTTAAAAAGAATACTGATAGATTTTTCCTGTCAGTGCTGTGAAATCTGCTGTGAAGCTGAGGGGCAATCAGACTAGCATTAAAAATGACCAGTTCAAAGAATCACTTCTGTAACTTTGAAGGTCAGAACTAATTTGTTGTTCTTTGGAAAGCCAGGCTTCCTGTATCTCTTCCTGCTCTGATTTCAGTCCACTAACCCTGCAGTGCAGGTGGGCTTTAGATTTGCTCACAACACTCAGGCAGAATTTTTATATGACCTGCCCCTATCTGAGGTATCCTTGCTTCGAGAAGCCTGTTGTAAAGGTGAGCCCAGCCTTTCTGGAGTACTAAGTCACAACATCAGGAGCATCAAGACATTTGGGCTGTTGGTTAGGGCAGCCAGTGTGATGTTGAGCTTCATGTTGGATTATTACAAAATCCCTGCCTTTTCCACAGCATATGCTAAATGCCACCACTGTACCCAAATCGTGCCCTCCTTCTCTACTGTCTCATTTTAAGGCTACAGATTGGCAATAAAGTGCAGTAATTGCTTAAAGCACGCGGAAGGAATGGGTAGTGTCTGAGGTGTATGCTGTGATCAGCGGTGCTGCGCTGGATGAAGCAGACAGTGTGGAATGAACAGCTTCCCCAGGCTGTCTCTAGCATGCCTCCTGCTCCTGTAAGTGTAGGAAGGAATCTGTGTTAGTTCCAAGAGAGGGTTGTGCCTGCCCAGGCTCCTGTATAGGAATGGGTGTTAATGGAGAAAGCTGATCTGAGTTGATGGCTGCTCCCCCTGCCTTCCCCATGATGTCTCACTTTTCCTCAATCTCTGCCTCCTTTGGTAGGGAGGAGAGGCATGAATGGAGCAGTATAGGACAGAGGCGTGGAGCAGAAACTCTCAGAAGCCAGACTGTTTGTTTGCAAGCTTTGCACTTACTTGGGCAAATTACTTAGCCATTCGATGTCCTAGTTTTTCCTCATCCATAAACAGAGGTAATATTACTTAATGCACTGGGTTTTTGTAATGATTAATTAATTTTATGCCTGCACTCTAATTACCCATCACTGCATAATCACTCCAAGTCAGTGGCTCTATGCAGCTGCCATCATTTTCTTGTTTTCGCTCATGGTCACTAATTTTAGGTAACTGTGTCAACTTGAGTAGGAAACACCTAAGTGAATTGGATCAGCATAGCTCTGGGTGTGGCTGAGGAGATTTACTGAAGATTTGCCGGGATTTATTGGATGTGAGTGATAGCAACCAATGGGCTTGTGCCTGAATGGTATAAAAGGGAAATGGAGAAGGAGGGCTTGCTTCTGTTTCTTTCGAGGAGCTCTAGTCTTCACTTTCACCTTGGATGTTGTGTTCTAGTGCAGACTCTTCAGCCTCCAGCACAGACTCTTCAGCCCCCTGATATGGACTTGCACCAGACACTACAGTGAGCTCCAGGTCTTCGACTGAATCCTTCAGCTCTTCTGCACAAAGACAGCCCTTTGCCCTCTTCCACACCTGACTCTGTAGGTGGCTATTGTACGTCAATCTTGTATATTCTTAGATCTTTGTGTATCTCATATTAAATCTGTTTAATAAGCACTGACTGAGATAGTCACATGGTTGACGGGGATCAGCAGGGCAGTTCTGGTTCAGAGTCCATGCTGCAGTTTTCAGCAGAAAGGCTGGGGCTGGGATCACTGGAACCTCCATGGGAGCTGTTGGTTGGAACATCTCCACTTGACCTTTGCACGGGGCCTGGATTTCTGCACAGCATGGACATTTTGTTCCAGCAGCTCTTCCAGCAGAACAATGTGGACAGTATGTCCCTTTTTATGAACTAGCCTCAGACAAAAGACAACAACACTACTGCCACATGCTCTTGGTTAGAGAAGTCAGAAGATCCATTCTGACTTGAGGGGAAAGGTAATAGATCCTATTGCTCAACTGGAAAGGCATCAACATCACTCCATAAGAAGAGCACATGGGTGAGCTAAATCATGGTGGACAATGTGCTACAGAACACAGAATACCTAAAACAGTATCTGGTGCATGGTGAGTGCTCCGTGAGGGTTAGCTAACATTAGTTATTGGATTACAATTGTGCTGACCCCAAAATGGTAACTTAACCACCTCTTATCCCAGCCTCATTTCCGGGGAAAGTTCCTGCACACTGCTGCCATTTTAATGGTGCTCCGACACCTATGCCTAAGACTCTCTGAGGAAGAAACCCTGAGTTTGAGGCACTGTATCTTCTGAAAGTGAATCTTGAGATAAAGGGCAAGGAAGAAATGCAAGTCAGGCTGGAAACGGACCTAGGTCGCGTGCTCCTGTCATGGTCACAATGGTCTCAGCAATGTCAGCAATGTCACGTGCTCCATCCCTAAACCCCACAGGTGACCCTGTGTAATTCATCTCAAAAGGAGCCCACTAATGCCCCATCCCATACTCACTGAAGCTTGTAAGCTTTGGGTAAAACTGAGTCACATTTTCATTGGCTCTGGGCAGGGGCCCTCTGAGGTTGAATAGGCCAGGGCCAGTCATCCTGGGGAATGCTCTGGAAGCCTTTCTCATCAGGATGACCTTCCTTCGAACCTGAATCTCAAAGGCAGGTGGATTAGGCAGCTTACTCACGGGAACACCAGTCCAAGGTCAGGGCTTCAGGGATTTTATTGCAAGCAACAGAAACATAGGGAGAAGCTTCTTGTGTGCTGTCAGCTTCTTTCTGGACCAAGCAGCAGCAACACGCTGAAGAGTCTGCACTAGGAGACAACATCCAAGGTGAAAGTGAAGACTAGAGCTCCTCGAAAGAAACAGAGGCAAGCCCTCCTTCTCCATTTCCCTTTTATACCATTCAGGGCGCAGGCAGAGTGGGTCAGTGCGGTAGCTCCCCCCAGATGTGTCCGAACCCTGCATAACCCTTTCCCTCACATCCTGTCTCCCACTATTGGAATAGCGAAACAGTACCCCACTCTGCTTCTTTATAGAGTGAGGAGTCTGTGTGATTCTGAAGCAGAAAAACACAGCCTTGAAAACTTTAGAGTGGTCTTAAAACATTCAGATGTGAAATCACTCAAGAGAGACTTGAAAGGTAGCCATGTGTTGATTTGCCTGGGCATTTTCAGCTTACATGAAGCTCTTCTAAGATTCCTGATAGAGATCTGTGGATTAGAGTACCACACCAGTTAAATGTAACAGCAAGTCAGTAGGTCAAAAGTAAACAGCCTAGGCCTGAGACCTAAGGGCAGCCAGGCCTCTCTTCAGCTGGTTCTATCTACAGGTAGCACTTGAACACCTTGGAAAGAATCACCTTTCTATAGGTTGGCTGAGGTGGAAATGAGAAAGTAAGAGAAGGTCAGCTGGGTGTGGTGGCGCACGCCTGTAATCCCAGCACTTGGGAGGCTGAGACAGGAGGATTGCTGTGAGTTCGAGACCAGCCTGGGCTACAAAGTGAGCTCAAGGCCGGCCTGAACTGCATAGTGAGACCCTGTCTCAAAAAGACACACACACACACACACACACACACACACACACACAAAGAAAATAAGAGAAGGTCGTGGGTAAGGGGATGATTCAAATTAGCTTACTCTCATAGAACACAGACCAACAAAGGACTAGGCAGAAAGAAAGCACAGAAATGAAAAAAAATAACGGGAGCATTTATTTTAAGAGATGGCATTGCTATCTGAAGACTAACATTATTGTTCTGGGCTGCAAATGTTCTTTTATAAGTCACAACAAATATTAATTATGTAATATTTTTATAGCATATGTGCCTTGATTTGGAGTCACCTGAAAGCATCATTGAAATAAGGCCTTGGCTGCAAGTTGTATGCTTGAGAAGCTGTAAGCACAAGTGGCGATGTCAGGAAGTGAGTGAAAATGATGTTACAGAGCGTGGGCATCAACATCTCCCCATTGCTAGGGACCCTTTGGGGAACCAGTTCTAGCACATATCAGAATTATCCCACATGGGGATGGGGAAGCCGGGCAGTTAGTCTTTGAAACCAGTTACTACTGACTGAGATTTTCCCCTGAGGGTGTTAAACTCCAAGAATATCTATCTGTTTATCTTTCCATTTCCTGTGGGCTTTGTGTTCCCTGAGGAGATTCTAGTGCAGTGGTGGCAAATCTATGGCACATGTGCCACAGAGGGTTGTTTGCATTACTGAAAGCTCTAAGAGATTCATCAGTCCCCTAGGGTAATGTGCAAATCATGCCCAGCTGAAGTTTGATCTAATAGTGTAAGGGGAAGGTAGGGATAGAGAGATGAGATGAGAGAGAGAGAAAGAAAGAGAGAGACAGAGACAGAGAGACAGAGAGATACAGAGAGATACAGAGAGGGAAATGAAACTATATTTGGTGTGTCTGCACTTTATCTTATGACACAGTATTATTTTACCTACATGAAAGAAGAGATATATCTTATCTCTCTCCAACTGGTCACTGGACAAAGGTTCCAAAGTTTGTTCGGAAAGATAACTGGCTGTTCATTCCTTGCATGTGGATTTAGCTTCAGAAAGAGCTGGTGAGCTATGCTTCTCCACGCTTACCTCACTTTCTTCCTGAGTCCCCTCAGAACCTGAACTCCTAGAAAAGAGCAAAGGAGGATGCACCAGAGGACTGAGACAGTGCCGACTCCTGAGAGAGGTGGTCCTTCCGAGTGAGACTAGGGAACTGGGAGAAGAGACTCACTGGTTCCATGTCCTGGGTCTCACCCTTTTCAACCCATTCGAGGGATGCAGTGTGTCAAAGCATGTAAATGCCCCATTCTCTCCATTTTCCCGTATTACACAGAGAAGGGGAAAGACCCTCAGGCAAACTGTAATGCAAATGAAAATGGTAATCTGTACAGATTTTCCTTGAAGAGAGGAAAAGCCCAGAGCCCATAAGGGAAACTACAGAGATTAGGAGGAAACATTGTGAGCTGGGAGAAAACATGCAGGCAAGGTGTCTTCATATTTGAAGACTGCAGAAAGACAATCCACCACATCTGCATAATCCACAACTGCCAGCCAACATGCCCTTCTTGAAAAGCTTCCTTGACTACATCCTCCAACTGAAAAATCATCGATCAACCCAAATGAGGAGGTGAAGAACAGCAAACTAAAAAGAAGACGCACCAAAACAACAGAGCAATGGAAGAGTAAGCAATTGTTGTAAATTTGGTTACAACCCAAATGCAATTGAAGTGTTTTTTAAATTCCTGAAGTGGAAGATATAAGTAAATTAAAAAGGAGAGACTAGAGGGGTGATCATAATGTGTTGGTCATACTGATTTCCTGGCTCAAGATGTCTAAGACATAGTGAGAGTCAGGTTTTATAAGCACTGTAGTGTCACTTCTTGAGTGTTTGAAAAGAATATACGTTCATTTCCTCAGTTTCCTATGAGATAATACCTTTCCCTCTTACACTTGCCATTTTTTGTTTAGGATTAGTCATAAGTTAAAGTAGTTCTACTTTTTACAGCACTTGTTCTTCCTCCGTGTCTAAAATCTAGGCAGCATGGATGGTGAGAGAACCCAAGAGGCTGACCACCCCCCACTATAACTTAAGGTCTCTTCCCTCTGGACTACTAGGTAGGGTGCTAGGCAAGTGGGAAAGACAGGAAAGAACCAATATTATGACCAGTTCTCTTAACATCCTTCATCCTCCCAGTCAGCCTGTGTTGATGCAGAAGAGATCACAAACTCAAGTATGATAAGGAAACAGAGGAAAGAGTTTTTAGTGGAAAGTGCTGGTTAATCACATTTCAAGGGCTGGAATCTAGGCCTCCTGACTCTTAGTTTACTGGTTTAAAATTGTGCCTTAGTTTTTTGTTAGAAAAGAGAATTTCACATGGTGGAGCATTGGATGAAGGTGAGAAGATAATGACCTGCACAGGTCTCCTGACAGGCCTCTGTATTCTGTTTCCAAACCTGTAGTTAAACTGCCCCATAATACTGCCTTGCCTATTGATCAGCCCTCCAGCAAACCTCCTTACTTTAGGCCAGATTTGCTATCATGGCCATCCTCTGAAATAAATGATGCTCTTGGAATGGTATGTTCTCACACCCTTGCAAAGAGTCCCTGTGTTTCCGTGGGGAATTTCCACACTCATAGATCTCAGCTGCCTATGCTAATGGGTTCATCTCCAGATGGCATTCATTAGCTACCTCTTCAATACACACCATGTGTTTTATTCCCCTTCTTCCTCTGCTTTTCAGGGTTTATTTTAATTCAAGATTATTGGAGATTCTTCATATTGAATATCTGATGCTTCCCAATGTAGGTTTGAGTTTTAAAAACCATCTTATTTCTAAGTGTGCAATGTCCTAGTGTTAAATGTATTCATACTGTTGTAGAACAGGTCCTCAGAACTTTATCATCTTGCACAACTGAAGCTGTATGCCCATTACAGAGAAATGATTCCCTCTTTGTCCCTTGGCCTTGATTTTGCACTAGGTAATAGCAACATGTAACGAGATAATCCCCTGGACTGCAATAAGGGGAGGAAAGAGATCTAGTTTCATGAGACAGTGAGGGCGTTTGGGATGTTTTTCTTAAAATTTTGTGGAAAACTCATCCAAGATAAATCATTCCATCTGTCTGTCTGTCGATCTATCTATCATCTATCTATCTATTATCTCTAGCTAATCTATTTTTTTATATGTTGGTTAAATGATAACTTGGCCTCTGACTCATCAATATTTGAAATACAAAATAACAATAGCCACGAGTGATGTGAAGTGCATAGCGCCCAGGCCTTATATGTGGCAAATCATAAATTCAGTGAGTTACAACCCCCTGCCCCTTGGCATTCTAACTTCGTGCAGTTGCTCTCTGGGAAGCAGCCCTACATCTTCCCATCCCCAGAGAAAGCTGCCATCTGCTCATCAAACCTGGAGTGGTGAGAGGGAGCAGCTACAGTTTCTATGTCAACCTGAGTGTGTATGTGTTATCATTAAGAAGAAAATGTGTGCTCCTTTATGTTCTGAGTCATAACTGTGCCATCAGCTGGGCCCAACGCCACTGCCAATGACAACCCCATGGGAGCCAGCCTGGCTTCTGCTTTCAGTCATGCTTTCTCAGTGGGTCTCTCATATAAAGTCTCTTCTCTTTGTCTCCATCTAAAAATGGAAAATGCTTTTAAAATCACAATTTTTTCAGTTGTTGTGAGTGAAGAACCTGTCCTTGATATCCTTCCTTATAGTTTCTGGGGCAACAGCTCATATGCAGCCCTGGGAGCAAAGTTCTTGATGAGAGAGGCTGAATCAAGGACTTCTGGTGTCCAGGGCAGTGACCAACTTGGAGATTGGCTGGTGCAGAGCTCCTCGATCCTCAGATTTGCATATGCCTTGCAGATTTTGCTGTATCTTTGTATAACTATTATTTCCTTAATATACACTGAAATGGATTTTAGACCAATTCCTCTTTAATGTTTGTTTTTGCTCCACATATCTGTAAAGTTTAGATGTGTCATGTATTTTAAAACTTTAAAGTGAAGAATTTATAAATATTTTCCACAAATAAATTAAAATGAATGCACACTCTTTAAAATAAAATGTAGTAGACTGTGTGCTACTTGAAGGCAGGGTCACATACCATGCATCTGAGAATTCTGATGACCTAAAGCAGCTTCACTCGCTTGTGTGTGTGTGGAAACTGAGCTTGAGAAAACATAAGTGCCTTGTAAAGTCCCTTAAACAACTGGAATTAAGACCCTCTGCCCTCTAATTCATTTTTGAAAGTATGAAAATGTAGATGGCAATTAAGTTTATTTGCCATTTAGTTTGGAGAATTTCAGAGGAAAGGACATGTTTTGGAAATATAGCTCAGGAAGAATGTAGACTTCCATGGATGAAGAATGTGGAGGCCATGGATGTTAGAGTTAGGAGCACAGACTAATCCCAAGGTTATGAGGTCTTAACTTGGGGCCCCAAGGAGCATTAGAGTTGTGTGTAATGTTTAGTGGCTTTATAAGCATGCACATTTGGTGTGAGATGTGTGAAGACTCTTCCAGAAAACAGTAACAGTCACTGCTCTTGGTACCAGAAGCTGTTTTGTTTCTCAAATAGGGGAACTGAACTATTTAAAAGATATGGGAGGTTTAATAGGGGGGGGAGAGAGACAGAGAGAGAGAGAGAGAGAGAGAGAGAGAGAGAGAGAGAGAGAGAGAGAGAGAGAGAAGAGGGGAGGAGAAGGAGATGAGAGAAGCAGCAGCACAGCAAGGATGCCTGAACAGGACCTTAAAGTGGATTTAGGAATATGGATTTAAGTTATGGTGAATCAGAGAGAACCGATGGCTTTGTTGCTTTATTTTCTGAGGATTATTCATGTTGAGTGAGGGTTAAATAATGTAAATATTATTCAGAAAATTGTATGTTTTTGCAGGTGGTAGTATTTTTGGTGGTGATGGATCAAAGAGGGAAAGAAAAAGTAGTAAAAGGAGATGTTGCCCCATTAGGGAACTGCTGGTTTAACAACAAATAGGGCATTTAGGAAGGGACATTTTTTTGTCACTTTTGCTTGAGGATTAATAATTTCAAGCAACTATTGACACTTCCCTCTATGTGAGTGCCTTAGCAATCTAAAAGTTGGAAACATATTTCATAAACAAAGCTGCCTCCATGAGGCAGGCACTGTGATGGGTGCTGTTGTGGGATCTGTCCCTTGATAATTACAATAAAAATTGAAATGACAGACATCTACCCAGAGAACTGTTTTGATTAAACACTAATCAATACAGAATAAGGATTCATTTATTCATCTGCCAAATATTTATTGAACATCTATCATGATCAAGGTTGATGGGCACTAAGACCACAGAGAAGGAAAAGTTAGTTTTTATTCTTATGAAGGTCACAAACAATTAGGAATAGTGTATCAGTCAGCTTTCCCATCATCGGAACATACTACCTGATGCCCACAACTTAAAGGAGGTTTAATTTTGCTCACAGTCTCAGAGGGTTCAGTCCATGGTAAAGCAGGCTGCAAGGCAGAAACATCATGCTGTCTGGGTGCAGTGGAACAAAGTTGCTCAATTCAGGGCAGTCATGAAGCAGAGCAGAGAAACAGTCTCAGAGAGGAAGGAGTCAGGCACCACATATGGACCTCAAGGTCACACCTCAATGACACACACAGAGACACCCAGAAGTGTGCTTTGCTAATCCCTCAGGCCAGTTATAAGCTAAGGAACTTGACAAGCTTCACTGTCATAAACAGTAAAGCAAGTACTACATTTATCTGTACACATACACACACACATCACATGCAAGTTAACTAAGAAATAAAAACAATCAGATACCTGATGATTAATTATATACATCTTGTAAGAGCTTTTCGAAGAAGTCAGTGCTGCCCTCTGCTCCTAAGATTACTGCCTTGTTTTTTGCTACAATTTTATTTAAAATTTGAAAAAGCAGATGACTCAAGGGAGGATATGGAAAGTGAACATATAGGAGACAGCAATGTAGGGCCTCAGTGATGAATGATGTAGCTTTCACTTTTAATGAGTGGATTTGCATCTAGCTCAGGTTGCTCATTATGGAAAGCCACCACAGTTATATTTAATATTTTGAAGATGACATCTATATTAAAAACTTCTTCACTGAGAACAAGTTCCCATAAATGATGAAGACTTGGTCTATTTTGGGAAGTTGCAACTGAAAATTTTGATATATGTGGCTATGAAAAAGGAAAGTAGAAGATGGCATGGTCGGGGAAGCTAGTGTGGGTAGGCTGTGTGGATCACGGAGTCAGTGAGGGAGCATAATGGAGCAGAGAGTGTAGAACAGAAGCAAAGACTGTGGCTGAGGAAGCTCAGGCTAGGGAAGTCAGGTCCAGATGAGAACTTTGTGCTTTTTGACTTCATACTAGTAATGTGAAATTTGGTTTCTGAAAAATTAAAGAAAACAATCTAATTTATCAAAACTTGATAAAGTATTTGCATACAATTAAAATATAAGCCTAAAAACTTCAGCGGAGTAGAATGTACGCCCTCAGGTGCTACTGATTGGGAATAGGAAAACGTCATTTCTTTGAGCTTAACATTTATCTTTTCTTGGTATTTAGCACGGCTCATGGCAATGAAAAAGAAATTAAATAAGTAGATTAAATGGTGCAGTTCCTCCTCACACACAAGGCATCAAATGCCACAATGAGCCTGTAAGAGCTCAAGAGTAGGTTTAATGACTTTCCCAGAGATGTGCCTTTGCAGCTGAGGTAGATGATGGTTCTCATGACTGAAGATACATGGCTTTTTCTGAGAGTAACATGGACAATGTTAAGCTCACTTTGTTGATAGTATGTGCATAACATAGCTATTGCTGCAGAAACAAAACAAAACACCACACAACAAATCACTGCCCCCCAAACTCAGTAGCCAACAACAGCAGTCATTTAGTATTATAGCTGTATGTCTACAGATACGATTTGGGTCGGGTGCTGTGCATGATGCTTGGCAGGATGGTTCTGTTCTGCATGTCTCTGCTCCTCCTTGTGGGGCCTCTGAGCTAGTCCAGACATGTCCTTCTCATGGTCTTGGTGACATCTAGCAAGGCCAGCAAGATGACTCTGCAAGAGTTCTGAGGACATTTGCAAACCATTATTTCTCTGTATTCTCCTGGCAAATTTATGTAGCTGGATCCAAAGTGATGATGTGTTGAGGAAGAACCACCATGGCTGCCTAGAGGAGGAGTCACGTTAGAGAGACTCAGGGAGGATCAGCTAAAAACAGGTAACTGGAAGCAGGGGAAGGAAGTATACCCTGAAACAGAAAATCAGTTTGAAAAAAGATACATGTAGATCAAACCAAACGTCTGGATAGTGGTTAAAAAGAGGAGAAATCATCCACCAAGACCAGTCTATATGGCGCCATGTCTTGCTCATCCTAGGAGCTGCCACCTTGAGAACTTCCCAAGTAGCTGAAGGGAACCATGGCTAGACTCTGGGTACATGGGCCCCTTTACCCCATCTCCAAACATGAGAAAGCTGCAACCCTGTAGCATCCTTGCCAGTGCTCACCAAGGGCAGGGGAAACTCACACTCCACCCACCCAACTCTAGGCAGTGAGAGGATAAATAAGTGAATGTGACTGCTGAGTCCACCCATCTGTCTGTGCCTGCCTGAGTCACCATCTGGCACCTTGCAGATGATGCACCAGGCCCATCTGAGCCCCCACTGAGTGCCCAAGGCCTACCCAAGCTACTAGTGGGTGCCTCAAGTTGGTTCCATACCCACTAGGACCTCCATATGTCACCTAGCACTGACACCCAACCTGCTTGAGTCTGTGCTTGGTGCCCTGGGCTTGCTTGAGTCTCCACCCAGTGCTTACTTCCCCATGCTCACCCTGAGCCCACTGGAGACTCTGGTATCCAGCACCAGTCCTGGGCAGTCTGGGTCTCTACTCCATGCTCCAGACCTGTGTGAGTCTCAGGCTGGTGCCCTAGGTCTGTATGAGCCCCTATGTAGGAAGAGGCACTCCATGCATTGCACCCTGCATCAGTCCCAGACACATCTGGGTCTCAACTCAGTGACCTGCATTCTCCACTCAGTTGGGAAGTCCCATGCATGCTGGAGTCTCTATTTGGCACTCAGCACTGGTCCCAGGTCCACCTGAGCCACCCAGTGCTCCTGCTTGAATCTTCACTCATCCTGGAGCCCTTCCTGGGAATCTCATTGAATCAGTCTTTGGCATACCTGGGTCCCCTCTGGGTGCCCTAGGCCTGCATGAACCTCCATCTAGGGTTTGAAGATATCCCACAACTCCTGGAGTCTCCATCTGGCATCTGGTGCTGGTCCCCAGCCCACTGGAGTCTTCACTCAGTGTCTATTGTCACACATCCTCCCCAGGCTCGGAAAGTTGCCATCGACTGGAGTTTACAGAATAGAGATCCTTCAAACAGAAGGGACATCACACAGGTCCACAGGCCATAAAGAGGGCAGAGAGGAAGTTGACTTATTGGATTAAAGGCTGCTGGTTGTAAAAGAAAGACATTCATTTGGAAATATGTAGGAATTTTTTCTGTTTCCTTTTGACCCTATTTTCTCCCCCTATTTTGTGTGTGTGTAGAGTTTGGAGTTTTACCAATTTTCTTTTCCCCTTTTTTTCTTATTGTTTTATTTGTCTGATTAGGTCCTCCATTCTCCCTTCCTCTTTTATTTCTTTGCCATCTCTCTTTCAATTTGTTTCCTTATTACTTTTTTCTTTTCTCTAGTTGAATCTCCATTTTTAAATTATTTTCCTTGTTGGTTTTGTCTGTTACTGTTATCTAATACTACTAATTTTTGTGTAGTCTTTAATAGGATACTTTATTTCAATTTTCTCACCTTCTCATCTTCCACTGCTTAAGTTTTCAAGTTTTACTTTTTATGCCCCTCTTCCCAGCAACCTCTATCCCTATTATTATAACCATTAACCTTTATGAATCTGTAGATAGTTAATTATATCATACTACAGTTGAACACTGTTTTAATATTAATGGACATAAATTGCTCTATGAAGTAGATATTTACTGTATATCAATATCAAATTTGTCTTTGAGCTTGTACTATAATTGTAAGTCTTGTTTCTATGGCTAAAAGTGACACATTGCTAATTCTAAGGTTTGTCAATATCCAGTTTTTTGAAGCTATTGTTGTTGCTGATTTTACTACTTTAGTTTAAGTAACATACTTCTTGCTAGCAATTGGTTTTCTCTGTATGTCAATATCAACATTAGCCAGACTCATAAACAATCCAGAAGCTCATTCCCAAAGAACTGGGTAAGTAGGCCAAATAGGCTGCAACCTCCCCTCCCAAATAAATGGAAGTGGTATGATCCTAGAATGGAGCCATTTCCAATAGCTAGCCAGCTATGTCTAGAGATCTATGAAAAATAGACAGTAACTAAAGAGGTCTCAATATTAGTAATACAGCTACCCAACCAATCTACAAGCTTCAGCACAGAAAAGAAACAAACAAAAAATAGAAAATCAGAAAACAAAGCACAAAATGCTTCCAAATGTACCTAACTTCCCCAAAGCAAATCCAGAGGGAATCAAAAGCGAACAAATCAAAAGCCACAGAGCTGAAATATCTGATGTGGTAATTGTGGAAGTAACAAAATAGATTAACGCAACACTTGGCAAATTTAAAGCAGATATCATTAAAGAGATAATGATTCTAATAAAAAAATGATGGGTGAGTCTAGAGAAGATAACTAGAGGAGTGAAAGAAAGAGATGCAAACCGTGAATGTTCAGCATAGAAAAGAACTGGAATGCATGAAAAGTTCCAAGCAGAAATTAGCAGAGTAAAAATCTTATTGAAAGTATGGGCAGCAGATTTGACCAATGTGAGAGTAGAGTGTCAGATCGAAAAGACAGGGTTGTGGTTGGTGAGTAACTAATGAGAGACGCCTTAAAATCAGCAAGTGAACATGAAACCTGGATCCAGCAGATGCTAGATGTTGAAAGAAGACTAATCTAAGATTAATTGGAATTAATGAAAAATCAGAACACACAAAGGCATAAAAAACCCATTTACAGAAGTAACAGCAGAAAAGTTTCCAAGCATGATAAAAAGAACTTGACATACAGTAAGTGAAACATATAAAATCACAAATAGGCATGATCAGAAAAGAACTATCCCAAGACATATAATAGTCAAGGTTCCAGAAATCCAACAAAGGAACAGAAACCTAAAAGCCCTTAGAGAAAAAAATCCACATTATTTATAAAGGAAAACCCAATGGACTTCTCAAAACAAACCCTAAAGTCAAGGAAAGCATGGCGTGAAGTGTTTCAAGCCCTAAAGAAAACAACTTCCAATTCAGACTGACATAACCCAAAATTATCTTTCAAAACTGATGGAGCAATAAGATATTTTCATGACAAAGAGCACCTAAAGAAATTCATAATCACCAAATTAGCACTCTAAAAGTTCTCAATGATATCCTAGAAAGAAAATAAGTTCAATATCCATTATCACCATTTCTGTTAAATATAGTTCTTGGAACATTAACTAGAGCAATTAGACATGAAAAAGAAATCAAAGGGATATGGATAGGAAAGGAAGAAGTTAAACTGTTATTTTCTGATGACATGATCTTCTACATAAAGGAACCAAAAACTCTACCAAAAGACTCCTGGAATTAATAACCAAATTCAGTACCATACCAGGATACAAAATCAAAACTGAAAAGCCAGTAGCATTCATGTACACCAATAACAAACTCTCTGAGAGAGAAATTAGGAAAAGAACACCTTTCACAATAGCATCAAAAAGGAAATACTTAAGGAATTAGCATAACCAAGGAAGTGAAAGACAGTGAAAACAATAGTACTCTGAAAAAAGAGATTGAAGAAGATGTTGGAAAATGGAAAGAGAACCCCTGTTCTTGGATAGGCAGACTCAATGTAGTGAAAATGTCCGTACTTCCAAAACTGTTATACAGATTTAATGCAATCCCAATCAAAATATCAATGACATTTCTCACAGAACTAGAGAAGATAATCCTAAAATTTGTATGGAACCAGAAGAGATCTAGAATAGTAACAATACCAGATGGGCAAGACAGAGGGCATCACCATCCCAGGCTTCAAGTTATACTACAAAGCTACAGTGATTAAACAGAAACAGCATAAGTACTGGCAAAAAAATAGATTTGTGGATCAGTGAGTTAAATAGAGAATGCAGAAACAACTCCAGGCACCCTCAGCTATCTTTGACAATGGGGCCAAATACTTTCACTGGAGGAAAGACACTTTCTTTAACAAATAGTACTTGGAAAACTGGTTATCTACATGTCAAAGATTGAACCTATGTCTACACCTCTCATGATACAGTAAACTAAAATCAAAATGGATCGAAAATCTAAATATTAAAATAGAAGTAATTAATCTGCTGCAAGATAAATTAGGTAAAACTCTTGAAGACATAGGTGTAGGCAAAGACTTTCTGAACAAAATCCCAGTTGCATAAAAAATAGTACCAAGAATCAATGAATAGTATCAAATCAAATTAAAAAGCTGCACAGCAAAGGAAACAATTGACAGATGAAGAGACAATCTACAGAATGGGAAAAAAATTTTGCCAGCTATTTCTCAGAATGAAGACTAGTATCTGGAATATAAAAAGGACTCAAAAAAATTAAATCTCCCCAAATTTAAATCCCTAATCCAAAATGGAGAATCTGAAATTAATAGACACATCTCAGATGAAAAAGTACAAGTGGACAGTAAATGCTTTAAAAGAAATTCAACATCGCTGACCATTCAAGAAGTGAAAATTAAAACAACACTGAGATTCCATCTCACTCCAGAAAGAATAGCTATCATCAAGAAATCAACCAAGAACAACTGCTGGAGAGGTTGTGGGGGAAACCAATCCCTTCTTCATTGTTGGTGGGAATGTAAACTGGTCACAGCCACTATGGAAATCAGTACGGGGATTCCTCAAAAAACTAAAACTAGAGATTCCATTTGAACCACTTATTTCCCCTCTAGCTGTCTTCCTAAAACAGTAAAAATCATCATACCACAGTGATACATCCATACCCGTTTACTGCAGCACAATTTATAATAGCTAAATAGCCTACATGCGCATCAGCAGATGAATGGTTAAAGAAAATGTGATATTTATATACAATAGAATACTACTCTGCCTTACAGAAGGATGATCCTGAGGCATTTTTAGATACGTGCACCTTGAGACCATAATGTTGTGAAATAAATCAGACACGTAAGTTTAAATATCACAGTTTCTCTTGTATAAGAAACCCAAAGTATAAATAAGTCGCAAAATAAAATAGATGATCAGAAATAATGAGATCAATAGAATGACAAGATGGCGGACCTGTATAGTTATGGCGGACCTGTATAGTTATGGCGGACCTATAGTCGTTATGGCGGCGGCGAGTGAGCTGAGAGGGGGGAGGGGGTGTGCAAGGCAGAAGTGAGCGCTAAGAGGCACTCCGAGCGAAGAGGTTTCGGTAATCCTTGTCAGCCCTCCTCGCGGCGGAACCTTTGGAGCCACGGTGAACTAGGGCCTCTCCAGGGCTGCCGCTGCCCCGGCGTCTCTGAAGACCGAGTCCCGGATGACGGGCGCGGGGAGGCTGCGGCCCGCCAGCGGGGACAGAGCTCCAGCCACGTCGGACACGCGGCGGCGGGCGAAGGTCTCCACCCTGAAGAAGGACCAGCAGTGGGGCGACCGCGGCGCCAGGCGCGTCTCCTCAGCTACGTGGAGGAGCCCAAGGGGATGTCGCTGCTGGTGCGGGCGGGGTCGGACAGATCACTACTCTTGGAATCAAAGAGAAATCCAAACACTGCATATCAGAAACGACCAGATACATTCATTGTTTGATCAGAAGCTGACAACTATGATATGGCTCTAAGTTTTCAAGAAAAAGCTGGCTGTGATGAGATCTGGGAAAATAATCTGTCAGGTTCAAGGTAGAGATCCATCAGGAGAAGTCACACAGGACCTCATTGATGAATCAGAAGAAGAACGACTTGAAGAAATGCCTGAAACCAGTCATTTGATTGATCTGCCCACATGTGAACTCGATAAACTTGAAGAGATCGCTGATTTAGTTACCTCAGTTCTCCCCTCACCTATTCCAAGGGAAAAGCTGGCTCTGGTCTTGGAAAATGAAGGCTGTATTAAGAAACTATTGCAGCTGTTCCAAACTTGTGAGAACTTAGAAAACGCTGAAGGCTTACACCATTTGTATGAAATGATTAGAGGAATCTTATTCCTAAATAAAGCAACTCTTTCTGAGGTGATGTTTTCTGATGAGTGTATTATGGATGTCGTGGGATGCCTTGAATATGATCCTGCTTTGGCCCAGCCAAAAAGACACAGAGAATTCTTGACCAAAACCGCAACATTTAAGGAAGTTATACCAATAACAGATTCTGCACGGAGGCAAAACATACATCGCACTTACAGGGCACAGTACATATAGGACATCATTTTGCCTACACCATCTGTTTTTGAAGAGAATTTTCTTTCTACTCTTACATCTTTTATTTTCTTCAGCAAAGCTGAGATAGTCAGCATGTTGCAGGAAGACCAGAAATTTTTGTCTGAAGTGTTTGCACAGTTAACAGATGAGGCTACGGATGATGATAAACGGCGTGAATTGGTTAATTTTTTTCAAGGAATTTTGTGCATTTTCTCAGCCTCAAAACAGGATGCATTTTTCAAAACTTTAGCAAAATTGGGAATTCTTCCTGCGCTTGAAATCGTAATGGGCATGGCTGATTTGCAGAGCAGTTAGAGCAGCGGCTACAGATATATTTTCTTATCTAGTAGAATTTAGCCCCTCTATGGTTTGAGAATTTGTAATGCAAGAAGCCCAGCAAAGTGATAATGATATCCTTCTTATTAATGTAGAAATTGAACAAATGATCTGTGACACTGATCCTGAGCTAGGAGGTGCAGTTCAGTTAATGGGACTTCTTCGTACACTAACTGATCCAGAGACCGTGCTGGCCACAACTAATAAAACTGAAAAAAAGCGAGTTTCTAAATTTCTTCTACAACCATTGTATACACGTCCTCACAGCACCACTTTTGACTAATACTTCAGAAGACAAATGTAAAAAGGATAAATTTGTTGGATCTAGCAAAAGCAACACAATTTGTCCTGATAATTATCAAACAGCACAGCTACTTGCCTTAACTTTACTTACATTTTGTGTGGAACATCACACTTACCACATAAAAAGCTACATTATGAACAAGGACTTACTAAGAAGAGTCTCGGTCTTGATGAATTCCAAGCACACTTTCCTGGCTTTGTGTGCTCTTTGCTTTATGAGGCAGATAATTGGCCTTAAAGACGAATTTTACAATCGTTATATCACCAAGGGAAATCTTTCTGAGCCTGTTATTAATGCTCTTCTGGATAATGGAACTCGGGACAATCTGTTGAATTCAGCAGTTATTGAGTTGTTTGAGTTTATAACAGTGGAAGATATCAAGTCTCTTACTGCACATATAGTTGAAATTTTTATAAAGCACTTGAATGAATTGAAAATGTTCAGATGTTCAAAGGATTGAAGACTAAATATGAGCAGGAAAGAGACAAAGTCAGAAACTAAGCAGTGCGCGATATATATTGCGCAGTAACAGATTTTGCAGAGATGCAAAAGCCTTGGAAGAGGGTGAAGAAATGTAGTTTAATGGAGATGAAGAGGAGGAAGGAAAAGCAGTTGTGACACCGGTTGACAAATCTAAGACAGAAGATGATTTTCCAGACAGTTATGAAAAATTCATGGAGACTAAGAAAGCAAAAGAAAGTGAAGACAAGGAAAACCTTCCCAAAAGGACATCTTCGGGTGGCTTCAGATTTACTTTCTCCCACTCTGCCAGTGCTGCTAATGGAACAAACCGTACAAACAGTAAATCTGTAGTGGCTCAGACACCACCCACATGTTCTAATTGTTCTTCTTCCAAAACTACAAACTTGGCTACATTGGTAACAGCCACTAAGGGAAGTTTGCTTGGGTTAGTGGATTATCCAGATGATAAAGAAGATGAAAAGGAAGAAACATCCCCTAGGAAAAGACCTCATCTGGGCTCATAAAGTGTTTACTGGGGGACCCCAGCATGTGGTCTTACTAAATTGATGCA
>NW_004955474.1:1176581-1180016 GCF_000276665.1 Chinchilla lanigera | reverse complement strand
GGTTTGCTTGAGGAAAAGCATTGGTAATACAGTAAAAGGCAGGGTTGCTCCAGGGGTGGGTGTCCACTCTAGAAAAAGGTTATAACACTTTAGCTTCAAATCCAACAATATTACTTGTATAATGGTGCTGGCCATGTTGTTTTAAACAGTTGCCTCTTTTTAAAATAACTTTTTATGGAAAACAAAACAAACAAGCAAAAGAAATAGATTGTTTTCAGATGGGAAGGGGAAGAAGAGACGGAACTAGGGAGGAGGGAAGTAAGGGAAGAAGAATTTTAAAAAAGAATAGAAGAAACATTGGAAATAGAGCTTTTGCAAATGGGGAGGGGAAGAAAAGTTGGAGCAGGAAGGGAGAGGTCAAGATACCTCTGTGAGGGACATATTATCATTTTCTTCATTTTACAGATCCGTACTCTAAGGCTTAGAAAGATTGAGTATAAAGGTCATATAAGTAGCAAACCCTATGTTATTAATCATTTTTCTTCTTTTTAGAGAGTGTGTATTATGGTTGGGAGTTGTCTTCCCAATGTAAGACTTAGAGTTAAATCTAACTCATGGATATAATCTTAGCTGACAAGAAATGAAAATACAACACACACACACACACACACACACACACACACACAGGTCTCCTGTACATGAAAGATATATATTTCAAACAATAATTCTACCCCCTAAAATATTCAATTGTTTACCAACCCACTAATCACAGTGACTCTCACTTAAACATTTGATTCACAGAAATTTTGCTTGCTTTTAAAAACATAGAAGCCTCTTTGGAAATGGACCGAATAGTTCAGTTTCCTTTTAAAAGCAAACTGGAGAATTGTGAACTGACACTTTCCTTTCGGCTTTACAAATTTCCTTATAGTAATAAAGGCCCTTGAAATTATTTGCTTGATCTCAGATTGTGCTCCAAACTGAGATCATTTTTCCCCCAAATTGCCTCTCAAACCTAATGACTTGAAGTTCTGGGTAAAAATTTTAATGATAAGAATCTAGTATAAGACATTTTTCCAAATTTAGTAGCTTTTTATTTTTTACTAACATCTCTCTTTCAATCCATTTCCTACATCAACTCCTCATTCAAAAAAGCCACAGAAGTTCACCGTAGGGATCTGGGTGTGGATGCTACATCGAGGCAGATTTTATTCATAATGCTTTCTCTGAGACCAACTGGCAGCCTCTTGAGTCTGGAATTCCTTTGCTTTTTTTTTTTTTTTTTTTTTTTGGTTTTTCTCCGGTACCGGGAACCAAACTCACGACCTTACGCTTGCCAGGCAGGCGCTTTGCCACTGAGCTAAATCCCCAGCCCCCACTTTGTTTTTCTGAGCAACTGCCCAACATACCTCATGTTGCCTGCAACATAACTAAGAGAAAGGCAGGCAAAATAAGGAAAAGTGGTGATTTAGAGGCGAGCAGAAAGCAGAGAAATGCTAGTCCCCAGCTTGTGCCACACGTGGGCTGAATTAGCTGCCACAGTTGACTAGCATGTATTTCCTAAAGGTAAATGGGAAGCAAATTGCTTTCCTGTTGAATCATATAACCCTATAGTTCCGGTGTTCCCTGTCTAGCAGGCCGCTGCTTCCCAGTGTCTTTCATGGCTCTTCTTGGACTCCGGCCTTAGGACTCAGTCCTGGGGGTTCTTTCCAGTTTCCTCATTTTGTTGGGCTACCCTCTCCTCTAACAAGGTTTTGCATGTCAATTATATTCTAACAGTTGAAGCTGTCTTTCTGTCTCTAGGTCAGATCTCTCTGCTAAATTTCCAACCTGAGCATAGAGCTACTAAAGGACAGCACTCCCCGCCCTTGATGTCACACAGCCTCTCAGACTCGGCAGGTCTGACTGCCCAGCCCTCATGAGCCCCTTTGGCCTGTGCTGCATCCATAAACACCAGCTCTTCCCACCTGGCTACTCATGTGGGTGCCCTGGGAGTCATTCTTTTTATTTCCTCCTTTGATTAACTCAGTAATTCAAAGTTGCCATCAGCTGTAGCCCGGGTTTCTCTGGCATGCTCCAGAGCAGGTCACCCAGGCATGCTGCCATCGCTGTCTGATGTGCGTGTGGCTCCGGGCCTCTCCTGGCACCACGTGAGTCTGGCTGTGCTGCAGTGAGCTGAACAGAGTAACTTCAGAAAGAGTCAGAGCAGGAGGCCACCGTGATTGTAAGAAAAATGTGCCCCTGTTCTCTAATGTTGGGATGATATATTAGACCCATTAGCATGTCAATATTATCTAAAATTTAATGTGACGCTAGTATGCGGATGATGAATTCTTGTAGCAACTGTGCTATGATGTCAACAAGCGCACACTGCCTCCATGAGTGCATCGCAAGCGCCTGTGCTAGGGTTTGCCAATCTGTCGCAGGCCGTGTGGTGAAGCTCTGCATTGGTGGTGTGAGTGAGTACTGTTGTCTGTGTGGTTTTCCTTTGGCTTTTCACCCTTGAATTGTGGTTGCCTGGCCAACCTCCAGTGAAGGGAGCGTCCTTCGATTCATCCTGGTGAGATAGGGTGGGGCAAAGCTGGCTGGGGAAATGAGGGGACCTGTCAATGACAAGATCCCAGGGCAATGCCAGGACTCTCACTTTGAGCCCAGTCTTTAAACCACTGTCAATGTGAGTCTAGTCAAACTGTGTCTTTTCCTCTTTTAAAGCTCTTTGATTGGTTGCATTGGGCTTAGGGTGAAATCCAGCATTTCCAACATGTCTGGCTAAGACCCCACCTGCCCAGTCTATTCCTCTCCCCTCTTCCCCTGACAACACCTTGCGTGTCTTCTTGCAGCGTGGGTCCCGATGTCATGCTGGAGGCACGCTGCTCTCTCTGGCCAAGCTCTGCTTCTATGCCCCAGTCTCAGTAGCCAATTCTTCCACCTAGTCCTCCAGGAGGATTGGTTCCCAAATTTATTGATCTAAATTGTTGCCCTCTCTTATTGAGTACTTACTGAAATTTGTAATTCTATATTCCCGTGTGTGATAACTATTTTCTCCACCAGTCAGTGAGCTTAGAGGGCAGAAGCAGTTGCTCCTTTATAGCTAGCAAGCAATAAATATTTGTTGGAGTGAAACTAATATAATTTTTACTGTAATTTAAAAATAAATATTTACTTATTTTAAAAACAATAAAAATAATAAAAATGATACAGGATTTCAAAATAAGATGATAGGAGATTAATAATGGTTATTATATTGCATATTATTTTCAAAGTAGTTGCTCAGATTACCAGATATAGGCAGGAAAAATTGATAAAGCAATGTAAACATTTATTGTTCCTTTCAATGAACTAATAGAAATTAGTAGTACAATTTTCTTAGCTATCTTGTGTACATATGTATTCATAAGATATATGTATATATTCCTTCCTACTTTTCTCCTTTCCCCCAACCCAGTTATTCTTTCCTTTTTGAGCAATTTTTCATAATGTCTATTGTACCTTTTG
>NW_004955474.1:1021898-1175796 GCF_000276665.1 Chinchilla lanigera | reverse complement strand
CCAGTTGTTGATTCTTTGAAGTATTTCCTGTGCAGTTTGGTTTTTGTTCATGAACTCTCTGCCTATCCTTATGTCTTCAAGATATCCACCTAGCTTCTCTTCCAGTAGATTTAGTGTTTCTGTTTTAATATTTAGATCTTTGATCCATTTTGACTTTAGTGTAGTGCATGGTGAAAGACATGGGTCTAGTTTTAGTCTTTGGCATGTGGAGAGCCAGTTTTTCCAGCACCATTTATTAAAGAGGCTGTCTTTCTTCCAGTGAACATGTTTGGCCCCTTTGTCAAAGAAAAAGTGGCTGAGTGTCTTTGTAGTTGTGTCTGCATCTTTTCATCTGTCCCATTAATCCTTAGGTCTGCTTTTTTTTGCCAGTACCATGCTGATTTTATCACAGTGGCTTTGCAGTATAATTTCAAGTCACAGATTGTGATGCCTCCTGCCTTTCCTTTGTTGCCAAGGATTGTCTTTGCTATTCTAGGTCTCTTCTGGTTCTAGATAAATTTTAGAAATGTTTGCTCTAGGTCTGTGGGGTATGCTAATGGTATTTTGATTGTGATTCTATTAAATCTGTGTAACAGTTTTGGGAGTATGGCCATTTTCACAGTGTTGGTTCTTCCTATCCATGAGTAAGGAATATCTTTCCATTTTCTGAAATCCACTTAGACCTCTTTTCAGAGTGCTGTAATTTTCTATGTATAGATCTTTCATTTCCTTTATTAGACTGATTCCTCAGGTTTTTTTTTTTTTTTTGGATGCTATTGTGAAGGGTGTTGTTTCCCTAATCTCTCTCTCAGTCTGTTTGTTGTTTGTGTACAGGAATGCTATTGATTTCTGAGTGTTAACTTTGTATCCTGCTATGCTACTAAATTTGGTTATTAAGTCTATAAGCCTTTTGGGGGCATTTTTGGGATCTTCTATGTAGAGTGTCATGCCATTTGTGAATAATGATAATTTCACTTCTTCTTTTCCTATCCTTATTCTTTTTATTTCTCTCTCTTGTCTAATTGTTCTGGCTAATGTTTTCAGAGCTACATGGAAAAGGGATGGTGATAGTGAACATCCTTGTTTTGTTCTTGGTATTAGAGTCAAAGCTTTCAATTTTTGTCCATTTAGTATGATGTTGTTTCTTGGTTTGTCATAGATAGCTTTTATCAGATTGAGGTAAAGATCATCTTTTCTGATATTCTGTAGGGTTTTTATCATGAGTGAGTGTTGGACTTTGTCAAAAGCTTTTTCTGCATCGATGGAGATGATCATGTGATTTTTGTCTTTGCCTGTGTTCATGTGGTGTATTGCACTAATTTATTTGCATATATCGAATCATCCCTGCATTCCTGAGATGAATCCCACTGGGTTATAGTACATAATCTTCTCGATGATTTGCCTTTCTGTTTGCTAGTATCTTACTGAGGATTTTTGCATCAATGTTCATTTAGGAGATTAGCCTGTAGTTTTCTTTTTTTTGATTGGTTCTTTCTCTGGTTTTGGTATCAAGGTAATACTTGTTTCCAGGAATGAGTTAGGGAGAATTCCTTCCCTTTCAATTTCATTAAAGAGTTTGAGGAGTATTGGCATTAAATCTTCTCTCAATGTCTTGTAGAATTCACCTGCGAATCCATCAAGACCTGGGATTTTCTTTGTTAGTATGTTTTTAATTACATTTTCAATTTCATTGACTGATATTGGCTTATTCAGAATTTTTATATCTTCTTGATTCAGCTTTGGTAGTTCATGTATTTTTAGGAATCTTTCCATTTCTTCTGTGTTTTCCATCCTATGTGAATAAAGATTTTTGATATAGATATTGATGATCTTCTTAATGAAAATAAATATTTAAGTTAAATATTTAAATTTAATAATACATATTTTTATTTAAAAATAACAGTTAAAATTTTTTTCCTGGAAAATTTAATTTTGAGAAGTATCAAACTTATAAGAATTTTCCAGATAAATCCTCATTTAACAGACATTATTAGTTAGTATTAGAGTGTTGAATGTCCGTGTCAGTTTTCCAAAGCTGTGTTGAATTGGATTTTTCCCTGATTATTAGCAAAACTGAAATTTTTGTGTGTGCATATATTCATTTATTTTTGCAGATTATCCATTCCAGGTCTGTGCCAATTTCTCATTGGAGTGCTCATTTCTGGAGTGTTAAGTCTTCTCAGCCTATGATGAATTTAAATCGTTGTAGTTTTTTTCAAATACAGCTTCCTGATTAGTTGCTTGCTTTTTTAACTTTTATGATATTTTAACATATAAAGTTATTCATTCTTAATGGAGGTATTTATCACTTTATCTCTTTGTATATATGAGAAAAACCTAGCCTATAAGTAGATATGTATTCACTTATTTTTTTCCTTCTAGCTTTTGAAATTTTTTACTTGCCTTTTTTGTACAAGGCATCTATGGACAGATCATCTCAAGCACCTGCCACTGTTGTTGCTACCTGCTCAGCAAACCATCTCATACAGCTTCTTGTGAACATCTTGATACATAATCTTGATCCTGGGACTCTGCATCTATGTTCTGGCTGCCACTAAGCATGTCCTGGGCACTGTCCCAGGGAACTATGGGCAGGAAGCCAGTCTCATAGACCACCTGCTAATAGGCTACATGGGGGCATTGCTTAATAAATCTGTCCTAACGCATATGATGGGTCAAAGAAAGTTTTTGTGTAATGTGTCTTGGGGGTATGAGCAATATGCTTGGCTAGTAGCAAAGCAAGCTAATAATACCTTGAGAATACCTATGTAAAATTTCCATGAGATAGAGAAAATCATAAGCAAGCAGGAGATAGCAAACACAGCTGCAGGGTGTCTTAAGATGTCTTGGGTTTCTACAACAAAATACTGAGACTGGATAATTTATAAGTATTTCTCACTGCTCTGGGTGCTGGGAAGTCCAGGATCAAGGTCCTGTATGGTCTGGTGAGGACATTCTTATTGTGTCAGTGCCCACAGAAGGCAGAAGGGTAAGTTGGCTAAAGCCTTAATTTCATGAATGGTGAAGTGCCGTGGTCTAGGCACTTCCTAAAGTCCTTCACTCTTACCACTGCCGCCTTAGCAATGCCTGAGCTGGGAGGAGACACATCCAAACCATAGCATGGAGAACAGAGTGGCTAGTTGGGAGACGGCATCAAGGGCAAGTAAACAGGGGATGGTGTAAGGTCACTGGTATGGACTTGGCAGCAGCATGACCTTAGATGTAGAATGTCCTTGATCGCACATCCAGAGGCACAACAGATCAGCGAGAATTCTATCAGATGTCATTCTTAAACTGGCAAGAGTTGTTTTATCTTACTAAACAGGACATAAATTCAAAAAAATAAGGACTCAATCAAATTTAAAGTACTTTACAGTTATATGGGAACATATTTGTGGGTTTCAATTCTAATCAAAGGTGGATGTCAACTAGATGCAGATAATAGATCCTATGACAACTTGAGAATTAATAACAGTATAAGTAAGTACAATGGTGAATGCAGGCTTCTTGGGCTCCTGGATTCCCAAAGCTCAGAGGGACAGTGGCAGAGAGAGGCGAGGTATTTATTTTTCTGTCTCCTTCTTTCCACATTTCTGGTTGGCAGTAGCTGTCCCTACTACCCAAGGCCACAGCTCTGTTCCCGTGAGGATCTGACAGTGACAGGTGGACTGCAGCAGACCTTTGCCCTGGGTTCCTTGCCCTTCTTGTTGATTTCCACCACACCTTTGTCATGTGTATCCATTGCCCAGTTGAATGTGCCAGCTGTACCCTGCCAGCCCCTATGGACTGCATAATTGGTACCAGGAAGGGTTTCTGAAATGTGCCTTAAAATGGGCTTCTGGGATTGAGTTTCTCACTTGTACAATGAGCAGATGACTAATCTTCTCTTGCTAGGGAGAGCTGGGACACTGGTAATTCATGGTGTGTGATGCCATCGTGAATACTCAAAGCGTTAATTAATAGTAGCATTGCACAGAGTGCTGAAGGGTGCAAGGTGTTGGGAGATCAAGTTACCATTTCTCCAAACACTCTGCACTTTTATTGAATAACACAATAAAGTCTTATTCCTTGTTGAATAAAATAGTTCCTTTAATACAAATTAAACTCTTTTGTATCCTGAAGACTTTCTGGGCTATTTTGCTCTATTTATTTGGATAAGGCCCACAAGGCCACTCTATTTAATTGATCTCTGGTGTAAGTCAGAGACATAACACCGACTCATGGTATCAGTGGCTCTGTTTACATGGGGTTATCCTGTCCCAGACACTGTTCCAAGTGATTCATGTGTACTAACTCATCCAGTTCTCACAACTCTATGAACAGAAGCTCTTATTATCTTGATTTTGCAGATGGCAATTAAAGCACAGGGAAATTAAATGACTGGCCCCTGATGCCATGGCCAGAAGGCAGAAGAGCTGAGATTTGAACTTGGGAAATCTGATCCAGAGTCTGCACTCCTAACCACTTTGCTATACTGCTTCTAATTACAAGGCAGAGAGGGCATTTCTTCTGGGGACTAAAAAAATTATACTCCTGGTACATGGCTCCTGATGGCCTAAATTAACCAGAGAGAACTTAGATAGCCTAGAAAAATGGAGAGCTACTACATCCTCTCAACTGTCTCTTCCAATTACCAGTTTTTCAAGTCACCTTCAAATAACTGTCAGATTTTATCTACATCAGCCTGGAAAACCAAGTCCAAAACATTTTATCCCTGCCTGTCTTCCCTAGTGTTCATATGACTGGGCTAGCCAAATAAACCAAATTTTTTTTCTCCTGTTGATTTCTCACAAATCATGACTGGCATCTGTATTTCTGCGATGGTTCCCCTGCATTGCTAGCTGATCATTGTGTCCTGATGACACATCATAAATTGCATGGTGAATACCATGATGATACACAATCAACAAGGTCCATTTTGATGGGATAAAACTCTCTTCCATTTCTTGACCTATAAAGTGGGGTGAGAACAAGCACTATATGGAGTTGGGCTGACCCTTAGGTCACATAACATCATGTATGTAGAGCAGTTGGTAGAGCCTGGAAGCACTCACCACTCAAGTGGTGTCATTGCAGGCTGCGGTCATTGTGTGGTTGAGACAGTGCAGGTGCAATGCTCAGTGGTTCTGTGCCAATAGCTTTATATCATGGACCTAGTGCGGACGTTAGAAGATGACTTCACTGCATGATATAAGGCCTAAAATTAAGACCCACTATTATGTGCTGCCTTGACATCTGGTGTAATCAGGAACGAGGGATCTCGAATGTTCTAACTACAGGCTTTCCCCACCACTCTGGTCTATGGACAAGGTCCCTAGACTAAACACCATCCTAACCAGTGGGCCAGGGACACTTTCTTCTCACCCCTGGGTCAGGGGCTTAGTCCCTGACAGCTTGTGGATTCATTTGCAGGAGCTGATCACATCCTCCTGCAGGAAATAGGCCAACACCTCAACCTCTGCCTCCCAGAGCCTGAGCTGCTCCTCTGTTCTGAGCTAGTGCAACCCTGTGTGGGCCGAGGGGGCCGCCAGCATCCTCGTCCCCTTCTGAGCATGTGTGATTGTATCTGTCCAGTGTCAGGTGCATGTGTTTGGCCAGCCCCATGAGTGCAGGGTGGGAGTCTTTTACACCAATGGGAAATAGGAGCTGTCGAACACCCTAAGAGAAGAAACTGAACTGAAGGACCCCCTTCTGAATTCTGTAGATTGGTTTGTCTCCAACTTCATTACCTAAAGCAATTACCAAGGGATCGTGTTAAGACAGCCACTCTACCTCAGTAGGTCTGCAGTGGAGCCTAGGGTTCTGTATTTCCAACAAGCTCCCAGGTGACACAGCAAGTAACCAGCCCTAGGGACAGAGTTCAGGCAGGCAGGACTAGAGCACGCAGGGTTGTCTCAGTGTTTGGCATCTCACAGAATGACGGATGGCACCCTCTAGGGAGGGGAACATTCACCCTGAGGAAGAAGATCCTGATGAGGATGGGTATGAGATGCAGGGAGGGAAGACCCCACTAGGACCAGAGGAAAAGCAGATGCTTAGCAGTCACAGGTAACTGAGGAAGAGGCACTGTGCTGCCAGAGAGGAAGCAGTCTCCAGAAGGTCATCAGTGAATTTTCTAGGATTGAAGAACCTTGCTCATTTCTACTCAGTAAGGGTCACCGGGGAACATTACTCTGGGTGAGGGACAAAGGGAGGGCTGGTTGCTAAGTGAACTAAGACAAGCAAAGCAGGTCATTCTCCCTGATGCTAGGGAAAAGGAGAGGAGCTGGAGAAGGGCTGGGGCGATCAAGTCCTGTTTCCTCCAGGAAGCCTGACCTCAGCGCAATGAGAAGGCAGAGGCCCCGGCGCCCCTCTGCTCCCTGGAGACCCTGCTTATTAGATTGGCCTGTGCTTAGCAACCCCTTGATACTAATTTCTCTCAACCTTCTCATGGGAATCTTGTCAGCCTGGCCTTCCTTTGTTAAGCTTGCTTTAATTATGTGCATAATGGCTGGCTCATTTTTTTTTTTTATAAAGGAAGCAGCAAAGGAAATAATTATGCAAATGAATGAGGTTTGTTGTTTGTGGAGGAGTCAGGGGGTAATTGGGCACTGGTACAAAAAACGCCATTGCCAAAGGCAGTGCCGCCAAAGGAAGGCCACCGACTCCAACTGCAGACCAAGTGTGGCCTAGGAGGTGAATCTGCAGCATGAGGACAAAGGAGCAATGCCAAGGGTGCGGCTGAGCCTTGTCCTTGCCAAGGTAGAGGGCGGACCTATGGGGCCAGGGCTGCTCCAGGAAGCATCTTTTCTTCAGTTTGGACTTGGGTTGTGGGCAAATGGATAGGGCTGGAGTATTCTTCCTCTGCTCTCTCCTTTGGACAGTCTCATTCATTCGTTCCCTTTGCCTGTTTCAATTTTGTTGAGTTAAAATCTTCACCTGAGAGGCTCTGGGCGGTGGTTCCTTCTCACCCTGGTCCTGGCTGCCTCTTCTGACACCGTCATTCTGCACAGGTGGCAGACTTCAGCTTCCAATAGTCCAAGCTGCCTTGGTCTTCTGCTTACAGTGGATCCTTCTTCCCCCGACTGTTAATCTCTAATTCTGATTTATTAGAAATGGATATCATGTGCTTTCATGTTATCCCTGGGAAGTGATGGCCAACCTTTTAGAGCCCAAGTGCTCAAACTGCAATCCAAAACCCACCTATGCATTGCAAAGTGCCAACACTGCAGTGAAACCTAAATACTGATGCTTTAGTTCAGATAAACAACTGTTATCTGATGCTTGGTTTCTGGGGCAACTTGGCTCTAGTGCCAGCAGAGAGGGTCTGTGTGCCCACTGTAGCATGTGTGTCATAGGTTCACCCCCACTGTACCAGGGCATTTATACTTGAAATCTATTGCTGCTGTAAATGATCTAAGTTAGCTCTGTATTTACAATGATCATATCCCCTCCTCCAGAACTTATGACCGGCAGGGATGTTACACAGCAGGCAGGTCTGCAGGCAGATCCGTACACCAGACACCAGCAAGCTGCCACAAACATGGCCCCAGAGCCCACTCTGAGAGCCTTCTGTCTGCCTTTCCACCCAGACAAGCTGTTACTAACAGGTTCATTTGAGGCAGATGCAAAAATATTCTGCCAATAAGAACCAACTACATTTCTAAATAGGATCAAATATTGCTTACATGGTGAGGTTTAAGGCCAGAAGAAATATCAAGAAGAACTATCATCATTTCAAAAGATGGAAGGCCATTCATTATTAGGTATTCCAGTTCTTACATTTGGTTTTGCAAAGATGGGAATGGGTACACAACAACTTTAATCATTGCAGACAACTGGAAGATCAGTTATTTGACCAAGGAAAAATCATATTCAATAGCCATTGTACCAAGTAATAAACCTGCTGTTGATGAGACATGAAGGTAATTGCGGGTTGTGTTGGAGGGTGGATTTGGTTAGTTTTTTAAAATGCTGACTAACTACTCTGTGGGATGTGTATCTCTGGTTACCAACCACCTCCAAGGTATAAGTGAAAGTGGCCACCTATAAATCACATGGCCTACAAAGGAATTTAAAGCAAATTGCAGGCAATATAACCACTGTTAAAATCGCAGATGAATGTCTGGTTTGTTTATGGGAATGTAAGCTCCATGGAGAGTTGTGACTTATTCATGTCATCATATATCCAGAGTCCATGAGTTCTAAACCTGGAGCAGGTGGCTGAGATGCATTCCTGGGGTGGTAGAGATCATTTGCTATCATTCACCTCCTTCCCAATTCACCTTTCACTTCTTGTTTTCTTCTACCCCTCCTTTTCCTTCCTTCTCCTTCTTTTTTCTTTATCTCATACTCTTTTTTCTTTCTCTCTTCCTTTCTTTCTTTCTCTCTCTCACCCTCCCTCCCTTCCTTCCATCCTTCCATCCTTCCTTCTTTCCTTTTTTTCTTTCTTCTTTACTCTCTTTTGCCACATCTCTCCCTCCCTATCTCCCCTTATGCCTGTGATACTGAAGTTTGGATGTTCAATGTCCTTGGAAGGTCCCTGTGTCCAAGCCTTGGGCCCCATAGCAGTGCTGCTGGGAGGTGGTGGGAACTCGGAGAGTGTTCCTTGTGGGGTGGCCTTAGGTCATTGTGGTCATGCCCTTGAAGGAGGTGGTGACACTGCAGCCCCTCTTCTTCTCTCTGTTGCTTCCTGGCCATGAAGTGAGTGGATTTTTTTCTCTGCTGATGTCCCCACCACGATGAGCTGCCTTATCACAGGCCCAAAAGCAATAGGCCAGTCAGTCATCGGTCAGAATCTCCAAAACCATGAGGCAAAAGCTGATTACTGTAGACATTTCATATAGCGATGGGAAACACTCTTACCTGCAGGAAAGGCAAGTGGCATATTTAGAATTCTGCCTGTATGTTCCACTGCTAAAGAACAAGGGACTTTGAAGGTTTGAAATATCCCAGTCTAGTCACTTGAGGGCTTTACAGTTTCCATGCCTTTGAAAGAGAGACACCATAATTCCTACCTGACCCGGTTGTGGGGACCTGTGGAAGATGCTTCATATGCATAATTCTTCTGCTTCCTCCACCTTTGAATTTAGCCCTAGGCCCATTTCACTGGTTATTTCTCTGATTTCCTCAGCCATGATACCATTCATTTCTTCCCCTTGCAGGTCCTGAGAGTGTGCCCGTGTGGCCCCTGTGTCTGGGAGAAGGGGAGACCAGAATTATAAGACAGCTACGGGGTCTGGAGAAACCATGACTAATTCTTGGGGAGCAGAGGCAGGAATCTAGGGAAGCAAACTTGTTGAGACGTCTTCTGCTTCCTTCTGCTAAGATTTCACTTGGCAAAGAACATGGGTGGGGTGTTTGTTTCCAGTAGAGGAAATTCAGGGGGTTTGAACATCTGCTCAGTCGTGTAGCCTCCCTGGTTGAATGAAGTGAAAAGCTTACTTCTTATTTGAACAAACTGCAATCTGACAAGGACAGATATGGGACAAGATAGAGATCAAGCAAAGCAGAATGGGTCTGTGACTGTACAAAATGCAAATTGTGAAGCAGATGGAGGTTATTTTGAGCATTTCCATTTACACTCTGGGACCCACTGCACTGGGACATCAGTGACCTTATGCTGTCCGCATACTTTAAGGCCACATGTGGCTCAGCAGAACTCTTGCCCCTGATGAATCCTACACATATGATGTCTTGGTCTGTTCGTCTGGTGTAACAGCACACTATAGACGGGGCAGCTTATACACAAGAGGAATTTATTTCACAGTGTTGGAGAATGGAAATCCAAGTTCAAGGCCCTGAGGCCTTTTCTTCTCACATGGCAATCTTGTGTATGCCTCACCTGATGGGAGAGACTGAGGGTCTCTCTGGGACCTCTGCTGTAAGAGTACTAATCCAGTTCCTGAGAGTTCTGCTCCCCTGATCCAATCACCTCCCCCAACCCCCACCTTCTAGTGGAGGAAGAATTCCATCACTCTGGGAAGCTGAAGCAGGAGGATCACAAGTTCAATCCCAGCTTGAGAAACTTAGCAAGATGCTACCTCAAAAAAAAAAAAAAACCAAAAAAAAAAAAACCAAAAAAAACACCTTAGTGCAAAGACCCTGGGTTCAATCCCCAGTACTAGAAAAAAATGCCTCAGCTCCTTGTGGTGAGATCCGAACTTGGGAATAATGAGGGGACACAGACATCCAGACTATATATAGCACCTGTCTTCATCTCTTTCTCTTTTTACTCGGACCCTCACTATCCCCAGTTGAAGGCCTTATATTTGAGGAGTTCCCTAAATTCACTAAGTGCTTTATATTCATTATGGCAGTTGATCAACTTGTTACCATGGGCTAATATTTCACTTAATAAGTTAGTCCACGTCGGTGACATATTGATAGTTACCTATTGGAAATACCACTAGACTCATGCAAATATCTTAGCTCTGCATAGTTATTTACATGGTGCAAGAAGCTTTCACATCTGTTGTTGATAGGGCCCTGGAACAGTGAGACCTGGCCTCCGGGGAAGACTGCAGGGTAAACTATGTCAAGGTGGAGGGCTTTGGGCCAGGGCCAGCACACTGCACAGCTCCAGGGAGTATCATGGACACTATGGATGCTGGCATGGCACCAGGCGCCTGTGCAGGACACCACCTCTGAGCAGACACACATGGCAGCTCTACTTGAGGCCTTCAGTTCATTTCCTGGTCTGCGGCCCGTGCCCAAACAGGGGCCAGCATCAGTCTGATGGCCAGAGTGACCAGGACAGTGCCGGCTGGATGCAATCCTGACCCCACACCGCCAGGATGGAGTGACCAGAGGCCCCCCACCCCCCCAGGAGACAGTCATAAGGAGACACTCTGCAGAATGTTTCTCTCTGAAGGCACAGGGTCAGCCTCCCTGGAGTTAGGATTCCAGGAGAGGAGGATATGAAACTGTAGAAAGCACAGCAGGCCTTGCTGCCGTTGGAAAGAAATGGTCCCTTCTCCCAGGCCACTGTCCTTGGCTGCTCAGGTGCCGTGCTCACGTTGCCAAGAATGCGCAAGAAGATGGCATTTCAGTGTTGCCGGGGAACCTGAGGTTCTCTTAGACATAGCTTGGAAGCATGCCACACACTGGCCACCCAGGTTGCTGATTGTCAACCCCTGCACTGAAGTGGTGTTTTGAGGTCATCATGGTTCCTCTGCTGTAAACACTCTCTCATGGCAACATTTCTGGTTCAAAGCCCAGGAGATCTGAGTGGACTCCAGAGGCCACTGGCTGTACCACTGGTGTGCAAAGAAAGTCCTGGAAAGAGTGGACAATTTACAGGAAAAAGCAACTACCACTTTGTTCCATATACAGCTCACATGTTGGCAAGGTGGAATCAGGCTTCAGAGAAATCGCGTTACATTCCGAACAAGTCCGAATGTTCTACAGTGTGCCTGTGTCAAGGGCCATATGGTCAGCTGTTTGGCTGTCTCCATTGTCGGGTTAGAAGTAGGATTGAATTGCAAAGAGTTTGTTGTCGCTGCTTAGGATGCAGACAGATTTAATCGCAGTCTACTTGGGAAGAAGAAGCGGCAGACTCGAGATTGCTTTACACAGTTAAGTATTCCCTGCTTCCCACGTCTCTGTCAGCCAGACAACGGATGCAGAGGGGAATTTTGTCAGTTTTGGTGGAAGCACAGGGACGGCAGTGACAGGATACATTGGAGCAGCGTTGGGGGCTTGTGATGGAGGTGAACAGGGCGGCTCTCCCCACACATCTTACCTGGAAGCCTTCCACACAGTGGCTTTATCCGAAGGGAGTTTTGCACATCTGAAGGGAGTGGATCCTAGCTTTCAAGAACCAACACTGCACTCCTAGCTTCTGTGTCCTTGGCCAGAAAAGCATTCTGTTCTCCCCATCGATCCACAACTGTTTCCTTCCAGCTCTACCCCCGCATTCAATTCCCGCCCAAATCTAACAAATGATTTTTGCTTGGTATTAGAAGTTTTATAATATACAGATGTTATTTTAGTCCCAATTTATGTTCAGCATCGTAGTTACTGTCGTTTCTGAGTGTGTGTGCAAACATTCATCTTCGCAGTAAGTTTGGCCTTCAGGGTTAACACCCTCATGAGCTCTGTCCACCTCACATGCAGCCAGAGGTGGGTGAGGTCATTACAGACTATTGTGCAAGGCAAACCCAGCAAGTTCATTTTTCTCTAACTGCTCTCTTCTATTGTATTTTATTTGGTGTTATAGTTTATGTCATTTAAAAAATTTTGGTTGTTGCATGATATCTTGATTTCATCAAAATGATCCATGGCCTCAAAAGGACTTTTTGAAGTGTAAATGTGATGAGAACAATAGTTGCACATACATTGAAACTCAGAATCTGCCTCAGAATACAGCTCTGCAGTACGGACTATGAGGATAGTAAGTGTCTGCATGAATTTCCATGCATGGGACAAATAAATCCAAGGGCATGATGATGTTGCACAGAACAAAAAGGCAGTTTAGAAAGCATAATAGTAAAATACCCAGAAGAGGAATAGTTGGGCCAAATGGGACCTCTAGCCATAGCTTTTTGAGGAATCTCCATGATAATTTCCACAGTGGTTGTACCAGTCTATGCTTCCACCAACAGTGGAGAAGGGTTCCTTTTTCCCCACCTCCCCTCCAGCATTTATTATTGGTGATTTCTTGATGATAGTCATTCTTTCTGGGGTAGATGGAATCTCAGTGTTGTTTTAATTTGCATGTCTTGAATGACCAATACTGTTGAATGTTTTTCACATATTTATTTGTCATTTGTATTTCTTCATCTGAGAAGTGTGTGTTCATCTCAGATGCCCATATTTTATTGTCTCTCTAGTGTAAGAATGTTAAAGAGTAAATAAAATCCCAAAGGTACAATAGATATTATGAAAATGAAAGAAACTGCTCAAAAGGAAAGAACAACTGGGATGAGGGAAAGGAGAAAAGAAAGAAAGAAGGAAGAAAAAAATTATCTATTTATCTATCATCTATCTATCTATCACCTATCTATCTATCTCTGTCATCTATCTACCTATCTGTAAGATAGCTAAGATAATTGTACTACTAATTTCTATTGGTTTATTGAAAGGAGCAGTTAATACTTATTTTTTTTTATTTTGACCAATTTTACATGCTTATGTCTGGTAATCTGAACAATTACTTTGAAGATAACTATACGTAATATAACAACCATTGTTGAATTCCTATCATCTTGTTTTTTGAAACTCTGTATAATTTCTAATTTTTTATTATTTTTTATTCACCTTAAAATAAAAAAAAAGCATAATGGTAAATACATGAAATTTGAGTGTTATTTGATTGACAAGTTATACTGTTTCTTAATGGTGTATTATCACTGCAAAATTTCATCAAATAGAGCCCTGAATCTTTTGAAACTTTTTCCTCAAAGTTTGAAAACGTAATCACCCCTAGGAATAATTTCAGATGCATTTAAGACATTAGTCCCCAAGGAACTGTGAATTCAGTAAGAAAGAGATTCATTTCTGTTTCTTCAAGAGAGCTGGGGTAGACAGTCAGGCTGGTGCAGTGGCCCCATGGTGTTGTGGAGCCCTGGGCCCTATTCTCATGCATTCACACCTGAGTAGGTGGCTTCTGTCCTCACAAGCGTTTCACGGTCAAGAGGACTGCAAGGATAAGCACACTTACCCCTCTCAGAGAGAAGCCCCTGCCACACACACACGGATTTGTGTCTCTTTGACTAGAACTTCCTCTGTGATGACGCTTGCTGCTGGGAATGAGACAGTCTTCTGTCAGGGCAGCACAGTGTCCATCTAAAATTTGGGGTTCTGATACTAAGAAGAAAGACAAAAGAATGGATATAATATAGGCAACTAGCAATTTATTCCACATATGACCTGCTTAGAAGACTATCCAGCTTTCTAAAAGCAAGCACAAAATGACACTTTTCAGTAAAATATCAATAGATGCATTTGCTAAAGGCATGGAGGAGACCAAAGTGGAAGAAAAATCATCTTGAGTACTTATTACACAAATCACAAGAATCTCGTTCAATTACTCATAAAGTTAGTGATAAATATCATGCTGGAAGGTTACTGGTAAAATTCTTCTATGAGCTGGCTTTATTGTGGATAGCTGCATACCAACAGAATATAATATGAAGGTTAGCTTCTATTGGTAGTGCATAACAAGGGTGAGCTCTGTGCTCTGCAGTTCTGTGGAGTTCACTGAGATGCAGGGTTTTAAATTAGCTTCTGACATGTCTTAAGTTACTCATGGGGGAAAATTTCTTGATATCTTTTTAAAAATTTATTTCTGAATGCCTATGATATAGCAGATTTTTGTTCACTGAATAAATATCTTCATAAGTAAGGATGTAGATTGGAAAAATACATTGAAGATTAGTACTTGTTATGGTTTGTGTCTGGGTGTCCCCCCAAAGCCTCATACGGCCATGGGGCAGGCTTTTAGAGTTTGATTGATTATGGGTGTGAGAGCTGCACCCGCCCTGGGGTGGATAGTTTGCATATGTAAGGGAGAGCAAGAGGCGCTTGGGGCCATTTCCTGGCTTTTGTGCTTCTGGCCATTTTCCTCCCTTGTGTGTGTGTGCTTGTTGCTTTTCTGTGTTCTGCTGCCATGAGCTATAGCTCTCTGCCATGTGCCAGTCTGCCTTGTAATCTGCCAAGTATGGACTGAAACCTCCGCAAACTGTAAGCGAAATAAACCTTTCCTTCCTTAATTTTGGGCGTCAGGTATTTTGCCCCAGAAACGAGAGAAAAGTAACCAAGACAGTACTAAAGGCAAGTAAATGGTAAATGCTCACAGCAAATGAAAGATTCCAATGAAACATGAGATCACTCACTGTTTTGTTGGTGCAGAACAGTTAATGAGCAAGTAGATTATGGGCTTTGATTTCAGAAAGAATGGTGAAGGTTGTAAACATAAAGAGAGGCTACATGGTGTATTATTTTCAATGCATTATTTGAGCATTGGGCATAAAACCTACAGATGCCAGGCAGAACACAGACAGTGTGTGGGGTGCCACGGATGTAGTTGTTAAACATGTACAGTGGTAGTGTGGTATGCAACTGGCGCTTTGACTTTGGCCTTAGGAGATCTTAAACAAATCCAGTTGAGTCTACCTCGGCTCCCAGCCTATAGGGTTGAAGGGTAATATATAATATTGTTTTAATTTAAGTTTGTGGTAATTTTTAATGCAACAACAGAAAGTTAGCATAATGTATTCCAGAGGGTAGGAGATGAATTTCAAGAAGATTCAGGGACCCATAGCACAATGACCTTTTTAGTCCAATGGTTGGAAGCACACTGGAGCCTTTTCAAAGATGGGGATTAGTGCATCTTCCACCTCCTATCCTAGGAAGGAAGTAGTACTCCAAAGGCATTTTCCTCTATGGCAGAAGCATATTGCACACTGGGAGTGCTGATTCCGTTTTAGACATAGGACTCTCTGCTTTGTCTGGGACCAGGGCAGAGAAAGTCCTTAGAAGGTCAAGGCCACAGACACTCTGCCCACTGTTTTTTTTTTTTTTTTGGTTTTTCTCCGGTACCAGGAACCGAACTCACAACCTTGTGCTTGCCAGGCAGGCGCTTTGCCGCTGAGCTAAATCCCCAGCCCTTGCCCACTGGTTTTGATACTCTTTTACAATATTGATCTGCCCTTTCTGGCTGCAGAGCCTCAGCAGACACCATTAACCAATGGCTTAGAGAAAGTTAGAATCATAGCACTGCCCCATGTGGCTTGGACGCTATCCTCCAGGATATTGTTATGGTTGGTACATGATGTCAATTTGAGGAGTCTGGAAGCTTAACTAAGTCTCTCAGCAGTTCTACATCCTGGGGTGAAAAGGACATGCCCTTCCTGCTCTAGGATGCTGTTCATTGTGTCAACTTGAAAAGTTTAGAAGGTTAACTATGTGACTCAGCAGGGAGCCAGGGTGCTTACTTTGTATTCATCCTGAGCTGTGCAGGAGGAGGGCACAGAGACGGTGTGGGCATGGGCAGACAGCCAGCAGACAGCGTAAGGGAAGAAAAGAGGCTTGCTTTCCCCACTTGTGCTCTTGCTGGTTTTGCTGTCCTCTGCCACCTTGCAGTGCTGCCCCTGGGCCATGCCACCCTACGTTGGAGCCAGCTGACTATAGACTGAAACCTCCACAAACTGTGAGCTAAATAAACCTTTCCTTCCTTAATTTTGGCTGTGGGTATTTTGTCTTAGCAATGAGAAAAAGTAACTAAGACAGATGTGGTGTTCACCCCAAACTGTATGCATTACATGGTGCTATGTTCACAAAGTCCAGAGAGCACAGATCCAGGAGACAGGAAGTGACAGTAGCAGTGGCACCAGTCACTGTTGCCTCTTAGTCCCTTGGGGGCTTAATGTGTCCTTTTCTTTCTTTGTTTTTTTTCTTTTTCTTTACAGAAAACTGAGGCTATATAGAGCCCTCTCTCCTGATGGGAAGGAAGGAAGGAGTGAAGAAGGAGGAAGAGGAGGAAGAGGAGGAGGAGGAGGAGGAGGAGGAGGAGGAGGAGAGCGCTCCAACAGCTGCAATGCATTTATTTATACACGCGGGAGGTTGACTATCACGTGAAACCTCTCCCCCTAATAGCTCATCCACATGGCTTGTCTCAGGCTGGAGCAGCTTATGCTGGAGATGGATCAAGGCCAGCCTCAAGAACACAGCACCTGAGGCAAGTCACAGGAATACGCTACTCCAGCCTCAAAAACACATCCTTTTCTTGCAACGCTGACTCCCGACATCTTAGCAGCCTTGATTGCTAGACGAGGTTGTTTCCAACAGGGCAAAGGAAAGATCCTGTCAATGCAGGACTGCTGCTGAGTCCCTTCAGTGACCTCATCCCAAGACACCAGGAGGCTAGGAAAACACTCAGTACACCGTCAGGAACAACTGACCCTACCAGGGGTCACCAGGCTGTGCCTGGCAAGCATGTGGTCAGTGCTGACAGTGAACGGCCCAGTGTAGAAGCAGAGCTTGGGAGGCCCATGATGACCAGGGCGTGGCCCTTGGCCACCTAAACCCAGATGCTACTTCAGCCGCCTAGTCACCAAGACAGCAGAGATACTTGCTGAGGTTAAAGGGGCTCTCATCCTAGTGGCAGAGGACAGCCAGATGTGGGTCTTTTCCTGCCTTGAGATGAGCTTCAGGGGTGAGGAAGGTGGTTATTGGAGGGTCTGACAACCCTGCAGGAGCCTTTGAGGCTCTATGGTATGAAGTATAAAGATCCCCATGGTGCAAAGAGATGGCATGGCCAGTGACACGGTATATGGTTTGCCCCGCTCCAGGTCTACGCATTCATCTCCCCTGGCTGGTGACAGCTGTCATTAAGTCCCTTTCCTGGGTCCCCAGGAGCTGGGGTGTGTGCCTGCAGGTGGGGAGACAGAGGAAGCTTCCTTCCACCAACCTGAGGAAACACCGACCACCTGGCCCCTCAGCCCTGAGCTCCTTGAGGGATGGCTGAGGTCTTTGCCTCAACTGTGTTGTGGTTCTGATGGCCTCTGCCTGAGCCTGCTTCCCCCCCACTCAGGAGCTCACCCAACCCTTCCTCAATGCACTTCCCACACCCACATCTCTCCTCTGGACAATAATTCTCAGGGTTCTCACTGAAATGGGTTTGTGCTGATTTACATGCCCCTAGAAATATATGGTGTTTCCTTGGAGCATTTCTGGCATCTTTGGTGATCAAAGTTGGGAATTATTTCTTGTTGTCTAATTTTATTATGCAAAATGGCACTCAGTTTTATTCAAATTTTTAAAATTACCAGCAATGTTGGAAATATTCCATATGTGTGTGTGTGTGTGTGTGTGTGTGTGTGTGTGTGTTTGAATCCAGGGCCTTGGCACTGAGCTACATCCCTAACTTTAAAAGATCTTTTTATAAAAGCAGAATTGAGACGAGGTCTTGCTGCATCGCAGTTACCAAAGCTGTGCTCACACTTAGGATCCTCCAGCTTCTGCCTCCCTGAGTGCTAGGATTACAGGGTTGCGCCATGACGCCTGGCTGAAAGGACTTGTGCATGTCTATTTAGTAGTTGTACTTTTTCTTGTGTGAAATGTCTACAGGCATGAAGATTTTTGGACCTGGCTTTTTGTCCAGACCCCTGACTCCTTCTCCTCCCTCTTGCCTGCCTCCTTCATACGGCACCCAGCAGAGGACAGGGAACCTGCGGGCCCGGGGCATAGTCAGCGTTTAGGGTGCTATTCTGACTTCTCTGGAGTTTCCAGAGAGGACAGTGACTAATCATCAGGAAACGCGCTCAGAATAAACAGTGCTTTTAGGAAGGGGCTCTAAACACACATCACAACTCCCCTCTGTTCCCTGAGGCTTCTTGATGGGTGTGGCACCTTTCCAAGGGCTCTTTGCTGTGCATGCCAGCTGCGAGTTTCAGCACAGAATACGGAGTAGGAGTGTGTAGCCTCCGGGGCCTGCATGGCTCCCCGACCACTGAGCAAAGCTGGCCAAAACTTCAGCTTTTATTTGACTTCTGAGAAAAGACTGAACCTACTTAAGGATATCTGGAAGCCTTTCAAAAGTCAGAAGCACTTTAATATCAGTCCAAACTACTACTGACATATTAAACTTGATTATGCAAAGAACTTCATCTCTGGGACGCAGAGTTACGCACTGCCAAAAATAACTCTGCCAGGGCCTAGAATCTGTTTCTAGCACTGAGCAAATGGATGTGAGTGGAATTAGTCCCCACTCAGAGCAAAGGTGGCATCTGTGGTTCCTGGTCTATTTGGAAACAGGGACCACCCGACCTAAGATGGCTTAATCTCAGAAGTTCAGTCTTAGGAAGATTTATTATGATGAAGAGCCGACTTTGTATCTGTGATCTTCTCACAGCTGAGGTCCTTGTGTTCTCAGCAGGACGCCAGTGCAGATCAGCATAGGACAGTGGGAGGTGCTGCATCAGGGATGGGCAATGTGATAGTCTGGATTTGTGATGAGCTAAAGAAGATGCTCCCAAGTGACGAGTTTATCTTTGCAAAGGCATCGATTGTGTATTTTTAAATAACTCTTCAAGCAGTGTGGGAAAGAAAAGGTGATAAGTAGAGGAAAGGATAGTTTGATCCTTCAGAAGGAGAAAAGTAGACAGGCAGCCAGACTTCAGGCTCAGAAACGACAGGGACGGCTTCCCCAGTCAGTTGAAGCCTTTAAGGGTGAAGGGGAGTGGCTCAAGATGGGCACTTGGTGTTTTGATCACTGTGAGAGATATTACCTTTGAAACACTCCCCTTAGACTGTGCATTGTTGCTCAGCAGCTCAACACAGGAAAATTGGGCTCCAGGTGATCTAAATGTTGAACGGTGAAAACTAGGAACCTATCTCATCATATTTCCCTGAAAATGAGGCCAGGCCTTATACTAAGTTTTGCTCCAGAAGGTGCAGTAGGATTCATTTTCAGGGCATGACTTATTTTTTCATGTCCGCCAATCTACATTTATTCAGTTTTTCATCTACAAAAATATACATTTTTTCATGTACAACAATCTACATTTATTCATTTATTCATCTACAAAAAGTCTATATTTATTCTTGTACAAAAATCTACATTTATTCAAATAGTCATACCATCTTCTTTGGGAACAACATCATAAGTCTCCAATCCCCAAATTCAGGCCTGCATTTTTTGAGATTCGATTTCCTATAGAACCGGGCCCCGATCTCTCTGTCTAGCAATAAAGCTGTCTTTAAAGGGGCACTTCCTGTCCTTGCAGCCTGCTCCTAGTACACTGGCAACACAGCTGTCAGTGATTTTACCCCGTGAATTCCTCACGCGAGCCACGACCTCCTGCAGGCCGGGCTTCACCAAGTTCCCACAGATCCAGTGTTAACTGAAGACTTACGAGACAGGAGTGGTGACAGAAATGATGACAGCTAACAACAATGGTCCACGCAAAAGCGATGAAAAATTATAGTCCTCAGAATTCACAAAGTGTTTCTTTATTTCACACAAGTGCATTAATACATCTATTACAACACACAGCGTGCTGAATTATGAAGAGTCATATTGGACACAACCATGCACCTTTTTTAATCAAGTGTACGCATTATTCGAATGTTGTTCTGTACTCTGATTGGTCATTTGGCAACAAGTCTCAAGTTCGTCTGTTTACAAAAGCATTTACCTCTTGTCCAAAAGTGCCTGCTTGGGGAGTCACACATACTTAATTATAATTTATATTATCTTTTTTTATTATTTTAAAGAGAGTAGTAAATGAGAAACAAGCAAAAAATAGAACAGTAGCAGCATTGCATTTGTTTATGTACCATGAACATAAACAAATCAAAGCAAGGACATTCAAAGTGATACAGGGTCTCAAGACAAACTAATACGAATCAACAGTGGCTGTTACATTATATATCGCTATCCTCAACTACATTGCTCAGATTACCAGATGTAAGAATGAAAGACTGCTCAAACCATTAAAGAGAATAAGAAAATAATTCTTCGATAAAACAGTAGAGATAATACAGAGTTTCACTAGACAAGAGGGTAGGAGTTCACCACTGTAATTCCAGTGCATATTGTTACCTTCAAATCAGTTGCTCAGACCACCAGATACAAGCATGCACAATTGATCAGAACACAAAAAATTATAAGCATTAACTGTTCATTTCAATACACCATCAGACATCAGCAATACAGTTATTGCAACTATTCATATATATATTTATATTTTGCCTTCTTTCTTTTTTCTTCCTTCCCTCATCCCATTTATTTTAAGCATTAATCTCAACATTATTTATTGATATTTAATTATATATTAATATGATTATTTTATAATTCAGTATGTCTATTGTGAGTTGCCGCAGACTACTAAATACGTCCATCTGGCTAATGATCTTAACTGGGGCTTATTTTGGGAGTAGGGCTTGTGTTATGAGCATCCTGAAATGCCCCCCTAGAGCTTATTTCCCAGTTAGGTCTTATTTTCAGGGAAATATGGTACCAAGAAAAGAAAGCAACTTCAACCCAGTATATTCACATTCTCAAATCAGGTACATGGACACCTATCCACTTTTGAAATATTTTAAAATGTAAAAAAAAAATAAAAGAAATATTTAAAAATGTAGATTGATACTACATATCTGGTTTTACATAATAAATATAAATTTGTCAGCTGGGTGTGGTTACCTGCATGTAATCCCAGCATTTGGGAGGCTGATATAGGAGGATCACTGTGGGTTTGAGGCCAGGCTGGGCTACCTATGAGGTCAGAATCAGCCAGGACTGTATAATGAACCTTGTTTCAAAAAAGATCACAACATGTGTCAAAGTGTGTAACGGAATGTGGGATTTTTCTTTTCCTGATGATTTGGCATCTTAATCATATAAAGAGGTTTCTAATGAACATAGTTCCAATTTATAAAGCTCTGACTCTTTGAGCTTTATAAAACCTGGAAATGTTTCTGGAACTCCTGTGTCCACGATATCTGTGTCTCTGGCTCTGTTTTCTCGTGTCCTCTGAGTGCAGAGCATGGAAGAGAACAGGGTTAATGTTCACTGAGCCCAGCTTAGTCTTAGTCTTCGTTTTCATTTTTAAGTGAGGAATTGGGGCCTGGAGAGATTGAGTCAGGTCATTGAAGGCCAAGGTCATTAATGGTTGCAAATGGCAAAGTGGTGCTGTGACTGCAGGTTTGTTTTCAGGTTGCTTTGCCACTGACCCATTGAAGACAAGGCAGCAAGCTCTAATCTGAAGATGACCCCTGAGGTTCTTGCTCACCTTTGTCCTGCAGCCTGGTGCTCAGCACAGGGCACAGTGGACCACCATAGCGCTGGTGAGGAAGGGACAGGCATGAGTTAAAGAACTGCAGTGCCAGGATCCAGGGTCAAATGAGTCAGAGGCTCATATCTGAGTTCAGCTCTAACCAAATCCACAAAGTCAGGAGAGCCTCAGTTCCCGCCCCGTCGTGGCTTGGTCTCTGTGTGGTAGGTGGGTGGTTGTAAGGACTGAGTCAAGCACTTGGCATGCTGCCTGCACATGACAGATGAATATTAATATTAATTTTATTATGAATATTAATTTTATTATGGTTCATCAGACAGATTCTCCCACACTGTAGAGCTGTGTCCAACTTGAGTGAGACTCAGTTTCTGCATCTCTAATATGGGGAATCATTTCTCTTATGTGGCTGTTTTATTTAGCAAGAACTACTTTGAAGGGATGAGGTGTGGCTCCGTGGTAGAAAGCTTGCCTAGCATGGGCCCTGGGTTATCAGGTTAATAATATACCTCACTTATTGTGGGCTGATCAGGTACACAATCTCCGGAAGGGGTATATGGTGAAGGCTAAATAAAAAGAGGAGAATGGAATGATTTCAGGGCTCCAGGAGGATCAGAGCCCTCTCATAGGGCTCTGAGATTCTCTCAGGGCTAAGACCAAGACCTTCTCTGGGTGGCCCATATTTATTTAGCTATCAGAAGAAGGCAGGGGAGTACTCAAGAAGAGTGGAACTACTCAAGAACTTCTCCAAGCAAGGTATTAAGTTAATCCACCCAGCAGCGAGATGCCTGAGGCTCTAGTCTTTATCTAGTTGAGATCAGATCCAGGTGTCCTTGGCTGTGATCTTGTCTTTTCCTTTGAGGCTTTCTGGCTTCCTCAGCCATTACAGGTTTTGGTAGGGATCAGTGGTTTACTTCACAGAGGTTCACTTACTATGGGTCCATTGCCCACTTTCAGACAAGCAGCCTTGGATAGATTCGCAAGAAAACATAAAAAGCCAATTGATTAATTTAAGTCTTGCTTTGGGCTGCTTCAGAGTGGGTTCATAGTGTGTTCCATCACTGGGTTCTGACCCTAGCACTGCAGAAAGCAAGCAAACAACAAAAACACAAATCCTGTATTTTGTAGTGTTTGCTCCATGCTGTGTTCTGTGCTGCTCTAAGCATTCTGCACATGTTAACTTGCTCAACTTCAGGTTAGCCTCACAGGTAGGCCCCATTCTGATCCCATTTGCATATGAAGAAACTGAGCAACTAAGGTATTAAAATTGCTGAGCCAAGGTTCTCACCAGATGCCTTGCTCCGGAGTCTGAGTGTGTACTTGAGTGTGTAATGACTGCTCCCTGAAGCAGAGCTGATGGGATGATATTGGTAACCTGTCCAGTTCCACACAGCAGAAGCCACAAATGTGTCAGCTCATCTTCTCCATAAACACCTTCTGATGTCCCCATGGGATTTGTCAGTTGGCCCAAGGGTCTCCTGAAATGTGCAGTACCCTGCCCCTTTTGAAAGCACCCAGGAACACGCAGCATGCCTCTGTCTGATTGGCCACTTTGGGGTCATCTCTCCCGGGACACTGCAGCTCCACGCAGTGAGATGTGGACAGCTGTCCTTTGGGTGGCTGTCATTGATGACAGCTGGAGCACAACAGCTGGAGGGCAGAGCTGATGTTGCTGATGACAGAGGGCAGGTCCCAGGAGCAAGATAGCTAGAAGGCTCGCGTCTAATGGCAGGCAGCCTGGGAGCACGCCAAGCTGCTCTCTGGGGTCCTTGAGGGGCTGTGAGGAACCCTAGGGAACCCTTTCTGGGCTCCATGTGTCTGTCTTGGGCCAATGCCCTATATGCTTTTGTACACTGTAGGATTTGTAGTGTCCTTGACTCAGTTTCTGAGTGTGGTGATCCCCCAGGCACAGGGCAATTAAAAAATAAGACCTTTTCTCTACCGAAGGACAGCTGAGATAACTACTGCTGATATCTAACGGTTTATTGCAAGGAACAGTTAAAGCTTTATTTATTTATTTATTTATTTTTGATGAATTTTGCATGCTTATATCTGGTAATCTGAACTATTAATTTGAAGACAACAATATGCAATGTAACAACCATTGTTGAATTCCTACCATCTTGTTTGGTGAAGCTCTGTATGGTTTATAATATATTTTTTTTATTCTCTTTAATGGTTTGATTAATCTTGCATTCTTATGTCCGGTAATCTGACCAACTTTGATGAAGATAACAATATGTAATGTAACAACCACTGTTAATCCCTATCCTTTTGTTCTGAAACTCTGTATCATTCTTGTTGTTTTTGCTTTGTTTTTGTCTACATTGTTGGCATGTTGCTATTGTTCTTTTTTTAAAATTCTCTTTAAAATTAAAAACAAACAAACAAACAACAGGACCACAGGATCATGGATCGACTGCTTTGTTATTACTGTGAAGCATTCTGAGGATCCATTTCTTCTTTTTTTTCCAGCACCAGAGATCAAACTGCAGACCTTGCACTTGCTGGGTGGGCACTGTGCCACTGAGCTATACCCCCAGGGCCCTGAGGACCCATTTCTGAGGGCCAGTTTCTGTTTCTTTGTGTCTCGGAAAGTATCTAGGATGTATAAATGAATATCTGTTAGGATTTCTGTGACAGTCATTCCTTAGGAAAATCCCGGCAGAATGTTTTACTGCCCTGGAGGAAGATGTGGTGCTGTCACCCGCCTGAGATCCAGCAGTAGGGTGCTCGGGGCTACCTAGGCTTGCAATTGGGAGGCTGCGTCTTACACTTGCTGCTCACCTCTGGAGCTGGGGGGCAGCATCAGGACCCCAGGCACTGTCACAAAGCAGAATCTCAGGCCCGGTCAGGACCGCTGGCTCTGAATTTGCATTTTAACAAGATCCTTTAGTGATTTGCATGTTCTCTGAGGGCTGAGAGGCATTTCCATGGGAGAAAGGCAGTGGGCCTTGGAGTAGGAATGCCTGTGGCTGGAACCCAGACTGTCTCAAGCTACCTGTGCCTCCACTGCGAAGCCACTTGGTCTCTGAACTGATCTGAAAGCCATCCCGGTGGCAGAGGCACACATGAGCACTGTGACAGATGTCCTTTCCCTTTCCCTCTCAACCATCCACCAGAGAACAGGCAGAAGAATCAGGAAGGCTCCTTAGGTGTCCTTAGGAATGGTTACTTAGGATGGCATGACAGGGTAGAGAGATGATTGTTCCCTCCCTCGGCCTCAACGGAGAAAGGCATAACACATAGCAGTTTCCACTAATGGCTCTGCTGGGATGTGACAGCTCTGGTTGAGAGGCTGATCTGAGTGTGACAAGGGTGGGAAGAGAAAAACTGGCACATGGTTCAAGGAGGGCGGTTAGGAGGAACAATGATGGAGTCCACAGAGAATGGCCAGCCAAGGCTCTACAAGGGGAACCCCGAGAGCTGATGCAGGCCACTGGGCCGACAGTGGGCCTGGGAACCAGAGACGTGGGAACGGGAAGAAGGAAGTGCTCCCGCTCATCCTTCACCCCCTGCCTGTCTGGGCTCCAGGACCTTGCACATCGCCGAGCTCAGGCACCCACCACACTGCAGCATCATGGGTTGACTGCTTTGTTGTGAGAAGGAAGCATTTTGAGCATCCATTTTTGGGGGCCGCCTCCTGCTTCCTTGGGTCCTGTTTCCAAGGCATCTAGAATGTATAAATGAATACACGTTATGATTTCAGTCACAGTTTTTTCCTTAGGAAAGTCCTTGCGGGACATGACAGAGGAAACATGGAGGGTCTTGGTGAGCAGGTGAAGCCCTGTTGGCTTCTGCTCCTGAGGAGCCCTGGGCTTCCTGCCCCTCGTCTTCTTGCATGGCGTGTTTCCAGCACAGAGAAGGCACGAGAGGGAAAACCGTGAAGGTGTTAGCGTTTCCATGGGACAAGTTCTTCTTTGCTAATGGCTGCATCAGAGCCTATGACTTCCCAAGTAATCACCTGCCTGGTTTCTACAAGACCAGAAGGCCAGGAGAGAATGATTGTGCTTTTTCTTTTTAACCAAATGGCCTCCTGCCAGCCCTCTAGAGTGGTCCATGAGGTCGGTGCCCAGGACGCCCAAGGATTTACTGAACTCGGATGGGCGAAGCATGAAACAGACTGATGGGAGACACATGAAACCCGGCCTGTACACACCTGATGGGAGAGAAAAAGAAGAGGCTGTGGACTGAAGAGCCAGTGTATTCCAGGCCTTCTCACAAGGGGGCACGGAAGGCTTCAGACCTGTGTCCCTGAGGAGGGGCTGGCTAATTTCCAGGAGGGGATGAGGTGCTCTCAGGATGGCCCCTGAGCCCCAGGACCTGGGATTCATTGCCCTGGGGGATGATCTATCCTAGAAAGGTAAGAGTATTTCCTGATGCTCCATTTTGGCTCTGGAGCTGCTCCAGCAGCTCAGCACGACCACTGCAGCCCGGGTCTCCTCACAGGCGGGGAAATAACACGGGTTTGGGGCGTGGTGGTGGGTGTGGCCCTTCTGAATGGAAGCGAATACATTAAAGGAAATCCTGCTCTTACTCTCCGCCACCCCTCCTAGCAAGTCTTTTCCTTCTCTCCTTCTCCTTTTCTCTCTCTTCCTCCCTCCCATGCCCCCATCCTCTACGTGCAGTCCTGGCTTTCTCAAGAACGCACGTCTCTCATCGGAGGCCAACAGAGAGATGGGGACCTGGGGTCCTTGGTGGGTGCTTGAGGTGATGGGTTGTGGAGTGGCCATGACCCTGCATGTAGCAGGCTAAGTGCTGGGCGTGGCTTTTGACCCCTGTACTGTTTTCTCCCCTCACATGCCATTTCCCGTTTGGTGAAGAAGGGACAGGCAGGCTGGGCTGGGTGGGAGAGGGAAGAACTGCAGGGAGGAGTGCTTGGAAGCTCACGTTCCGGGTGAGCTGGTCTCCCTCTGTTCTTTTTTCTTTCTTCTCTTTTTCTATTACTCATTTGTCTGTTTTACATTTTTTTACATGGTAGAAGCATCACGCAGCTCAGTAGCTCCTGTTCCTCTCTAGTCCCCGGGTTTTGCTTGTGTTTGGTAGAAGGTTTGAGTCACTGCCATAAAAAGCATCACAGCCGGGTGAGATGCTGACCAGGGACAGAAGAACCTGTGGTGGCTGTGGGCAAGAGATGTGGTCTCCTGGCTAAGGGCATTTAGGTCATTGCTGTCTTGTTTCTTTGCATGTAGGTACACGTGTGCGAGTGTGTATGTGTGCGCGCGTGTGTGCACGTATGCAGGTATGATGACCAGCTCTTCTTCTGTTTTCCTTCACCACTCTCTACCCACTGCCAAGCAAGCTAAAGTGCTAACCCCTTCACATTTCACCAGAGGAGGACTCCTCTGAGCTGGAAGAAGAATGCACGATCCCAGAGACACAGGCACAGCTGGGATGAGTGCTTCTCTTTTCAAGGAGAAGGCACATGTGTCTCTAGCTGTGTGAGGGACGAGTGCATCGTGATGGGGGTGCCCTGCCTCTCTGACTGACTTTTGGGAAGTTCTAATCCAGCCTAAGAGGTGGACTGTGATGGCTTGTTTTTAGGGCAGTGCTTAAAATCCTCCGCAATGCAGAGAAGCCAGGAGCAACATTTCCTGGGACCCTCCCCACCCCTTGCTGTGTGGCTCTGGCCTGAGTTCATCCTGAAGAGCTTCTCAGATGAGATAGTGAAATGGAATAGGCAAAGTCAGGCTTCTCCGGAAGGTGCCATCCCAGGTGTGGGGATCATTGTGGCTTTCCGGGAGCTCCTAGGACACACAGGCTTTGCTGCTGCAGCTTGAGACTGTGACTGCCTCTCTGAAACCCCAGCCCTGGGGCATGTCCTTGCGGTGACTTCCCAGCCCTCCTCCTCCGCTCTTCTCCATTTGTGGCCTGTATGAAATGCTTCCGTTTGTCCTGAAATGTTACCGTGCTTCCCAGGAACACATGCAGGATGCTCTTCCTCTGTGTTTCCTGCTGGGTGCGGGGTGCGGGGTGCGGGGTGCGGGGTGCGGAGTGCAGGGTGCAGGGTGCAGGGTGCAGGGTGCAGGGTGCAGCGAGCATTCATCTCACACTTCTTGTCCTCACCTGGCTGTGACTGACTTGACTTGCAGCACTGTGCCCGGTGTCCACTGCTGTGAATTCTGTGCACATGGCCAGGGGGACATGCTCAGCAGGGGACAAGATTGATGTGGAAGGTGTCCTGACAGTTGCATTGTGCACCTGGCACAGGGTGAGTGAGCCTGGCGATCCTCAGCTGCAGTGCTGGGGACCTACAGACTTGGGCTGCAATGTTTAGCCATGGATAGGGCTTGAGACGGACTGAATGAGGGCTGCTGGGTTGTCCCCTGTGCCGGCTGGCTTCCTATCACTGTCATGAAATGCCCAGGATCATCGCCTTCTAAGGCAGAAGGTTTACCCTGCCCAGGGTCAGTTGGCCCTGGTGCCCTGGGCCCGTGGCGAGGCCAGTCATCATGGCAGGTGCAGGACAGAGCACATAGCTCACCTCATGGCCAGATGGGATGGAAGGAAAGGAGGGACTAGGGTTCCTGTGACTTGGATGCCTTCCACTGCTTCCTGAGAGTGCCACCCTGGGCCCAGGGGACACGTGAGACCCAACTACACCATCAGTACCATTTGTCCCCTCCCGTTGTGAGGCACAGGCAGGGTGGAAAAGAAACCTGTCCACAGCACGTAGAGCAGGGCCTTGGGGAGGTGACTGGGATTAGACAAGGGCAGGATGGAGCCCCGGGCCGGAACACAGGTGGCGTTACCAGGGGAGACCACACACACGCATGCGCACACACACTCCCTGTCTCTGGCCCCGGGGACGCCCATGCTGCCTGGCACTCTCAGTAAGAGACGTCACCAGACGTAGCTCTGCGTCCCATTTCTCTGGAACTAGGAGCCAAGTAAACCTCCATTCTCCATCACCCCAGCTGCAGTTGTCTCAAGGGCAGAAAAACAGACTCACCGCATGAACCTAGGGCTGCTGCGTCTGCTAGGCTGTCGGCTCCAGGCCCTGCCCCTGGGAAGAGCCTGAGCACTGTACCTGCCAGCACTGCTTCCAGGTGCTGTCATGGCGCTCAGTGTGGCCAGGACGGGCCTCTTCCACAGGAGGACGCAGTTGGTAGCGGGGTCTGGCCTCCTCAGCCTGTAGCTGCCCCCTGCACCCTGCGGAAGTGAGTAACATCTCACTGTAGGGATATCAAGCCTCCCGGAGTGTGTGGCGCTGTACCTCGCTCATAAGTGCTCCGTGAGAAGGCACTATGGCATCACTACCCACAGGAAGCCACGCTGGCCCAGTGCCAGCTTCAGGGTGACAGCAGCAAGGTAACTGTGTCTGAGGGAGCATGAGCCCGGGCACAGGTGGGGCTTGGGATGGCCTTTGCCATGGTGAGACGTCCCCTGTTAGCAGGATGGGGACAGGCCCTTGGGGAGAAAGAGACTACGGGCTCTGGTGACCCATGGCGCTGGTTTAAGCCCCACCTCTGCCACTCTACACTAGTATAGATTTTATTTCATGCAGTCTAGAGGACACGGACCTGGGCCGAGGGGATTCTGTATGTGGATGCCTGACTTTACTATCCCAGAGCCTCAGTTTCTCCGCCTGTGAAGTGGAGCGAGTGTGCTGACCTGGAAAGTGGATGCAGAAAATGCCCACGGCACGTACTTTTCCTGATAAATATTAGATTTGTTTACTTTTTATGGAAAATGCTGAGGATTTTGGTTAGGATAGAAACTGCGTCCATGTGTGGCTTAATGGGTGACTCGTGCTTTGGTGCTGTAAGTACCGAGTGTCCTGGGTGTTCTGAAGATGAGACCCTCACAGGGAGGTGCTCACACCTCTCACAGGACTCTTCCAGCACGATCAGTGCCTGTGGCTGCACCCAGGTCCTTTGCTTGTCACGTCCGCTGAGTGCAGGGGTCGGTGTGAGGGTCTTCCAAGGCTTTTCACCTGTAAGAGAGAGGGTGTGGGTGTGTCTGCCCCTACCCACCAGTGACCACAGGAGACTGGTCACCTTAATCTTTTTGTTTCACTTTCTAGTTGTTTTTACCACTGGAAGTTTTGTGGCAGCTGTGAGGTGAGCCAGTTTTTCAGTGCAAGGGTTACTCCTGATCCCTGCTTTCTGCCACAGATAAACAATGCTTGCTAGCTATTGTGAGTGATACTGCATTTCAGGAGCTTAAAAGATTGCAGATAGGTTATTAAATACTTGATACCAAGTACGTTCTGAAGTTGAAAAGCTATAATATAGGAAAAATATTGATTCTGACCTAAGACTTTATAGTATGTTGACTTTTATGACATATACACATATATATCTGTATCTATATATGTGTATTAGTTTTTATTTATTTTTTGTGGTTCTGGGGATTGAACTGAAGACCTTTGCACTGAGCTACAACTCTATCCCCCTATTTATTTATTTATTATCTTCAGACAGGATCTTGCTAAGTCACTAAACTGCTCATGCTGGGCTTTAATTTGTGATCCTGCTGCCTCAGCCTCCCAGAGTTCTCAAATCATAGGTGTCTGCCACCACACCCAACTACATTATGCATTCTTATGAAGCTTTTTCTTTCTGTGCCCATTTAAAGTGCTTCCTGGCCAATTCCACTATGGAAAACTTGGAAGAAAGGGGTCTTTCGTTGCTTTTGTGCCCACAAAAAGTCCTCAAGAAATAACAAAATATGTTAGTCAGCTTTCTGTTGCTGCAACAAAATACTCGGGACAACTTTTAAGGAGGAAAGGTTGCTCTGACTCATGGTTTCCGAGGGTTCTGTTCATGGCCAGTTGGTCCTTGATCTTGGGTCTGTGGAACACAGTGGTTAATAGAAGCAGCAACTCACTTCAGGGTAGCTCAGAGCAGAGAGTGGGAAATGGAAGAGGTCCAGTTCCAGTATGTCCTTCAAGATCACAGCCCAGTGACCTAAATTCTCCCAAGGGTTCTACCACCTCCACACATGGGTCTTGGGGAGATACTCAGCTCTCAGCGCCAGGCAGTCCTTGACAAGCCTCCTTTTTTGCTCTGTCCTTACTTTCTATCTTCTTTCCCAGTCAAGCCTTTTTGCTGTGTTACTGGAGGCCAGGGAATTAACTCTCTAAATCTGACCTAGGTGTACATCCACCCCCCAGATCAACAACTTCTAGCTTGCAGGTGGCCCCGTCCTCCCAAGGAGCAAGATGATGGGATTTGCCCTTGCTATTTTCTTCCAAACCAGTGTAGTATTGTGTTAGCTTGTGGGGTTGAAATTCTGTTTGGAATGCGTAAAACTGCCTGCTACTTAGCTGTTGGATAAAGATGGAATACTGAATTTAATTTTTTGAAGGAGAGTAGAGTATCACAGGTACTGTTAATGCCACCATGCCTTCCTGAGCCTCGACTGTGGACCTAACTCATTCAATCTAAGTGTTTGTTCCTACACCCGCTTTATCAGGCACACAGAATATTAGAGAGTAAAATCACTGCTGGATACATTTCTTCAGTGCTGGCATTCTTTAGTTCTGTTTCAAGATCAGAGAGACCTTCCTGCCCTGCAGAAAAGTATTATTTATTGATGTGGTATAAATTTTCTTTAAGAACAAGTCAGAGCTACTTAACATGAGTGGTTTATCAAGGGAGCATCTTGAATAACAAAACACACCAACCTGAGAATCACGCCATCCAGACACACAGCCTTTAACAACTTTAATTGGTACAGTTACAGCTGGTATGCAACATGTCCTACAACAATGATAGACACAACGACATCACATGTCAGAGAAGTTGCCTGTCTCTTTTCCTCTTTCCATGATGTCAGCCAGCTTCCCCTAAGAAAGAAACTTGGCAAGGAACTCTTGCTTAGCACTATTATCTTTACTATTATTTTCTGGTGCTTCTTAGACCGGAGCTGAAATGGTACATTCATTTGCCCTACAAAAGGTTAAAGGCAAAGAAGGTGAATGAACGTGCAAATTAGCATCTGGCCCGACTGCAAAATTCATTTCCCAGATGCAAGGGATGGAACCATGCACCCTTGCAAGCAAGATGAAGGGCGAACCGGTAACATCAGACCACAGTCCACTACAGAAGGAACCCAGAGGACCTCAGGGTGGTGTAGGCCAGCGCTTTCCAGTGTGTCATCCTGGCCTCTTGTGTCCCAACTCGTCCCCTGTCCTTTCAGCAGGAGATGGACACCACCTCCGGGACCCCAGGCACAGTGAACCTCACCGCTGGTCGGCTTCGCTGGGGCAGTTCCGAGCAGTCACAGCTGTCTGATGTGGCTGGGACACCACTGGAGTTTCGTAGAATAAGTAAAGACAACACCCAAGTATCACAGCAAACAAGAAACTGATCACTTATATACCATTGCAATACTTCAAGTGTCTATAAATGTGTCTCTCCAGAAACCGGAAACACCATAGACATGATTTCACGAGTCCTCATGGCACCTCTGTGAGGTAGGAGGGGGCGCGGTCAGTGTGACAGCGTTGACCTCCTCAGAAATGCAGACACAGGTGGGTGGGGGCAGGCAGGAGAGCTCTGCAGGGCCCTGGGGAGAGAAAACTCAGCTGACTTCTGCTCTGTGCTCACGCGTGAGGGACAGGAAGGCGGCTGCTTGCTTCCCTCCAGCGCCAACACCTGCCCAGGTGGGTGTGGCTGTCAGAGGCATTGCAGCTTCCCTCAGGTGGATGGGACAGGTTCTCCTTGGTGAGCTGTTGGCATCTATTTCAAGGGTGCGCACACGCATATGTGTGTGTTTTGAGTGACATTTGTAGAATACACTTGCTAAGATCCATTGGCTGATTCCAATGCTGAAAAAATACATTTGGCAAAATAAGGCTGCATCATAAGTATTTAATACTAACCAACAAGACAGGTGCAGCTGAAGTTTTATGGCAGGCCCTCACCTTACTGAGCACCCCAAGTGAGGCCCAGATCCCTCTCTTTGCCACCAGCCCTGAAAGTGAATTAGAGCAACAAACTAGCCCTGCGCTGTCTCCATAGCAGCCCTTGGTAAGGAAAGGTATTCACCCCACTGGGGCTCTCAACAGGCGAGGGGTCCTGGGAGAGACCGTCCTGGGACCAGGGACACAGGACAGAGGCAGCCGTCCCAACGTGCCCTTCTCCAAAGGCATCCCTGGGTGTTGTGTCCAGATGTTTTGGGCTGAGAGAGGAGGACAAAACCTCACGGAAGGCCCTGTATTTACTGATTTGCCCTTTGGCAGGTGGAAAGCCCTGCGGAGGGAGCGAGACAGGGGGCGTGACAGCTCTCCCAGCCCAGCACAGCCAGGGTGCACCTAGGCATGCTTGGCTATGTTTCTGGGATGGTCCATGCTGAGCTAATTCCTGCCAGCTCCTTCCTCCTTGCCCTCTCTGGCTGTGGGGACCTCTGGTGAACTCCCCTTGGACCCAAGGGGCTTAGGAAAAATCATTGTCGGTGGGCAGGACACAGGTTAAGGGGAGGGGCGCTGCTCCTGATTTCTGATGCCAGGGTCATTTCCAAAACAGAGCCATGGGGTGAGGCCACACCGAGACAACTAGACTGATGCAGTTCCACATTCTTGGTGACACTGTGGGACACGTCACGTTTTAAAGTGTGTTTTCTACTCTGTGAAATCAGGATGCGAGATGCCGGTTGCTGATACAGAGCAGGATACAGGTGGAGTCTTGAAATAAAGTCCTTCAGAAACACAGAGGCTTAAAGGGGCATCCATGCGTGCCGGGAAACAACCCATCAGCCAGCAAACTAAGACAGAAACTTGACACATTGCTTCATTTTGTTAAAAATAAAAGAGGTGGTTAATCCGAGAGTTGTTCTGTCCCGGGCACTGCAGCGAATTGGGGTTCTCAGTCTCAGCACTTTTGAGGCTTTGGGCTGGGTAATGCCTGGCACCAGATATTTTCGCAGGCACAGTAGGCTATGTAGCAGAGTGCAGGCCTCTGTCCACGCTGGCACCCCAATTCGTGCCCACCCATAATCCCACCAAATGTTTTTAGATGTCCCCGAGGTGGGGTGGCAAAAAATCACCTCTTGGTTGAGAATGGCTGAAATAAATGGATTGGGGCTGGGGATTTAGCTCAGTGGCACAACGCCTGCCTGGCAAGTGCAACGTCATGAGTTCGATTCCCGGTACCGGAAACAAAAAAACCCCAAAAACCAAAAAAACAAAAAGAAATAAATGGATGCCCTCAAAGATGCAATGATTTCTCGATATCTGTTGTGCAAGATTTTAGTGACAGGTCCCCAGGGTGTTCACTTATCAAAGGGGAGAACGGGCAAGGAAAGTGTGTGGGAGAGTCAACGGACTGTGCGTGGTGCCTGTTTCCTGCAGATACACTAGTGCCTCTTTTTTATTTCTTAAAGCAGTTTACAACCATTTCCTGACGGGCGGTAAGGCGGTGAATCAGTTGCTCTGTGGGTGTAACGCAAGTTGTTCGGGCTCCTCCAGACAGCTGATCCGCCTCACCTCTTTCCTTCTACACCTCTCCTCCTCCGGGTCATAAAACACAACCCCTTGAGGGAAGCTTGGGGGCTGGGATCCCGCGTGCACCTGAGAGGCCCGGCAGCGAGAACAGGTACAGGCAGGCCGACACCTGACAGCCACCTGCTGCACTGCCCTGGCCTGCTGCCCCTGCAGGTCCACATCATGTCATTAATTAGGCAGCTAAGGAGCAGCTGTGGGCTCTAGGGCGGCACAGGCTCCTGTCAGATACAACTAGTAAAGAGATTACAAAGGAGTCCCAGGGAGCCCTGCTTCCTCACAGCAGAGGGAGAGCCTCCCGGGACTTACTTCCTTGCTCTCTCTGATCCTAATGCCATTTCCTATACAGAAGTTTAAGAAAAAACCAAAATGTTCCCCTGAAATTAGTTAACTCCCAACAAAACCCCCAAACCCTCTCCCCGGTCCTTGTTGCAGTGGGTGTGGGACGGGTACGGGTGCCGGAGCCGCACCGCGGAGGTCTGGCCCTCTCAGCGCCAACCCAGCCTCTCTCACTTGGAGATCAGGGTTCTTTCACACTAAAAAGGGGATGTGGTGGCAGCCAGAGGAGAGAGAGGCAAACGATAACAACCATACCAAGGAAACAGGGCTTCAGATTGTCGTTCAGTGCGCGTCAGGTACTTGATATTAATCTACTGGGTAAGCACTTATAAATAGAGAGCAGTCCTTCCACGCCGGGCCGCCTTCCTCTGTTAGGAGTCGTCGTACAGAGGGTTGTTGTAGTTTCCCCAGGACCCGTAGTCGTGGTCATCCAAGAGCCTTCCGTAAGAGGAGTGCCTAGGAGGAAGGAGACGCAGGGGGTCACACACAGCTGCCACCTGAGCCCAGCCCACACCCTGCGGCCCAAACCCGGGGGCTGGTGGGCCCTTGAGAGGAAGGAAGGCTCTCCCAGGGAGACAGCCCTGAGCCACAGGCCCACCAACCCCGAGACGAGAGGCCACCTCCCAGCACCTGAAGTCACGGGCCCCCCACCTGGGCCCGATGGGCACTTTCTGTGGACCTCAGCTGGGTCCCTGTCTCTTCCTCCTCCAGAGTCGGAAGGTGGGTAGGGGCGTTACCACGGCTGTCCAGGGGGAAGGACCCGGATGGAAGCAGCGTTCCTTTGATAGAGGCTTTAATTGCCCTGAGGTACCACTGACACAGCCACAGCCATCGGTGCCTTCTCTGCCCCTCGGCACTTAGGCTGAGTCACACAACGTACAAAGGGCTTCTACACTCAGTCTGCAGTTGATCTCACGATAAAGCCCACAGACACGTCGTAGTTTAGCCTATTTTCCTCTGGAGAGGAACATGGGGCTTGGAGATGTCAGCGGACATGTCTACGGCCACCCCACGGAGGTGTACATCCAATCCCCGCCTCCTGTGTCTAAACCCTGGGCTCAGAGTTCGGGTCCTAGGGTCTAAGTAGCACCTCAGTTCAGCCTGGGTCACAGGCTCAGGGGCATTTTCAGGAGCTGTCACACACTTCTTACTTCTATCAGAAACCCCAAGTCAGATGGCTATTTCTCTTCTAGTCAGTCTCTGACTGCTTTTCATCTCACACACAGTGAAAGCCAAAGTCATTACAATGGCTTGAAAAGATTCAGAGCATCTGGCCTGGCTAGTGTTTTGAGCAGATCAGCTACAATTTAAGGGCTCCTTTCCTTCCTTCCCAGGCCCACACACATATACCCTTGCCCCAGGGCCTTTGCACTTCCCATTCTCGGAGCTGGTCACCTTCTAACACAGTGTACACTTCATGCATTTGCTTTGCTAGTGCCTCTTCCCTGACCACACAATGTGCTTCAGTGTACACTATTTGCCTCTTCTGTTGATTCTTGGCTCCATTTGGTACCTAAGAGAATATCTGACACACAGTAAGTCCTCAGTAAATGTTTGTGGAAGAAATCGTAATGAAAAAAATACAACCTGAATTCCCTCAAAATTGAATCAGTCCACAAGGTGGGAGCTCCCTGGGGATGGATCCAGCCATTTCAAGACCAAAATTAAAGGCAGAATTGGAGGAATATGGCAAAACGAGCCCCTGGCATTCCTGGGGTTCATGTTAGGTATGAATAAGTGTATCTTCCACTGGAAATCATGCGTGCTGGCTAGGTTCACTGCAGAGAAACATGCTTACTGCCTGTTCTCGAAAGATATGAAAATTAGACAAAAGGAAAACACTGTACAATCCTCAGGACACAAAATGCATTGGCTGTACTTTCATCTCTTGCTAAAATAATTGCCCTTGCTCTTGTGAACCTTATTCACATCAGCCAGACATTGGCAAAGACAATATTTGCAAAGGGCCAGCCCCCTCACTTGTGCTCCTTTCAAACTCTGAGCCCTGGGAATTCCGACTTCAGTCCTGGAAGCTGACTCAGGAGAGCCAGTCCGTGCTCTTGAAGAGGGACCTGTTCATTTCTGTACACGTGAGAAGAACAGGGCCCTCCAGAAGCAGCCCAGGCACGCTGCTGCTTCTTCAATCTGCAGGGCCAGGAGGGGTTGTGTCAGTCGACAAAGTCTCCAGCATTGTATGGCCCAGGGTCCCCTCAGCTTGAGATCCCCAGTGCCGAGCAAATCCTGTAGTGGGATGGTTGAGAAGTGGAACCCACAGAATGAACATGTAAAATCCTGGCCATTTCAACCCTGCAGCCTGCCCGCAATGCAGCATGACTTCCTGCTACAAACCTGGCAGACATCGACTTCATAAACACGCACCTTTATGGAAGGGACAGAACCCCCCACTTCTCTAAGGTAATTTAGCTTCTCCAGCCATTTTTGTCTCTATCATAGAATTCTAGTCCCATAAAATGTCGGCTGCCAAGAGATGCATATCCTGGCTATGCTGAATATTTTTTTTGACTCCCTGTGCCTTCATCTATAAAATGGAAAATTAAAGAAACATATATATTAGGGTTGTTGGGAAGATTGGATGAAGCAATGCATATGAAAGTGGTTAGCACATAGTAAATGCATAAGTGTTGGCCAAGGTTGCTTCTCAGGTTTTATTATACTGAAACTTATATAAGCACATGTTAAATCTGCAGGCAGTAAAAAACGGCACTGAATGAATAGCAAACCTCCCACTGAGGAGCTGCTGAAATTAGGTCCCAGCATAGTTATAAGACCTGTTTCTTATATTACTGTATTTGAATTTTATAAATTATTGTGCCAAAGCGGGGTCAGAGAATTACAAGTCTTCTGTCTGTTTACTGCCTGTGGTTATTTTAGGCAGAACTCTGGACAACGCTGTAAGGGGCATCGGCCGTGCAGAGGCTGATTCTGACTTTCATTTTCTTTGCCGCCCCATGTGAAGGCACAGCGAGTTGAGTAAAATACTCAATGTAGGGAAAAAGATGTAGAGAAAAAGATATGCGAAACCCAAACAGGGAATGTCCTGGGTCTGGAGAGCTCATTTCAGCACACGCGTGAGCCTCAGCTAGAGGAAGTGGGTCCAAGCCAGATCTGAATGCACCCACTGCTGTGGTACGGAGGATAATGAGCAGGCCTCACATATCTGTGATACGCAGAGGGCAGTTTGTGAGCATGTTGGCCTGTCTCTCTAGGTAGGAACGTCTTAGATCAGGGCATGAGGGAAATGGGGAACTTTTCCGGTTGGCCTTTGAGAGGCTAAAGGTAAAAACCTCCCCATCCCACTGTTAGGACAGTAGCAGCCACGACACTCAGATCGTTTTGTCGCTGTGACTCAATGCGGAGCTGGTACAGCACCGTCTGCTCCTCCTAGGGCAGCGTTATCTCATCTGATTCCATCTGAGAAGCAGTCGCACGGCTTATGTCAGGGTCACGCCGAGGTGATTTTGTTTCCTGCTTCCTGATAAGGACTGGGGTCTGCCCAGTGCAGAGGATTTTCTATTTGCGGTGCCCGGGCTCCTCTTGGATGGGAACTTCTCGGGGGAAGACTACGCTGTGGGTGTGATGGTTACTTAAACACACAGAGGGGAGCTGCTTACATCTCGTGGTGTATAAGGGCGTACAAGGGCGTACACGGTGGGGACGCCGAAGACTGGGCCCAGTTCCCGCAGTGGAGTGAAAAGACCACACGAAGGAAGGCCACAGGCCTATGCCTCCCGTTAGACCCCAGAGACAGGAAGCGAAGAGAACCGTGAAGAGGAGGAATACGTGCCCTGCGATGGCATGGCTACCCAGCGCTGAGCACAGAGCCCCTCGCTTACTCAGTGTCGCCGCAGCTTTGGGGCTGCATTTCTCCCGGGCTGTGTGGTTCATGAACTAAAAGCAGAGCTGAAAGAGCAAAGGAGGGAGTGATTTCTTCCAAGCTGTCCCCTTGCCCTGGCTTCCCCATCAGCCGCTCTCTAATAAAGACCCTGGGTTCAGTCCCCACTGCCACATGCAATGAAAGCTTCACTTCACTCCCCGTCACGCCCCGGCTGGTGACACCGGCTTAGTGACAGCTGGTGAGTGTGGGGGCATCCGTGTGAAGCCTTCCTTGCTACTGTGGAGTGGCACCCATTTTAAGGTCACTGTAACATTAACACCCAACTGTCCCTGAAGATGACTGAGGTGTATGCTTTCCTGGTGTTGAAAAAAACCCTTTTAGAAAACACCTTCTTTTCCAGGGGCCAGCGCCAGCGCCAGTGCCCATGTCCCCACCCCGTCCTCAAGTGTCCGGGGACTCCTGTCTTTTGATGGTCAGCCCTTACCCCAGGCTAAGAAGCAGGGGACAGCATGGGTGACACCTGGCTAAGGGCTGGGGAAGCAGCTGAAGGTGCACCTCTCTGCCACGGGAACCAGCGCTAGACCTTGGGGCAGCTGTCCCTGTGACGTTTTTGTTCCTACTGGCAGCTCTTCTCTCCTGATTGCCATTTCCCCTCCTGCTTCCTTTTATGTAAGGATTTCTCGGAAGTTTACCATCTAAAGACCCTACCTGAGACCTGGGGAACACCTCAGCCAGTGAGACAGACCAAGTCCCTGGGGGCAGCAGGCGGACACTCCGGTAGGGCGGACGTGACATAAGTTAGAAATACCCACATGGCGGTGGCAGAGAGTGGGACGGGGACAACAGCGAGGGAGGTGGGGCAGGAATTCCAGCGGGGAGGCAGGGAGGGTAACCAGACAGAGACTGAGGGGTGAGGGATGAGCCTGGGGGACCCGAGAGGCTGCCTGCAGCCGGGGCAGCATGGACGCAGGCCCCTCTGAGGGAGCAAGCAATGCATGTGTGTGGGAGCTACGGGACCATTACTTTAAAAAATGAACTTATATTGGAATGATGATTTTAGACTTTCAGAAAAGTTGCAAAAGAATGAAGAGCTGCCATGCAGCCTTCCTGCATTAAGGGCGCTTGATGTACTTTAAGCTGCGCTGAATGTTAGCATCCTACGTAATCATGGTGCTTTGGTTAAAGCCCAGACGTCGACACGAAGGGCCATGATTTTGAGGCTGAGAGGACTGCGGGCACAAGAGGTCATGCATTTGCCCCTAGTGACTGCGATGAGTGGCTGAGAATCAGAATTCGGGGCCTGCCGGCTGCACCTGTCCTATTCCCCAAAACCCCAGTGAGGGACAGATTTCCGTACACCATCTGCAAAATCCTCTTCCTAGTGTCTGGGCTTTAAAAAATGTGATTGCTTTCATGCATATCTTTAAATAATCACCTTTCATGTGAAGGGCAGACAGATGCATTCAATGCATTTGTCACAACTGTCTACAGACACCGCCTGCCACAGACACTGGCCACAAAAGGCGACGCCTGTCACACGGCCCTTGGAGAGTGAGCCCAGTGCTACCACGGCCGTGAGCATCTGTGTGGCTGACGGAAGCCCATGGCTGCCTTGCCCAAACCAGTGCCTCCTCATTGGGTGTAAGTACTGCTTGTAAGTACTTGTAAGTTGAGGTGTAAGTACCCCGACTCTGGGCCCTGCACCCTTCTGTCATCCAGAATGTGCCTGCAGAGCAGCGGTGACTTGGGCAGTGCCAGGGCCTGTGAGCAGATCCAGCGAAGGACACAGGCAGAGGGCGGGGTGACTCCATGTGGGGATTAGGGGAGATAAGGAGGGATGTGGAGCCAGGAGCACAGTGCGGAGGAGGAGGGGAGAGAGAGGAGGCCCCTTCTTAGCTGGATCACTTGGTATTAGCCAGGGGAATAAGGGACAGCCAGACTCCATGACAGTGTGCTCAAAATCACAGAGGTGTGACACACAGGGAAAGCCAGGGCAAAGTGTGCGACTGGGTATCTGGAGTGGGGATGAAGCTGGTCACTCCCAGTGTGGCCCTGGGGCCAGGAGCCCTGGCAGCCCCTCGGAGCCCATTAGCGGTGCAGGTGCAGGGCCTGCACTAGCCAGACCAGAACCCAGGGGCGGGGACCCAGCAAACTGTTTCTAGGAAGCTTGCCCATGGGTTCTTGTACAATGAAGCTTGAGAATCAGGTAGACAAGACCGGCAGAGCCCACCCCCCCACCGCAGACTGATCTGAAAAACAAGCCCAAGAATCACAAAGCCACCCCGGAGACAACAAATTCTAGATGCTCTTAGCCTTCATAGCTGCCTGAGCTTGCTCAGCTACCAGCTGCCCAGCCTCAGAGATTGCTGGGTAACTACCACCAGCTAGCAAAAGGAATCCAGCAGTGCAAACTGCAACCCTTGCCTGGTAAGACACCAGCAAAGACAGGTGACTGTGGCAGGACGCCCTGGAGGCTGGGCCCTGCTTTGTCTGTAAGTCAGGGTCAGGTTTATTTTCCTGACAAGAACAGCCCTGCTGTCTGTCCGGGTCTCAGCACACTAATTATAGCAGCCCCACTTCCCTGCCCTAGCAGATAGGGTCTCTCACCACCGTGATCATCTCCTGGCTGAAGAGATAAACAAAACAGAGCTGCTGATCTCATCCCTAATTAAAGACACCCTCCACAAGAGGCAGACAGGGCCTGAGCTTTCTCCTAGTGTTGCAAACAAGCCCTGAGATCAGTACTTCCCCAGGACGGTTTTGTTTTATCAGTGTCTAACACGAGTGCAACTTCACGGGCACCTCAGATCAGCTCCCCCGAGACTGCCAAGGGGCACACCGAAGCCTGAGAGCCAGACAGTGATTCGAAAATGATTGGACTTGCCCTCCTCCTTCTTTTTCTCCTCTCTGTGAATCCCTGATGGCATCCCCGGAGGCTACTCCAACCTCACAGCTCCCTGTCTGCAGCTCCCTTGTCACAAAACTCCAGGGCCGAAACACAGTTCCGACAGCAATGACCACATCCAGCTGACCTTCCATTTCCTGCACCGCGCACAAGGACAGAGTGTGTGCTCATCCACGTGGTGACCTTCAGTTAGGTGTTGCGATGATTGCAAATGGGGAAACTGAGGTAGAATGCTGGAGCCACTGCCCCCAGGTGTCTCTTTAGCCACAGTGCTGCCGTCAGGCGGGGCACCCTGCACTTACTGAAGCACAGTCCCTTAAATGACCTTGGAGGAAGGGTGTAGTCAGCTCTATTTTTGCAGATGGAAGAAATCAAAGATAAGGGAGATTAGAATTTGCCCAAGGCCAGCTCGGTAGCAGGAGGAAAGGCCAGTCCTGTGCTGAGCTTGGCTATGGAGCTCGCCTCCCTCTCCACATCGATTGCTGCTGGTTAAGACAGGTGGATACCAGGAGGGCCCTGGGAGGGCAGCTCAGGGCAGCTCCCGTTATAAGCCACATGTTAAATGGCCCAAGTAATGAACTGATGCAGGTCTCCTGGCAGCTGACATTGTGTCCTTACGGGGTCCCTGTGAGGAAAGCAGATGGCTAAGGGTTTAGGAAGCCTTTGGAGGAAATAGGGTTTGGGCAAAAGCTGAGAGATTGTCCCTGTGTTCTTGGGGACCGGGCCTGGCCGATGCTGTAGCCTGTGGTTGTGGGCCAGAGGGTCATGACGCCTACGAGCTATGACGTCAGTCTTCACAGGTTCAGCCAAGTGAGCTCCAAGTCCCCGGACAAGAAGACTCCTGTTACTGTTCTCAGAAATCCAGGATGACAGAAGAACAAACTTTCAGCCAAGGCAAAGCCTACACACTCTCTCTCTCTCACACACACACACAGACACACACACAGACACACACACGTCAATTAGCCAACTGTATGTTCGATGAATGAGCCCAGGGGCTTTCTGACAATCTGGTGAAGTAACCCTTGAAGGGGCTTCAGCATAGCCTCAGGTTTCATGAGAACCATTAACCACCTTCTGTTACCGTTTTGGCAAAAGAACTAACGAGGGGCAGAAAGGGGCTTTCCTTGGGGGGGTTTCTAAGACGCTGGGATCAGCTTCAGTCTACAGCGCCAAATGCAAGTAGCTTTGCAGAAGAGAGCAACCTTGCTTTTATGTCACCGTAAAGCTTTCTGTGTTCAGGAGCGAGAGCCTGCCTGGTGGAGGGAAACAATGATTAATTCATTCTAATCATTCACTAAGTTAATCTGGTGTTAAAGATTGGGGAAATGGAGTTAAAAACAAAACTTTATACTATTTTAATCGGCACTCAGTAGAAATTGCAATGATCCCTGTGGTGGCTGGGGTGGGTCCTATCACTCACACGGTCCCTGCGCCCAGGGGGTGCCCGGCACGCGGCTGATGCCAACGCCTGTCTGCCCGTCAGTCCAGCTCTCCGAGGCTCTGTCCCCAGAGTACCTTATAATCTACCGCTGTGAGAAGAGTGATGCTGGGGACAGTGCATGTTAATCCTCCAGCTGTGCTCCCAGGAGTGAGGATGACTGCCCTTACCTTACAGGCGGGGAGTGAGGGCTGGTGACTTGCCCTGTCGCCCCAGGTCACATGGCTGAGACAGGGCGGGGCTGGGTTCAGACTAAAGTCTCCCTGAAGATGGCCTGCTTAGCACCAGTGTGGTCTAAGAAGGTAAATTTGAATTCTTGCCTAAAGTCAAGAGAGTCTTTTAGGTTAGTTCAGCATCTTTTTAGGGGGGAAGGGCGGAAGTAAGATTTTGGGGACATAGCTCAGGAACTCACCGCTGGCAATTCCAAAAGGACTGTACAGTTTATCAATTTATAAATAAGTTCATTTTTTTTTTTTGAGCCCCAGAACGTATTTTTTGACAGAGACTTTGTTGGAATTGGGAATGAGGTTCCCAGACTAGTTCATAAAGGCCAATTGAACTCATAATTAAAGTGCAAGGTATCTGCCACGATAAACTAGTAATTATTCCAGATGGGAAAAAGCACCATTTAGTAAGATGTAATTTATAAAATTGCTTGGTGTTCAAAGAAACACCGATTAATGAAGGTGAGGTTTTTTTAGAGTCTGAAGGAAGCTTGTGGATGTTTTTATAAAGCTTTTGGATATTGGTTTTGAGGGGCATTTTGTTCCAATTTCTCTCTGAAATTGGCCGTCTTCTTCGCGGTGTCTGGGAGGAGGTGATGTCCAGGGCTCTCTGACTTGCTGGTCACCATCACGGGGCACGTTAATGCACAGTGAGGACTGAGACAGGGAAGGAGGGGAGCTCCCTGTGGGCGGGGAGACAGGATAGGGCCACAGAGGAGGTGAAATTACATGGCCACAGGTGGGACCTGGGCTCTGGGGCGTGTGGCTCCCCAGGTCACCAGGAGAGCCCGGCATGGAGCCTTAGATCTGGAGTCCTGACCCAGCTTCATTCTCCTTCATCATTCTAGCACCATATGGCTTTTTTTGGTACTAGGAATCGAACTCAGGACCTTACGATTGCCAGGCAGGCACTGTGCTACTGAGCTACACCCCCAGCCCTCCCTCTATCTCAGCAGCGTGCCACGCATTCAAGCGCCTGTCTCTGGCCTGGTCCAGTTCAGACCAGCCACTCCTGTCCAGCATGGAGTACGCCAGCCACATCAACCGTTGGACAGTGTCTATGAGGGCTAAGGCATGTCTGGAGAAACAAGTCCAGCTGGTGTGGTGGTACACATTTTTCATCCCTGGAGGCTGAGGCAGGAGGATCAGAAATCCAACCTGGCATCTTAAGGACACAGTAAAACCTTGTCTTAAAGTAATAAATAAAAAAGGGCTGGGGATACAGCTCAGAGCAGATTAAACCCCTTCCAGGGTTTAATTCTCAGTACCACAAGAAACAGGCTCTCAGCCAAACATCTCTCGCCCTGCAGCCCCGCCAAAGGAAATCCTCTGTTTGCATGAAGAGTGGGTCTCACCTGATCTTCAGATACGCAGCGACTCCAAACACCAGCACAACTACGGCGATGACTGTCACCGTGATGGCAGCGACGCTGCCTGTGGAGAAGGACATAGTTAGTGACTCGCAGGGCACAGTACCCCTCCTGCCTGCCCCTTCTTTCCTGAGGGAGGAAAAAGTCACTGACTGCCAGTCATTGTGACGAAGTCACAACTGGAACAAGCCGCAGATCTGTGTGCTGCTGCTAGCACATTCTTATGGCAGGGGACGTTTGGCAAAGGGTCACTATTGTTCCAGAATTTACTGAGATCCCCTGGTTCACCTGGCACCCAGTGGGCCCACAGCCGCCTTGGGATCCCTTTTGAAGAATGACACCAGGCTTGCACAGCTGATACCGGCAGAGATCATTGCTTCTGAGTCTCCCGGTATCCTCTTTTCTTCTTATAGGCTCTGGCTCATCTTCCAATCACTCGTGAGGTATTTTGGAGACAGGATGTCCTAGTCAGGGGTCACCCCAAGGTAACGTGGTAGGTTTCCTAACGAACCAGAGTCACACAGCTATCTTGCGAGTGTCCACTCTATTTAAAAGGGTCCCTTTGGTGGGAGATGGGCTAGTCTGAATGACGCCTCCACATTGAATCATTTAAAAACAAATTCCTTCTTGGGAAGTGTATGCAGCTTTCACCCTTAAATGACACATCTGGTTTTATAGGGAATATGGTCAAGCCTGGAGTGAAAAGTAAGGCTACCTCTAGTAGGTTACACTGTTTGTTTTAATAACCAGATGTAATTACAAAGTAACATGACAGTTTTATTCTGTAGCTTGAAATCTGGTTCAACTATTAATAGGCAGTTAAAAACAAAACAAAACAAATCCTCTGAGCAGGCAGCATCATAAGAATAACCACACTGCCTCTGAATACCACTCGGGAGCACAACACTCTTTTTGTGTGAGTTCTGGGCTAATGATTTTATATATATATATATATATATATATATATATATATCTTCCAGCTTTATTCTGCTCAGAAATGCAAGAGTCAATTGGGCTCTTGTCCCTTGTTACTGTAGGTGACTTTTGGCACTGACGGCGGTGTTAGGGAAATGATTTACTGCTTCAGCACATGAACGAGTCTTCTCAGACACACAGGGAAGGGGGCACAGAGGGAGCTGGAGGTGTGGACTCATGTGTGGTCCAACCAGGAGTAGCAGTGCGACCATGAGCTCTTCACCCAAGCTGCCAACTCCTGTGTTTCTCACTGCAGAGACGGGGGAACAAGGACGGTCTACGTGCTTGTCTCACATGACTTCAAGGAGATTAAATGAGATGATGTGAGCATGAGTCTACAGAAACCTCAAATCCATGAGCCGGGACCTATGTCCACCTCTCCTGTACTGGGTCTCACAGGTGATGAAACTTTCCTAGATTTAAATTTTTTGGAGACTAATTATTTGGAGATTATTTTGCCATCTGTCCTTTTATTTGTCCCCACCAACACGGATGGCTTTTGTTTTTTGTTCTTTTCGTTATCCCCTCCACCAGAAGAATTAGAGCCTAGCTAAGAAGCAAAGCTACTTACTGTTTGTAACTCCGGGAGAGCCCTGGGGGAGCGACGGCTACCCCAGGCACCATGCTCCTGTGCCGTCCTTTCTAAGAGAGCCAGGGGGCACCGCTGCCGACGTGAGGACACAGACCAGTGCTCATGTCCCTATGGAGACCCGCCACACTCAGCTACATCCACACTTGCACATACACACACACACACACACACACACACAGCCATTCGTTTGCCCCTGGGGTGCTTTGGAGTCCGATTAGTGTAATTATTGGTTTAATTTCTCTTTTCACTACGCAGAGAAGAAATGATGGCTCCGAGGACTGGAATGTGTGGATGGGTCAAGCAGAGACAGTCAGAGCTTAGACCCTCCTGGGGAAGCCTCTCTTCCTGCTCTGAAAGGCGGCTTTTAGCTTCTTGGCCTCCAAGCTGTGCTGAAATTAGAACAACTCAGAGTTCACCCAGGCCTCAGAACAGCTCTCCCAAAGAGCTGGTGGAGGGAGAGTTCTAACCGCAAGGCAAGGTGGCGGGGACATTTTCAGATGAAAAAAGATACGGTTTTTGCAATGAGAAGCAGTTTAAAAACAAGCCTTTTGCTCTAATTTCTCCCTTTCCCTAAAAGAGAAGAAAAGTAGCTGATCTTCTTGTATGATTCTTCTTTCTTGCCCCAGGGACAATGTAAAGTAGGAAATCGTAGGTTTGACCTTTTCCAGATTCCTCCCAACTCGAAGCAGTTGGGCCTCCTCCAACACTGAAATGCAGAGCTTATTTATACATTTCTTTCTAAAGATAAATGAAGCCGTTTCCCTCACTCAAGCGCTGTTCTTTTTTTGGTTGTTGTTGAGACAGCAAGTGACAGCGTGGCCACCATGTGACGGTGCCTGTCCTGCTCTAGATGTGACCCTGCTATCTACCCTGCACCCTTTCTGGTGCCCTGCATGACCAGCACAGGATGGACGCCCGGGGATGGCTGGGCCAGAGGCCCTCTGAGAGTCAGCACCGCTCCTCACAAGGCCCAGAGGTGGGAGGTAGTGTGTACTTGAACACCTGGGTCTCTACTCGGTATTCTTCGCAGAGGCTTCTGTCAGAGTGCCAGCCAAGGAGCTAGCTCTTCCGGCCTCCGCCTTGGCCACCTCTGACCAGCGGGAGACCCTGAGTCCTGAGCTTTCTTCCCCACAGCTACTGCGGCTCACACGTCCCCACAGCTGGGCCCTGGGAGGGGTTCCACCCCAACAGCTTTGAGCTTTGAGCTTTGAGCAGGTGAGGGGGTTGCTGAGGCAACGGGAGCGCAACTTCAGGGAACTGGGAAGCTTTGTCTCCTCCTTGTGAAAACAAATGCCACTTCCTTGAGTCTTGTTTAAGACACTGGGATTCCCCTGGTCCTGCCACTTGCCCTCTGCCGGAGGGGAGGGAGAGGGCTGAGGCCATTGTGAGTCACGTGCTGGGAGGGTGGGACGTGCCTGGTCAGACTGGGTGTGTGGAAGCTCAGGGACGGGCGGAAAGGAAGAGCTGGAGAACTCCTCTGCGGGTCCGGTCCGAGAGGCCGACCAGGAAGATCCACCATGCCTGCAGGCTTGCCCGCACCCAGGGGCTCCTGAGGGTCCACACGCCAGCAGCTCCTCGAGTTCTGCACTTCCTCCAAGTCTGAGTCTCCTCAGCATGCTGCTTGGCCACTGTGGTCCTGGCCCAGGACAAGAATAAAGGAGCTCAAGGACAACCAAGGCTGCTGGCTTCTCACGGGAGGCTGCCGTGGCTGGCACCACACCAAGGACTTTGCCCTCTTTAGCAGAAGCGTGGGATGACTCTCACTTCATAGACAAGGAAGTCAAGGCTCGGAGAGCTCGGGACTTGACTCAAGTCTCACTCTGGTGGATGACTGAGCTAGCTTCTGAGCACGGGACCACTGCATCCAGGTTCTGCGCTTTTAATCACGTTCGGCCCTTCCCTCAGCCTGCACAGTTCTGTCCTCTCACCGAGCACCAGTGCTGTGAGAAGCCTTCCTGACCCCGCACAGGTGACAGTGCATCCCAGGGGTCACTGTGCCTCCTCCTGCCGGTCACCAGGGCTGTGCTTTTGGGCTCCCTGGGTGGATTCCGCTCTTTCATTAAATGTTGAATAAATTGAATAAATAATTGTTGAATAAATATTGAATAAATAATGTGATATTGGGGAAAGTGATACTGGAGGTTTCTGGCCCTAATCTCTGTACTAAGGAAGCTCTGGAGCAGCAGGCTTTCTGCCTGTCCATCTGAGAATCCCAGATCTCATGTGAGAACAGCTCCTACCGTCGGGTCTGTGGTTCTACCCCTGACCACGGCACCCTGCCCTTCCACAATCTGTGGGGGTCCACGGCTGGCCGGAGGGAAACTTCAGGAATAACAAATAGTCAGGTGATATTTGAGAAGCAGCACAGTGAACTCTCAAAATCCCTTGACCATGGGCAGGTCTGGTTGGTCACCACTACCTTCCCCTGGGGCCATCCCGGGATGATCGTGGTATTACCGTGAGTGTCTCTTGCCCCCACCTGCAAGATCCTTCTCAAGCTCAACCTTCTTTGGAAACTGTCGCTGATAAGGGCCTTGTGCTTTCTTTTGGTAGGTGTTTCTTTAATTTGGGCAGCACAGTTTAGTGACTTCATGGTAGCGTAGCCTGGTACTGGTGTCTGTAGTTACTGTGTGTGTGTGTGTGTGTGTGTGTGTGTGTGTGAGATGCATTCTATTTCCGAGCAGAGATGCTCTCTGCCTGCTCTCCAGATCGGGGTCCTTGAAAGCCAGGAACTCCAAGTTCTGCTTCCCTTTTCACTGAGGCCCCAAATAAATAATTCATAAAGTAACCTTAATGTCTTCTGAAGTGTAGCTATCTTATAATTGGATATTATTAGTAGTTAGGATGCAAGCAAAAAGCTCCTTCTAAAGCGTCTAACTTGCATGCAAACATTAACACAGGAGTGTTTTTAATGAGCACAGCCTAAGCTGTCTCTGTTAGTCCTCCTCCTCATCGCTCTTTCCTCGTCATTAAATCACTCCACTCATCTGTTCACGCAGAGCGGGGAAGGTAAACCGTCTCCAAAGGAGCCTTGTGTTACCGCAAGCAGAGCCTCTGCCTCAGGGTTCTGCTCTCCTCCGAAGCTCACTGCGGGGCAGAGCTGAGCCTGGTGTTTGGAGCAGGACCCACTCCTGCACTTTTCTGCAGCAGGCCATCCTCTGCACCCAGGGTCTTGGTGGCAGTGAGAAAGAGGAGCCCTTGCCTGGGACAGGCGCCCACTCCCCCTTCTTTCTCTCCTTCCTCTGTGTGTGTGTGTGGGGCACATCCACTAGGATGCTGGGGTGTAGGTTTGAAACTAATGCCAACCAAGGGCTCACGCAGGAACAATGCTCCGTTACCATGGTTTCAAACTTTCTTCGCTTCACTTACAATCTTTTCCAGCACCAAGAAGACCCTTTTCTCACTTAGAATTTAACAACCTACGCAGGTCTCCTGACCTATGTTCTCCTTGCACATCTGTAACACAAACCAAGGAGAACAGACCTCCTTCCCTATCCTGTCCGCTGTCCACTTGGGACCCAGCCGCGGAGCACCCAGCAGCTCAGGGGCAGGAGCGCTGTCCTCATCCTGTGATCAAAACAGGTTCCCTGGACCTGACAGGAAAGATCAGGGTGGGGAATCTCAGCTCCTAAATCATCTCTTAGCAAGTGGGGGTGAATAATGTGTGACAGGAAGTATACCATGGCCTGCTGCTCTCTCTGTGAATACAGGGGCAGCTTCTTCTCTTTGTCACCTCCTCCTCCATCTTTTTAGTATTTTGAGATGAAAACTGTTTTGCTGATAAAACAACACTGAGAGGAAAAATTACCCAGAGAACCTGGCATGGTGCTTTCTGACCATCATTCACCTGGCAGGTGAAGACCCAGTCCCTTGAGGTCTCAGCACACATGGCCATCCACATCTCTGTTCCCTGAGGTCGGAGGAGGCCGGAAGAAGGAAGGACAGAGTTCCTGGGGTGAAGATAGTCTGAGCCTTGTTTGTCAAGCAATGTGCTCTGTGCAAGTTTATTGTTTTTATCACAGATCTGGGTGGGGACCAGAGAGTTAGTTTCAGGCTACCTGCCCCAACACCCTGGCCAAGGGTGAGGACATCAGTGTAATCACTGCAGTTCCAAGGACTCAGAGACCTCAGGAACCTTAGCTAAGGCTAGCCTTGTCCCCATGTAATTAATCACCAAAGCCTCAGGAACCTTTGGATGCTGTATTTACCAAGTTTTAATTTCTCCCAGACTCAGGCCCTTAATGCTTTAAGAGTTAAAAACACGGGGAAGCAAAATAATTTCCAAACTTTGGGGCAAGTTAAGGGAAGAGCACAATTTCTGGGTCTGAACGGACCACTTTTGGAGCAGGTGGGGCTTGGGCTTAATCCAGTAGCTCAGCTTTATTCCCTGAGCTCCTAGCAATGGCTTTTTCCCCAGCTAGAAATCTCTAATTGTTTGGAGTCTTTAACCCTTTCCTGTGGATTTAGCAAACTCTCTGAAAGTGTTACTGTTTCAGATGTGAACATAGTTATGTTTCTCCTTCACACTTCTTGGATTATCCCTTTCTGTATTGTGCTGTAGGCGAGCACTTAAATGGACTTTTATTGCCTAGAATTCATAGTTAAGTATACCACTGGGAGTCTTCAAGTATTTTACAAACATTCTAATTTTTCAAGTAAGAAAACCAAAGGCTAGAATTTAAACTCTTGCTGGTATTCCCACTAAGGATTCAGAACCCAACTGTAATAAGTTAACATTTTAGTGTTAATTTATTTAATCCTAATTAGAATCCTGTAGAAGAGGTACAGTACTATACCTGCACTCTCATTTGACCATGAGGAAAGTTTGACAGCCAGGGGTAAACAAACTTGCCCTCAGGTCTCCACTTGGCAAATGGCATCGGTGAGATCTGAATCAGGCAATCTTATGCCCAAACTTGTGCAAATATTCTTGCCTTCCCAGGGCCTGCCTTTGGAATGACTCTATTATTTCTTCAAATGGAAATAAGGTAAGATGTTTTGGATGGACTACTGTCACTTACTGAGATTTTAGAATTTTTTTTTTTTAATCTTTTTGAGACAGGGTCTCACTGTGCAGTTCAGGCTGGCCTTGAGCTCACTGTATAGCCCAGGTTGGTCTTGAACGCTCAAGGATCCTCCTGCTTCAGCCTCCTGAGTGCTGGGATTACAGGCGTGTGCCACCATGCCCAGCTGATTTTAGGATTTTAAGGTAAATTCACTTTTATATTTCCTGTTGTCCATCCCTTGAAGGCCATGGGTCTGACTGGCCATGGGTCCATCCCATGAAGGCCATGGGTCTAACAGCCAGCCTCTGTTAAATAAAATGCTTTTCTTCCCTAAGACCTGAAAAAGAAGGCATGCTGAAGACAGTGTTGGTTAGCATCCGTTATGTGCTGTCCTAACTCAATGCTCTCACCTCAGTTCACGGGGTGGATATTTTAGATCCTTCTCTGGTAAAGATGACGGGCTGGGGCTGATCTATCTGTCTCATGTCCCTGGTCAGGTATTTTGTTACTATAGAGACTCGCTGTTTTGAGCTGGAAGGTTACCTTAACAGTTCAGCCTGGTATGGAACCAGGCGTCTTCCAATCAGCTTTCCCAAAGAGCCAGCGAGCCGTTGATTCATTATCATAAACCGTGCTTATGAGCTCAGTCTCACTTTCTCAGTGAAGCATTTCCGCAACCACTTTAGTCGTCTACGAGTGGTGAAAGTATTTGGAACAGAAGAAAGAAATGGTTGTTTGGGGACAGAAACTCTGGATGTACTAATAGGCGACATCGGGACAATTCCAATATAGGGTGGTGCTGTCTTCCTACCAGCTGACTGCACAACGGTAAACAGCTGAGGTTTGACCTTGACGTATTTTGAAAGGGCATTTTTGAAATATTTCAAAACGGATTAAGATTTATGTAGTACAAGTAAGCAAGAGGAGAAATAGCAGCAGCCGAAACAAGGATTCCAAGTCACTTTTAACTAAAATAAAGCCTGACCTTTGGCGCTCCTTAGGGCGGTTTACTTGGCTTTAATAAGCTTTGAGGTTTAGCCTAAATTTGGGGACTTGTGCACGGAAGGAACAATGAGAATGAGGCTTCTTACAGAACCGTGGCGGTACAAAGCCTGTGGCAAAACCAGGCCTTCCCAGGGCCTGCCTTTGGAATGGCAATGCTCTCACTTCTGGGTCTGTGGGACCCAGAATGCTGGAATACCAGGTGTGGGGGCCTGGGGGTGCAGGGGGCAGAACCCAGAGTGGGAACGGAAAGCCCCAAGATGTCCCCAGTGGTGACAGTGCTCGCAGTGCCTCGCATTCACAGAGAGGGCATGCAGCTTTTCTGGTTCTAAATTCAAAGCCTGGGATTTACGAAGACTGAAATTTATGTGGATTTGTTATCTACAATTGATATTTAGTCACCCCAAACCAAATTCGATTAACTTGATTGGTTCACTCACTCACTGAACATTGACTGAGCGTGGTTAGGTTCTGCGCAGACATCTGTGAGCCCGAGGGCACAAGGCCTGCTCTGCTGTACCACGGGAAGCCGAGGAGGGAAAGGACGCTGCGGGGCGGGTCACTGCAGCCTGGAAAGGAGGGACACAACTGAGTGCGGGCGTGGTTTGTAAAGGGCAGACTCGAGTGGAACCGGGCCCCGCAGAAACATCTGAACAGGTGCTGTTCAGCTGAGTTCTGAGGCGTGAAGGGAGGCAGCCGGGTGGGGCACGGTGTGGGAGAAGGCTCCAGACACAGCATCTGAAGGGAGAAAGCCCCAAGGCAAGGAGAGAGCAGATGCTCTGTGGGACTGAGAGTAAGTGGGTGTGGGCGCTGGGTGCTGGGAGCAAGGGGCAGGGGTGAGGGTGACCCAGGGTGCTGTAGAGGCCCCATAAACTGAAGGCCTTGGGGACTTCACCCTAAAAGCAGGAGCACCTGCAGGGCCAGGATGCATGTGCTCATGGGTCACATGTGACCTGAGCAGGTTTGTGTTTAACCCTACTCTGACCATGGAGGGGGCGACCAGGGCAGGTGCTGAGCTTATGCAGCTTTGACCACCGAGAAGCAAGAAGAGAAGGGGTGAGGCTGAGAGCTGCTAACAGTGCTCAGTGGTGGAGAGGAGACAGGATGCAGGACAGAGAGTGCTGGGGAGACAGTGGTGCTGGGCTGTGAGGGGCCAGGCCTGGCCATTACTGGGTCTAATGTTTGTGAAATGAGCCCGAGGACGACGGCTTTCTGGTGCATCCTAGGTATCCTCAAAGAACAGGGCCAGGAAATAGCTAACGTTCTGTTACATGGCCTTTCATGCCTATTTTTAAAAATCAAATCATTGTGTAATACTTTAACCTATTTTTAATGTTTTCAAAGTCTGAGGGTCATTAACTCACTGTAATACACACTTTTCACTCCTGGTACTTTTCTCAGTCTACTTTAAAAACTATTCTTTCTTCTTTCCTATCAATTAATTCTGTTTTGCCCATCCATACTCATCCTAAGGACATAGCTGTCTTGAGGATCAGAGAGTCCCTTCCAGGTACACAAGGTGTTTAGATGTCTCTGAGGCTCAGGGCTCTTTAGTTAAGAATATTTATTAGGACAGTTCATACTGAATAAATTCTGGAGTTCAGACCGGCAATTTAAATTCAAAGGACTTTACCCATTTCAACAACTGTATGTCTTTCTCTTTGTAGTAGAAGATACAGGGCAGCATAAGACCAGCAGACACGTGGATCTTACAGACAAGAGAGCAACCCGCTCACACCAAGCAGAGTGACAGATTTCACAGTCTGCATCTTAGGAGCGGAGGGCCTTTGAGTCTACCTTGGTTTGTGATGTTAGCTTACCCTGCCAGCTTTTACTGAGTCCCGAACTGTGTGGTGCTGCTCCATTTCCTTCAGGGAATAAAAAACATTTGGTCCTCATGGTGCCCACACGTGAAGAGCTCTGATTTAATACCACAAGATGACCCACATCGAACACGTCACATCCTTTCTTTAAAAGCCAAATAAAGCCGGTAAAATGAAAATCAATCAAAACCCATTTCTTCTGTGTAGCTGGTTCCAGATGGCTGCTGCTACCACCTGCTTCCCCTTCCACTGGGGAGCCCTGCCCCTCAGGCCTGGCTGCGAGCCGAGCCTGTCAGTTAATTTCTCCAGACTGGTTTTGTCACAGACACTGCTGAGTTCACCTCCCTGGAAGATCCTGAGGGTGGGAGAGCAGCTACATGTGCTGGTGAGGACCCACTTCTCCAGGCGGCTGCTTAAGGATGTGACGTGCCTGTTCACACTCGGATGAGTGCAATAAACAATAGTCACAGTGCAGTAAGCTCAGAGGACTTCAAAGATCGCCTCGCGTGCATTCAGTTTAGCACGAAGAGCCCTGAGTCTAGCAGTTATGGGACAGGCCTGGTCCCTGACAATGGCAAACCAGAAACCAGGCGTAAACTCCCGCACGTTTCCAGTGCTGACTCACCTGTACCTTGCCGCACAAATCCCCCCAGCCAGGTCATCTATGGGAAGTACGATTCTTAGCGTGTTCTTCCCCGACCTGAAGCTGCTGGTGACAGTCCGAGGATCACCAGCTCAGGTCATTACCTTACGCTGCTCCCCCTGGTCCTCTGACATGTGTCCTGGTTCCTTCCTTCCTTCTCCATTTGCAATGTCCCCTACACCTGGCCGGGGATGGGTCAAACCAGGTCAGGTCCTGAGCGGTGTACATGGGACATTTAAAGTCCCTGAGGGGCGACTGAATTATACGTGACTTAGTCAGACGCCTGGTTCACAGTACGAGCTCAATAAATATTGGCTGGAGATTGGGGGCATCCTCCACTATGGCAAATATAATAACGAGGATGATGATGACTGCAACAGCAAAGCAGAGATAACAACAGCAGAACAACAACCACAGCCATCGATCGAGCCACTGCTCAATAGCCACATGCCCTGTCGCATGTGAATGCCGTCAGAGTCTGCCCTCTGCTGCCGTTACTGTCCCAAGAGACTGAAGAAAAGGCAGAGGCTCGGAGAGATGACGTGACACCCCTGGTGCTGCTGGCTGCCTTGTCATTGATCCGTTCAGCAGACATTATTGGCAGCTACCACCTGTCAGACTCTGTCTCCGGCTGTGAGCAAGGCCCCTCCTCCCCTGGAGCTGACTCTCTAGCTGCAGAGAGCAGACACTCATCTAACCAATGAGATGAAGTCTGAAAATGAAAAATAAAGCAGTATAAAGCAATCAATGGTGATGGGAACTGCTATTTCAGAGAGGGGAGTGGGTAGCGGATTACTGAGGAGGTGACAGCAAAAGAGTTCTGACAGTGAACAAGAACAGTTCCTTAAAGTACAAGAGGGAGAATATTTCAGCAGGGGAAACAGGAAGTGCAAGGGCCCTGAGGCAGGAGTATTCTGTGTAACCAGTGGAGGAGCAGCTTACCAGTGTGTGCAAGGGAAAGAAGGCGAGAGAGAGGTGCGTGGGTTTGGATCAGTTAACTTTCTTTTAAAAAATATAATAGATATTATTTAACCTGGTTATCCAATCAACATGCAGTCAGTATAAAATGGTTCAGTTTCTATGCCTTTATAGCTAGGCCTTCCCACCCCAGGGTACTTTGTGATTGTAGAACAACTCCATGTGGCCACCAAGCCTGCTCTCACTCCTGTGCTGGTAGGTGGGTGTTAGTTTAATGCCCTCACTGTACTTTGACCTCTTCTGGCCCAGAGGAGAGGGCTGGCATGAGCATGCATCCTTAATTTTTTTTTTAAATTGTACTGGGAATTAAACTCAGGACTTTGCTCTTGCCAAGCAGGTGCTGTGCCACTGAGCTACATCCCCAACTCAAGCCTGCATCTTTGCAGAAGGTTAAGGTCATGGGAACATTTTGATGTTGAGCTCTTCACAGAGGAGGAAGACAGCTGGGTGGGTCACCCCCGGGCTGCAGGGTCCAGGACAGATGCAGCCCTGAGCCCAAAGGCCTGCGTGCTTCATGGGGTCTTGCTGGTGAGGGTGTGAGCAGGTGCTACCCGCAGGATTACTGGAGCCTCCAGGGAGAGAGGATAGCTGGGGGGAGACCGTGCCGCAGCTGGTGGCGGGGAGCTGGAGTGCGGGAGAGAGAGGAAAGACAGGCTCACCGCAAAGTGCTTGGCTGAGGACCTGGAGGAGGAGAGGCTGAGATGCTGGGAGGAGTGGCTGAGTGTGGGGGCCACAGTCCTTCCCCTCAGATGGGGAGCGTGTGGTGCCTGGGAGCCAGTGAGAAGACACGAGAGTCGTCAGCAGCTGGATATGTGCGTTCTCAGTCCCACGAAACCAAACAGGGACAGAGTTCTACCGCTCAGAGTCACCACCACATGGCTGGTATCAGAGTGACAGACTGTGGGATCCAGGATGGAGGGTGCTGGGCGGGAGACGGGGAGCCAGAGTGACCTTGGGGTCCAGTGGCTGGGGTGAGCTCAAGAGCTACTCCCACGGTCTGGCCCATGTGCCCTGTCTCAGAACTATTCTCTGGGGACCGTGTTCACGTGGTTGTGGAGTAGACGAGCCCTGGAGTCGTAGAACTAAGCACTGTGGACCCACTCAGAACAAGACAAACTGCCATGCCGAAGCGTGATCTCAGTCCTGCCGCTCCTAAAGGCAGCAGAAAAATGCCTGAGCAAAAACACCCCAAAGCGTCACTGCCAGCAGGGCCCCAGCACGCCCTGATCTGTAGGGGGATAAGGAGCAGTGCAGCTGGGTGCCGGTGGGGCAGGACCATGGGCAGGGACCTGGCCCTGCTCAGCTCTGCCACTGAGCTGCATGACCTCCAGCGCTTCATGCTTTGAGGACACCGCTGCATCACCTGGCGGTGAGCACTGTCGCACGGTGACCAGAGCCTTCACACGGCACACCAGACACTGAGGCGTGGTGCTGAGGGTCTCCTGGGCCCTTCCTCCCTGCCTGAACCTCAGCCTCTGAGCACAGGGCTCACGCTTGGCCTCACGCAGAGCTCGGCGCAGACATACGACAAGCATTTGTCAATGGAGCGGGTCACGCGGGGCGCCTCCTTGCTGGCCTGCGATGGAAGCCCGCCCACCTCGGTGACCTCCCTCCTGCCCGCCACACCCAGCTCTTCTCTCGGCACCCAAGCTCCCTTCATCCATTTGCTCTGAGCACCTACTGTGCGCAGCATTCCCTGGAGCAGCGATGGCGAAGCTTTGAGAACTCTCAGCGATAACAAACAGCCCTCTACCGCACGTGTGCCATAGGTTTGCCACCACTGCCCTACAGCCACACAGGCTCCGCCGCAACTCTGTCCTAAGGCTGTGCCTGTTGATCCTGCTGGCTTGGAGGTGAAGAAGCCAAGCATAGGTCCGAGAAGAAACTAAAATGCTGGAACAGAACAGTTGGGAAAGGCAGCCTGCGGGCCAGGGCACCTACAGAACGCAGCAGCTATGCCAGATGACGAGGTCCTAAATGTGCTACACTCAGATTTGTGTACAGGAATATCAGTATCCCGTGTCCAGGGGGCCTGGAGGGGCAGGGTGCAGGGGACATCAACTAACAAATGGAAAAGATGGTGGCGGTCAGGGTCTGACCAGGAGGGGAAAGGGGGACAACTTGGACGGCCCCCTTTGTTGGGCACAGATTTATAAGCGACCAACTACATGCCATAGATGTGATCTGTGTGCTGGGAGTAGGGGCAGAGACCCAGAAGAAGACCCACTCACAGGCAGTGCAAGCAGTGAGTGGATGGGCGTGGGGCGTGGGTGTGCTCCTGTGCCACTGCAGGTCACCCTCTAGCTCCTCCATCTCTCTCTGGTCAGCCCTCCAGGCTCTGATCTGCGGGGACTGTGGTCACCCCTGAGGGCTCGCTCCTCCCTCTTATACTTGACCTTTTGCTTCCAGTGTACCCCAGACAGGTCTTAGCTCTTAGTTCCTTTTTCCCAGCTGGAGGCTCTTTTGTTTTTGCTGGGGCCCTCGCTGATACACCGAGCCTTTTGAGTTTACAATTCTTTGGCATTCTTGGTGTCCTATGTTGTACACTTCCATCACGAACTAGGTCTTTAGTAGCTTTAGTTCTGTTTCTTCCTAACTCTAGCACGTTTTGCCACGGGGGATGCCCGCTGTTTGAGAAGAGATGTGGGTTTCTCCTGAGGGACAGCTGTTCCTGCAGCACCGGCTTGTCATGCAGGATCTTTCTGGGGTGTCTGGTTCCTCCACGCCTGTCACAGGACCACGAAGGGGCAGGCTGCAGCCCCTTCTCTCTGAGTCCCTCTCTTTTCAGCCGTTTCCTGCTTAGGTCTCAGCCGCTTGGCCACAGGCTTCCTGAGCGCCCTTTCCTTCCCAGTACTCTAAAGTGTACCGTTTCACCACGTCAGAGCCACGGCTTCAGAAAACAAGCTACCTCCCCACCTTAACTTCTAAGATTGCAGAATAAAGAGAAAGGTAATGCTCACTTTACGGGGAGGCTGGGAGTATCCAAACAAACTTCCTGCCCTGTAAGATTTATTGTCTTTCCCATGAAAGACGTCACGATGATAAAGAACAACTGTTTGCTTCACATCCACACCCTCCTGGGACTGGTTTCCAGGAGGTAAACATTGCTCTGAAACACCCAGCACAACACTGCCTGGGTGCCTGTCCTCGCCAGGGACTGTTTGAAGCCGGTTGTGTGTCATCTCATGTAACCTCCATGAGAACGTTATGTGGTGGAACCTGCTCTGCCCAATTTCACAGAGGAGGAACACTAGGTGCGGAGAAATGGAGCATGTGGCTAGGCCTGGGTCAGAGCTGCTCCCCGCAGAGCTGCCCCGAGCCCACAGAGCTAATGCTTCTGCTGCACAGTCTCACGCATTCGCAGTCCCTGCGATGTGAGGTGAAGACAAACTGGCCACAAAGGTGGATCACCGTGGAAATTGTGATGTGACGGAAACTCAAGTTTGCATTCCTGTGAAATTCTATGAGTAAATCTTAGCTCCAAAATTCACACCTAACTGCACATGGCAATCAACGCTGACCCTTAATGTGTCGTGGGCCAAGCCCCCGGGTCTGGCAGAGGACTCACCTGAGCTCAGCGCGTGCCCCACCTCCTGCATGATCAGGAACGGAGTGGTGGTCTCAGGCCCGCAGATGCCTTTGCCAGGCTGAGCGTCCTGGGCTGTGTTCTCCTTGGCCCCTGGCTCCACCGTCGTGTGGGGGGCGGCTGTGTGGCTGGAGCTGGGCTTCTCTGTTGGGGGTGCTGGTGTGGTGGGAGCCGCCGGTGCCTGGGTGCTGGGTACCTGGGTGCTGTGGTTGGAGGGGACAGAGGCAGAAGGAGCTGGAGGTGGTGGAGTTGACAGTGAGGAGGAGGATGAGGCCACATCCTGTGCGGATAGGGGTGTGGGGGACTGCCACCCTGTGGCTGGCATGCTGGCCCCAGGACCACCCAAGCTGTGTTCCTCTGGGGTGAGGGCAGAGGGGGTGCCAGCAGCTGTTGAGGAGAGCCCAGGGGCCGACGGGGTGGGGTTGGTGCCCTCCTGGCTGGGGGCTGGGCTGGTGATGGCCTCTTCTGTAGGCTCAGAGGAAGTGTTCTTGGGGAGCGGTGTTGGTGCAGCTGCCGTGGTGACCGGGAGTCCCAAGGCGTCCTGAGTGCTGCTGGTCGGGGGCACGGTGGGGACAGCAGAGCTGGTCGATGCGGAGCTGGTCCCGAGGGCAGCCACGGAGGTGGCTCTGGCCGGAAGAGAAACGGGTGAGGTCGGCCCACTCTGCGCCCTCAGTCCTGTGAAGGAGCCAGCACAGGGGTTAGTAGGGGAACCCACGAAGCAGGGGGCAACAGAAACGGGTGACAGCCGGACGCTGTCTCACAGCACTGTCACAGGGAGTCTGCATTCTGCATTGTGCCTCCCCGATTGTGAACGTGATGTTACAGCACGTTCTTCCCACCAACTACTCTGCTCTTGCTTGGCCGGAGTCAGGCAGAACAACTCATGGCCGGCAGCTCAAGGCTGGCTGGAGTGAACTCGCGCTGTCCATTTGTTTACACCAGTGTCCCGAGAGGTGAGGCCCCTCCAGAGGGACCTGGCTTCCTGGACTTCGGAGGTCAGCTCTGTGGCACCTGCAGGGAAGCAGAGCGGTGCATACCCGGGGGCATACATGGTGACTAACAGGGGCTGTGTGTGCAGTGCCCGCCCAATGCCCGCCAAGCCACGGAGCCGAGAGGGTGGCTGTCCCTGTCCCCTCTGCTGGATGCACAGAGGCTGGCCAGCAGCTGAGATGCAGGCATATGTGAACCTACTTCCTACAAAGCAGGAGACGGCGTGTCCCAGAAAGAAAGCCAGGAGGAGGAACCCCAGGTTTGGAAATACTTTTAGAGACAGGAATCCAGTTTTTTGAAGTTTTAACCTGGGGTTTTTATGCTCATATTATTTTGCCAAAGGTTCTCATTCATATTTTGTAAAACTTAGGGCTACTTTGCTTCGCTCCCTCCCTTCATTTACACATGAACTTTCATTCCTTTGTTTAATAAATGGCTCTCTGAGCTGCTCACCTGGAGACATGGGACTCAGGAGCTCGCTTCTTGAGGAACACATCTTGATTGGCTCCGTATACCCCCTCTCACACCCCAACTAGCCTTTTCGTCTCAGTGAATGGGACCCCCATCTACCAAGAGGCTCGGGAAAAACTGAGCTACCATCCTTTGTGCATCTGGGTCCCTCACACCTCACATCAAGTCCTTTGGAGCCACGAGGACAGACCAAATATAACCCCTCATCACTCCGTACGTCTGAGTCCATGGCCGCCCGCCTGGATGGGGGCAACGGTTTCCTGAACAGCCTCTGGTTTCCAGGCTGCTTGTCTGTGTCTATTGTCACAGACTGGAGAGGGCTTCTTACGGTAGAGCAGGTCATGTTCCTTACTGCCCAGAGCACTTCTACAGTGTCCTGTTATACTCAGAGCAAACCCCAAGTTTCCCCGGGAGCTCTCATCCTTCTGATGGGTCTCTCCCCAGCCACTTCTTCTTTGGAGGAGACTTCCTGGACAGTTCTAATGAAAATCATTTCCATCCCAGCTCTTTGTCCATTTTTTGAAAGGCTAAAATTAGTATGGTAAAATCTATATAACCACAGTTACCATTTTCACCATTTCACACACACAGTTCAGCGGCAGGAGGTACGTTCGCTCTGTTGTGAAAATCAGCACCACCACACATCTCCAGAACTTTAACTTCCCCAGCCTGCCTGCTCCATCATTCTGCCATGTGACAGACTTGGGCTGATGGAAGTCTGTGCTGCAGTGTGCATCCTCAACTCAACATTTGGATTCTCATGAAAACAGTTGGTTTATTTATTCAAAAGAAGTTCACTAGGGGATGGAGGCATAGCTCTGTGGTAGAGCACTTGTCTCGCCTGGCATGTATGAGGCCCCAGGTTCAATCTCCAACAGTGAAAAATAAGGGCTTAAAAGGAGTTGGTTGAGACAATTAACTACAAGAGAGTTCCTTTCGTTTCCTAGTAAACAGGAAGACACACTTCCCAACTTAAGGCACCTAATATTCATGTTCTTGCGGTCTTTTCACAGATGCCTTCTTGCAGTTTCAGGATGAATAAAGATCAAGAATCCTTGACATATGGACAAAACAAGTGAGTCAAAGATTATTAAAACACTGGATCTTTCATGTGACCATCGGAGCTATGTCCCGGCAGCCCCCACAGATGGTTAAGGATTCAGATTGGAAAAAGTGACAATGATTAACAGTGCGTAGCATCATATTTGGGAGACAGAGGCAGAGAGTGCCTCAGTTTGGCCACCAGGTTGAAGAATCTCTGCAAGTGTGGGCTAAATGAGCAATTGCCAAAGAGCACTGGTTTGTTCATTTATATATTGAGCAGCTTCTATGTCCATGGGGCCATGGCTTTGGCTTCAGAGAGTTTGCTCTCTAGCAGAACAGAAATGATATCTAACTTCCTCTAATTTGAAGTGAAAGTGCTTTATAAGAACGAATCCAAGTAGCAGTGGAAGCCCTGAGGAAAGATTAAAAATTCTGCAAGAGAACCACAGAATATGAAAGACACAAAGGTCATTTCCAAATGGCATTTAGGAAAGTCTCAGAGGAAATGGCATTTGAGTTGGTTCTGAAAAGATGAGAATGTACACGATGCTGCCTGAGATAGGCACGCATTGCCATTTGCAGTGCAGATGAAGGCTCCTCTATGGAAATCATTTCAGTGCTAAAAACGGATGCTCCAAGAGCTGGTGTCCAGGCTGGAGAAGTCCATTTCCTTGTTAATTCTTATTACTACTTTTATACTTCAACCTTGCTTGCTTCCAGTGAAGACTGGAAGTGATATTTCCCATGGCCACACACTGAGTAAATGTTGAAAGCCCTCTGCAGTCAAGTTCAGCCAATCTCGATTCCTCACCAACCAAGAATGTATGACAGCGTGCGACCGTGCTGGTGCTCATCCCTTTGGAAGGCGGAGGGAGAGACAGCAAGTTCTCTGCTGCCTCCTGTGAGGGTGCTAATCCTTCCTGAGGTCCCACTCTGGTCACCCCCTCGGGCCCTAACTACCTCCCGAAGTCCCCTTCGCCATGTGCCCCACAGTGGGGGCCAAAGCTTCGGGCTCAGAATTGCTAGGCCGCTCTGAGAGGTCTGACTTCTGCTCTCTCCTGCGCAGGACACATCTTCCCACAGGAACACCCAACTGAATCAGTCTCGCAGGTGAGCATGTACACTCTCCTAAGACCTCAGGAAAATTTCAGGGCAAGAAGTGGCCTCAAATGTGACTACAACCTCTCACCTGAAAATGAGGGAACAGAGATAGGAGGAGAGAACGTGACAGACCTCACACACCAAGAGCCGCGTCTGCTGGGAAGAATGTGCGTGGACCTTTCTCCAGCAGCCACCATGACAAAGCAAGCAGAAGGAGCCCACGGAAGAAGGGAAAACGTGTGGGGTCGCAGACACTGCCCCACCCAGAGCGAGCCGTGTGCTTCCCAAACAAGAATTTGCTTTAAAATTTCCTTGAGAAAATGGAAGCTAATGGAATGAAGAATAGAACCCACTCACCTCTCCCCCAGAGGCCGATGAGCACGGTTCAAAGCGGAGTGATGTTGTCCGGATCACCGTGCCCTGCCTGGGAGGGACAGGTCCACACCTGTGAGCAACTGACGCCAGGAAGGGGGCCTGCGACTGAGTCCGCGTGCACGGGCGAACCTGATGTGGATGCCTCCCTTAAAGTTGACAAATGGTAGCCCTGCCTTAAGCTTGGTCCAGTGAGAGTGTGTATGTGGCAAGCACAGCCAACAGGTCGTTGCTCTGAGGAAGCGCAGATTCTCCGTTGGACAGAAACTATTTGTTTCCAAGCACCGTCCTTCAGGAGACAGAATCACTGTTTAGATCTCTGATACTGGAAGAGGTGTGTTTGGCTTGGGCCCCTGGCTCTTGCCTTGTTAAGATGAGGGACTCGGGGCAGAGGGCCGGGACAGGCAGGCCAGCCCTCAAGTGCCTGGCCCTGCCCGGGGAGAACATGGTCAATGGTACTGAGCTCTGCCTCCTTTCCCTACATGCCACGAGCAACAACCAGGGCCAGTGCCTGTGTGTCCTGCGGCCTGCTTACTTGCGTTGCTCATTGTCTTGTTTTCAACCCTTGGCCTTGTCCTTCCCCGCCTTCCCCTCTCAAGGGCCTGGGAAATCGTGCGCCGCAGCTTTGACAAGTTTGATGCAACTGGATCAAAACGCACCAGGCCCCTTCCTGCTGTCAGGCCAAGTGCAACTGCAGCCTGTGATCTCCTCGTTGAAGCCCCGGGGGCACACAGGTTTGTGCTCAGGTGATCGTGGACAGGGACTCCACACTGCACCCACTGCGTGAGCTCCTGAAAAGGCCACTGGGTGTACGCACATGCTCACATCACACGCACATGTGCACACACACACACACACACACACACACACAAGCGGACGCACACTCTTAATGAGCTTGTGAGCTGAGAGTGTAGACCAAGCACTCTAGACACACCACCCGCTCTAGTCATCACCTGATCTCAAGGTGTGGCCTCGTAACTCCATTCCAGACAGGATTAGACAGAGGCTCTGCAAAGCAAGCCCCTTCCCTGAGGTCTCAGGGCTGATACACAGCCCAGCAGGGCTGCAGCCCTGGATAGGTTCTCTCCAGGTCTGCGCTCTAGGGATCCACTCCATGGCCTTTCGGTGGGAAGCACAAGGACGGCTGAGGTCAGGCCCCATGTTTGTGACGCAGCCAAGCCTTGGTTTTCCTGTCTCCGGTGTGAGCCTCTAGAACGATCTGACTGGACGGCTCCTTCCTTCCCTCAATCCTGTCACAGGCTCCTTAATGTCTTATGAGAACCCTGAACTCTGACGCATAGCACATAATGTTTCTAGTGACCCTGAGGTCAACGGGGCCTGAGAGCTGCAGGGATAGTGCAGCCCACAGCGTGGCGTGGGCCCCCCAACCCAGGGAGGAGGAGCCTGTCGTGGAAGCCTAGGCCCCTTCCCAGGCAATGTTGGTGGCAGTCACCTCTTCTGCAGGCCTCACTGTGCTGGTAGGATCTTCAGACCCAGACAGAGGGGAGGGAGGGCAGGCAGGTGACACGAGACGGTTTTGCCAGGGATGAACTCCAGCGAGGACAGCCACTCTATTCCTCAAGCCAGAAGCTGGGCTTCTCCTATCTTCCCCGTGGCAGCAGGCCATGCCCTCTGGGCTGGGTGCCCAGGTCAGCTGCCTGTCACTCTTCTGTTTGCCCAATAGAAACCAAAACAAACAGCCAAACCACCTTCCACGGGACTGAGAATAAAGAAACCCTTGTATCCGGGTGTCTGTAAAATGCAGGGGTCCACTGCCTGGCTAAGGGGTGGCATTATCAGTCCATGCGCCTCTGACAGGCCTGACTCACAGCAAGGTCATTTCTCCTGCTCACTGCCTGGGGAACAACTGAACCGAACTAAGCCTGTGAGCCGCAGACCCCGCTTTCCTAGGCCTGTGCTCACCAAGCTCACCATGCAGCGTTTCTCTCTCCCGAGGACCTTCTGGACCCTTGCCTTCATAGCCTGTGCCCTTGTGTCCACTGCTTCCTACGCTGTCCTCAGCTCGGATGATTGACCTAGTGTGACTCCTGCCGCTGGCCGCAGCTCTGTACATGGCAGATCATGGGTGATCGGCCTCCGGAAGGGCAGCTCTCAGAGTGCCCCATGGACACACCCTGACACTACTGTTGGTGGATCGGCAGGCACTGTGACCCCCCAGGACAGCATCTACAGAGCCTTAGAGCCTCTTCTCCCTGCTGGCCTCATGCATGTGGCCGCCGCTTTGCAGCCAGGGTGCAGTGGGGCTCACGGAAACACTGAGCATGTGATGGAGAGGGTGTCTCCTCTGGGAGGATCAGGGTGGCACGGGCCAAGAGAAGACTGGCCGTTGGTGCTGGGAAGTTGGTGCACCCTGTTCTCTCAGCCACCGTGTTCTCCTAAGCACTTCCACCAGAGCTCAGCTACCACGAGTGAGTGCTTCATGGTGTCTTTCTCTGTTATGTAATTTAAATAAAATAAAACTTAAAATAAACGCTCACCTCTCAAATGTACAAGTGAATGGACTTTTCCATGGGTTTATAACTGTGTGGCCAACATGCAGGTAGAGAACCCAGCACCCAAAAAAGCGCTGCCATGTCCTGTCCAGCACGACCGTCCAAGGTCACGCCTGCTCTGACCTCCGTCACTTTGCTCCCTCTTGCCTGCAGGTGAACGTCACGCAAATGGAATCACACAGCATGTACTTATTCATGTCCAGATTTTCCCTCTCACTTGGACCCACCTGTGATGTTGTGTGTAGTATTAACTCATTTTTTCACCACTGAATTATGTTGTCTGGGTAGACTACACTATCTTTAGCTACTCTACTAATGATAGACATTCCAGCTGTTTGAAGTTCAGGGCTACTTGCTTTAAGAGCTTCTCATTTAACGAGTTCTTTATTGGTTATGATATGCCAAATTCTGGGCAATTTGTAAGTAGTAAGTCATTAATCTTCACAAAAACCCCCAGTGCAGGTATTACTGGTACCCTTGTTTTATAAGTATGCAATCTGAGGCTTATCAGAGTTAAATAACTTTCCAGAATGTGGCACACCTTGGATTCAACATGCAGCAGGTTGAGTGGGAAGCAGAGAGGATGGCCCTCAGCAACAACCAGACCCTCATTTCGGTATTTTTAGACCAGCTGGCCTGCCTTATCCCTGCTGAGAGGGCCCAGCAAGGACACTCACTGGAATGGCATCCTTGATCATCTGGACTGCTAAGCATCACTTAGCAGTTTGTTTTTTTGAAAACGCAACTGAACTTTGTTTGGGTTTAGTTTGGCAACCGTGCCTGGAGTGCCCACTGTGAAAAGGGCGCCCGCTGTCTCACTGCCACGGGAGCAGGTGCTGGGAGACATCTCTGTTGTTCATCCATGTGTCCTTTCTACCGACTGTGGGTTCAACTCTGTCCCCAGGCGTGCATGCTGGTGCTTTATGCCTGCTGCGTGTGGCCTTCCTGAGCAGAGGCCTCTGCTACTGGAACCGCCTGGCCCCTGCCTTCACACAGACTAGCTCGTCAAACATGCTAAAGGTCGGGGTTGAACAAGTAGGTGAAGGGATGGATAAGCGACTAGGTAAAATATCGATATAAGCTGTTCATCAGTTACAATTTCTATCCCTCGGTCCTCTTCTTGTCTCTGAAGCTGTCGCCTAAACTGCAGGTTTTAAAATGTTGCAGCACCAGGATGTGATCGTAGGACCTGAGGATGCTCATCCTCTTCAGACATCCAGGGATAATGAGGCACGTTGCTCCCTGGGGTGGTCCAGGTGGGAGGGCTGAAGGGCAGAGGGGAGCTCTGAGGTCTCTGGCTCTGTGGGTCTCCAGACCATGCTCCTCGGGGGAGCCGGTCTACTCTCAGAAACCCGGGTCCCTGGGCAGTCCACCCTCGTTCCCACTGGGACCCTCAATACACTACTTTGCTTCCCTGCTGAGAGGGGTCACAGTGGGGGTTAGAGGCTGGGGCCTCAATCACGCTGTCCAGCAGACCTCAGCTTGTCCCTGGACTCCTGTGTTTTAACTTCTCAGGGAAGTATCTAAGTCCTAATCAGAGACAAGCAGAGCATCCCAGGGAAGCAAGAGCCATGCACCATTTTCCCTGAGTGAGAATGGGACTCAGCCACTGAGAGCTTACAGGGACACATGCACACCTGTAGCTCACACAGAGCTGTGGGCAGCATAAAGGGAAAGCAGGACATGTCTTATTTCCAGGTTAGGTGAATACGGCTTGACTATGGCCCCTAAAGCTCACAAGCTGGAAACACAGTTGTGAGCTGGGACCCTTAGGAGGTGAGGAATGGACTAAAGCTGTCATCTCCAGAGTGAGTTAGTGATTATAGAGTGTAAAACAGGGCAACATGGGAGGGGCGCCCCCCTATAGGGCAACACTATCATGACTGTACATAGAACCAATCAGAAGAGTGCTATTTGCAATCCTCCATTTGAATCTGATGCTGCTCATAGGACCAATCAGAAAAGACTCTTTTTAATCCTTCATTTGCATGTGTACACAGCCAATCAAAAGACCCTGTTCCTGATTCTTCATTTACATATGGCAGGAAGCCAAGCCAGCTTCTCCACAGGACAGTTTACATGTGGTGCGATGCTAACTGAGCAACAGGACAGATGTCCAAATGCCTTATTTCCATGAAAGAGAGATAGCCTCGGAATTGTGGACAAAAGACACGTTCGGCGCTCTCCCTGCAGAACAGACCTCTTTTCCACCTTCAATAAAATATACATCCTCTCTACCTTTCCTGTGTGTCTTGTCCAGTTCTTTGTTCAGGACACCAGGAAGGAAGGGAGCCCCACAGGACTACCCATCCAGTACCAAGTAGGCTCTTAGTGAAAGGATGTGTTTGGCCACTTTCCTCTGGTGCCCCCATCTGCACACACAAGCAGGTGTGTTCACGCACTGTCTCTTGCTACACTACACCCACCATGGATGATGAGGCCAGAAGCCCTCACCAGTACCAGGCCCTTGATTGTCCCCACATCCAGAGCTGTTAGACTATAAATTTCCCAGCCTGTGGTATCATGTGATAGCAGCACAAAACAGACAAAGACAAGGTATTGTTAAGGTAATGCATTGATTTGGTAGGAAAGAATTCCTTCTGCAAAAATGTGGCCCACAATGAATTAAATCAGCCAAAATCAATATGCAGAATCATACTTTCTGTAAGAAATGTTGTGGGTAATGAATTTTAATCAAATACTTTTGGTGGCAAGAGGAGTTGGCTGTTTGAGGAAACTCCATGACAAATCCTCACGTAATGTGCTTAATCACCTCCCAGTTTGTCACTTGGGGAGGAAGCCTTCAGACTTTCAATGTGCCTACAATTCCTTACGCTTTTGGTACCTAACAGCTCACTGCCCCAGAAAGACACAGCTTGTTCTCCTTAGGGAGTTTGCCTCGCAGCTTAAAATAATGTAAATCTGGGCACACACAAACCAGCTTCTGACAGCCACTGCCCTTGGTGCCTCTTCAACACCCGCAGCAGGGCCACCTCTGCTAGTGATACTGCCAGCCAGCCCAACTAGGGAGGTGCCACCGGGACTGTTAGCAGAGTACAGCATATTCTGATGGAAATCTTCAGGACCCATTAAAATGCCACTCTGCAGCCGTTGCTGACAGATGCTATTAAACACATCAGTCTGGGTGGACAGAATGTGCAATGCGAGCTAACTCGCCTGAGTTCCTGAAGCTGTAGAAAAATTGGCTTAGTTGATAGCTCAACTCAAAGAATAATTTTTCTTTTGCTGTACTTATTTAGAACAAATTTATAAGTGTTGTTGCTTAGGAAAAAATTATGCAAAAAATAACTCTTCCCACTTTAAACCGTATGAGCTGCTTCTTGAATATATTCCTATGTTCGCTCTGGCACTGCTGGGAGCATATAGCGACACCCAAAATACACGTAGATTGGAGGCAGTCAGCTCTACCTTGTGGCTTCATTTTACAGGTGATTCCCACATCTGAATATCGTGCCTTGTGTTCTCTCCTGGACCCCAGGCCTCCACTTCCAAATGCCTTTGGGGCTTTATCCTCAGAGGCAGTAAGTCTGACATCTGGTTCATCTGCCTTCATCAAACTATCTTCCTTATTTCCATCACCAACCTTCTCCCTCTCACTTTCAGGTTCTAGCCTGAAGTCAAAGAGTTTGCAAGAGGAAAAGCTGGGTTTGGACCAGATCTATCCCACCCTTTCAGTCATCCTTCTGGTCACTTTGCAAGGAAGACCCTATTCCTCCTGCAAGGAAGATCCCTATGCTTGCACATACAGAAACTATGGAGCAAAACTCACCATGTGCGGTAGAGTGAAATGTCATCCTACCCAAGACACACACATCCTTCCATGGGAGCCATTAGACAGGAAGGATTTGTCTGTCCAGCCAGACATGAAAATTCCTTGTGTAGTCACCCAGAAGGAAATGAGAGGGGCACAGATGCCCACATGTTCTTTGGCCGGGACCACCTGCCAGCCAGGCCATGGACACACCTTAGCTTGGGCTCAGTGGCTGTGCTCAGCTTGAGGGAGTCACATCTTGCCCTGAAAGCACTTCCTGTAAGCCGGGCCTCTGCAGACACAGTGCAGCATTGTGGCTTAGTACCATGGTGAGGCTGCCACTGCATTTGCAAGTCTCCTTCTCGAAAATCTGCCTTTTACCGAGTCTTTCTCAAATAATGATGTACAGAGAAGCCAAAATTATCCTTTGCAAGAGCAGAAATAGCATTTCTGTTGGTGTGGAATTAAATCGAGAGCAGCTTTGGCTTGGATCTCTGAAACCCACACTTTCCCTGTCTAAGCAAGAAACAGGAGGATATAGAAGATGCAAGAGAACTTTCTGAAAGCTGCAGAGAAAATCAATTCCGTTTCTGTGTATGACCACACACATGGCCTGGAAGAGCAGAATGCCTGCGAACATTGTGACTTTTGTTTCACTGTAAGGAAGCAACCATCAGTCTAGGTGAACAGTGCTGAGCGATGGAGGAGAAAATCCTCTCTGAAACAAAAGAGGGGCCATCAACAGGAAAGTGTGAGCCTCAATCCCAGCATCATTCTCCCTCCTCAGAGGAGCTGGTGGTAGATGTGGTCAGGGTGTTAAGGCAGAGTGTCTAAAAGAAGTCACCACTCAGGTTAGATGTGGCTTGAGTTGAAGTTGGCTTGTGAGGAACAGGGCTGTGCACAGGGGGAGAACAGTATTCTCAAGTCAAAAGCAAAGTGGGAGAGAGCAAAGTCTTATGTCTGGAAACTAGACTGCAAAGTGGAGTGGGAGCAAGAAGCGATGCTAGAAAATCCCCAGGGACCAAGACATGGAGGCCCTTGCAGGACACACCTGAGCTCTGGACTTCGTGGCCACCTGAGCTGGTGGCTTTGGAGGCGGGGTGGTGAGATCAGCTCTCTGATGTTGGAGGACCGCTCTGGTGAGGGGAAAGGACTGGTGGAAGGATGGCAGCCCTGCTAAGGACTGTTGCAGAGGGATGAGGATGAGGCCTGGAATAAGGCAATGGCCGCAGAGAGCAGTGAATGCCTTCAGATCTCTCCTGGGCTTGGCGGTGTCTCTGAGTGGTGTCTCTAATGGCACTCCCAGCAACTGTGACAGGGCTTGTGTCCAGCGGACCGAAGCAGAGTGCAGATCATACTCAGGACCCTGCAGCCACACTGCCCCATTGAAACCCAACTCTGCTCTTCTCGAACTCTGGGGCCAGGGGTAAGCCTCTTGGTGCCTCTGCCTCCTCAAACATAAAGCATGGGTAATGACAGCACACATTCCATCATAAACACACAGTGAACAGAGCTCATACACGGAGGCGCTTAGGCCAATCACATAAGTAGCAGCCCTCACCTGCCGTTATATGATGTGCTTTTGGGACTGTGGTGCTGTTTCCTTCATTCAAAGACTTATCACATCTTACTGGTCTACCCCACAGCACCAGCCCCAGTACCTTCCCTCCCTCGCTCTTCCTCTGCCTCCCTTTACTCTGAGCATGACCTCTATCGAGGCTAATCTTCAAGACACCTCTCATTCTACTTTTCTATATCTTTTCAGCCCCAAATCCTTAATCCAACATTCCCCACCTTCCTTAATCTGGTTTTATTTCCTCTTAAGTTTATTTCCCTTTACAGTTATGCCTCGGAGTGTGTCTTTTTAGTTTCTAAGAATTAAAATTCACAGAAAGTTTCATGTAATATCTGTTTGGGTCTGTGGTGCATTTACTCACACATGTGAGGGCTGCTCTGGATTGCAATACTTCCTGAGTAGCTGAGAATGAGGAAATGACAGGCCCTATGAGGTCATCCTCTTAAGGGTTATACATTCCCAATATTTTGGGTTTGGTGACAATTTTATGGGTCATTTACTATGATTTATTTTGTCTTTTATGGGCTAAAAAAGGACAGCAAATGTTTAAGTAGTTGGCATACAATAACCATAAATAATCTGACTTCAGGCATTCATTCTTGTCACAGAATAATGTAAGTAAGTTGTCTTAGAAATCTACGCCATGACAACATGTGTCATTTATTGATGTGATGGTGTCCATTTGAAGGGGATTTGGTTTTGCTTTAGTATAAGTGGCTTAATTTGGAGATACAGGATGCCCTTGAAATCAATAGGAATTATGTCTTAGACTTGCAGAAATTTGCCTTGGAAAGACGGAGAAAGACTGTTTCCTCTGCAACTTACTCCTCCCTTCCACACACCAGACCACTTCCTGCTTCCTGCTTCCAGCACTCTGCCTTTGGCTTTCATGACTGTCTAACCTTCCCTCTGTCATTTCATCAGAGTCTGACTCTGCAGCTACGTCCTCTGTCCTCTGTGACGTGTTTATAATGATTACACCCCACACTGAACTTCCTTTCTCTAAAATTCTACTGTTCATTGCTTTACTCTTTCATTTCTCTTGTTGAGGTATAATTGATACAGCCTGAATGCAAAGTGCACAGTACTGCTGTGATCTGATGCTTGTATACTCCCACACCACAATCCAGACAGCAGACAGATCCACCAGCACCAAGTTTCCTCACGCTCTCCCCTAATCCCACTCTTCACCCCTAGACCTGTCTCCAGGTCATCATTGACTTGCTTTTTGTCACCAAGAATAAAAAACTGAGCTCCACGTGGTGGCACATGCCTATAATCCCAATACCCTGGAGTATGAGGCAAGAGGACTGACATGAGTTTGCGACCAGCCTGGGCTATATAGTGCAGCACTATCTCAAAGACAAAACAGAACAAAAACAAACAAAAAAAAAAAAACAAAAAAGAAACAAACAAAAACCCGTCATGTATTTTGCCTCCTCTTTTGTTACAAAATCATAATTCATTGTTTTTTCCATCAATATTCTTTATGTATCACATGTAACAAATAAGGAGAAAAGTATTTTATATTTATTCCCATGGAGACTTCTATTTCCTCTCTTCTGGAGTATCAGCTGTACACTGCTGCATAACGAGCCAGCCCCAAAACCCAGTTTCTGAAAATACTATTATTTCAAGATCCTCTGAATTAGGAACTTGAGTGCAGTTCAGCTGGTCTTCCTTCAGGACCTCACAGCACGAGGGCTTCAGCTTTCAGGCCTGATGAGGCCACTCTCAGTTGTGACAATGAGGCTTCCCCACAGGGCAACAAACGGCATGCTAGAGGCCTGGATGGCAGAGAGACAGGGAGTGCGCTGGAGCTCACAGCCTCTATGATACACTCCAGGAAGAGCCGCTGTCATGCTTGCATCTGGACCCTAGAAGCAAGTCCCCAGGTTTATTCTGCTCAGAAGGGAAGTAGACTCCACTGGGAAGATGCTGACTGTTACATTTTAGCTGCACATATATCATAAAGCTCACAATTACCGTGGTATTATTTTTGGTTTAGAAAAACAATTCCAAAAAGCAAAAAAAACAATTCCTGGGCACCTGATCCCTGTTCAGAGTCACATTTGTGGCTGGCACTGTGCCTCTGCTGCCTGAGGGCACCCGTGTTGCTTGTTCACCGACAGTGTGTTCTTTCAGAGCTTGGAGGCAACAACAAAGCTTCTCTGGCCTTTGTTTCTTAAAAGGTGTTTGTGCCGGGTCCAGAATCTAAGCTGAATGTTTCTTTTCTGTCAGTATGCTAAGTCTGTCACCCTGCTGTCTTCTTACTTGCACTGTTTCTAATGAGAAGTTCGCTGTTGCTCTGAGCTGTGTCACTAGGTACTAATTGTGCTTGCTTTAAAGATTTCTTCCTATTGGTCTTTTTTTTCCTTATTGGTCTTAGATGATTCAATTAAGATACACTATGATGAGATTCTCTGCATGTTTCATGTTGGGGTTTGCTGAGCTTCTTGGATTTGCAAATTTATAGTTTTTACACATTTCAAAAAATGTCAGCCACTAGGCCTCTGAATATTTTTCCTGTCCCATCCTCTTGTTTGAGGACATAAATGTTAAGTCCACTTGGACTTGTCCCACCACTCACTGCTCCTCTGTGAATTTATTGATTTGTCTTTTGTCTTCTTTTCCTCATTATTTCACTATGGGAATTTTTTACTGCTTTGTCTTCACGTTCACTGGTTTTGCTTATGTAATATGTAGGTTCTATAAGCTCCACTCAGAGCGTTTTCAAAGTAGACTATGAATCCGTGAATTTCTTCTCTGGAGGTTCAATTTGTCTCTGTAAAATAATTTTCCTCATCTGTTTTCAACATACTCTTCTTTCCACTGTCTTGTTGAACATGAGTATGTTTGTTACTTTAATGTTGTTTTTATTAATTTTATCATTGGCATCATTTCTTGGTTAGGCTCTACTGATTGCCTTTTCTCTTCATTATGAGTTATATTATGAGTTACTGTTTCCTTAAATTCCTAGTTATTTTCAATGAGGTGATAGACATCGTGCTACTTATGGTGCAGGGTGTTACACACTTATGTATCTACATTAGCTATTTTGGACTTAGTGCTGAACTTGGTTAGGTTAGTTGGAAACATTTTGGGCCTTTCCACTTTCATTTGCTCTGTGGGAACCATGGCAGTCTTTATTAATTTAGTTCCTCTCCTTAGGCAGCACTCTCCTGAGTACTCATCCTCACGTGCCGGGAGTTATGAGGTTCCTCTTCTCTGCCTGCTTGGAGCAGGAATTGTTTACAGTCCTGAATAAGGGTCAGGAATTGCTCTGCCATGTTTGTGATTCTTTCTCTAACTTCAGGAGTTCTCCACAGGAGCATGTACTCATTGGTGTAGTACTTAGCTTTGCCCCAGAGGAACCCTCTTCTGGTTCCGGTAGTCTCTCTGTGTGCAATCTGGTACCTGGTATTGGAGATCCCAGATGCTTTGTGCTTCCCTGAACTTCTCAACTCTGCCTGCTCAACATGGGGCTGCTGCTGGGCCCTGCCTCATTTCCAGGAGGATCTGTGCAGGCACCATACCAAAGCAACTGTGGGCTCCTTTGTCTCCTTCTACAGATTGCTGTCCATTTTACAGTGTCAGAAAATCATTTGTTTTGTCTTTTTTTTGGTTGCTTAAGGTAGAAAGTTAAATCCGGTTTCTTTCACTTCATCATGTTCAGAAATGGAATCTGTTTCACTTGCTTTTTAAATAACCTGTGCCCATGAGAAGTACTCCAGAGGGCAGATATTATCTAACTTCTTTTACACCTAGCAAAGGGCTGTACTCACACACACACACACACTTTTTTAGAGTGTCTGCTTCCTTTGCTGCCCAAACTGCTCATTCATTTGGCCTGAGTCTTACCTCTGTCTCTTCTATTTCTAGCTCCTCATAATCCTCCACCAACAAGCACTTCCCTTCTCAGCGTCACCTAGGCTGATGGCCTTAGATTTCACTTTATCAAATCCCAAGCGGCAACGTGCCGTACCAGGGGCCAACAGCTGGCATTTATGTGCCAAATATGTAAAAGGTGAACTCAGCTGAAAAATTCTACGATCTGGCAAAATTAAATTAACTTAATTACAGGACCAAGCTTGGCTGATAGTCATTATTTTGGCCTACTCCCACTCTCTCCTCCTAGTCCCCTCTGCTGGGATTCTCAAAGCCTCCCAAAGCCGCCAGCAGCTGAAGAATTGCCTGGATGGTTCTAAGTCCTTGTCTCTTGGGTCACAGGCAGAGCCTGCAGCACATTGGCTGCTTCTGACCTTGCTCTCACACATCTAAGTTTTACCACTGGCCATGTCTAAACTGTGTGGAGGCCAACGGCATCCTGGAGGAACTCACTGATCTCTGTTTGTAATGCAGCTACATAACTTCTTCCTTCCAGCTGGAAAAACTGGTTCTGCAGATGAAGATCTCAATGCAATTATTTCGCATGTGAAAGGCACTCCCTGAAGCACCTATTGCAGGCAGGACTGGCTTGTTCAAATTAAAATCCTGTGCAATGAACGTGCTACACACTTCCACATGTGCTACACACTTTCACATGTGCTACACACTTCCACATGTGCTACACACTTTCACATGTGCCATCTGCTCCCACTCCCAGGCCTGTGGATTCAAATCCATCATCCCTGCCCTTCCATCCTTTCTCGTTGGGCCCTTATTTTCATGAGTGATGCCTTTAATCTCTTAATTATGTAAACTTGAAGATCAGGAGCCATCTACGACACCTTGATCTTATACTATTTTCACCCAATACGTTTCCATTGGCTTTCCTGGTTCTCTGGATTGCAGGCCATGGGTTGTGGGGCTCCTCAGCCTTAACCATGTGAGCCCCTGAACCAGCCTAGTCTCTGTCTCTGTCTCTGTGTCTCTCTCACACACAAATATATGTAACCTGTTTTCCTCTCTCACCCTAACTCAGGACCCCAGAGTTGAAGCCTGAGGATAAAGACCTGGGTTCCGCTGGTATTCTCCAGTACCTGGAGAATTTATGTTGGGGGAGATGCAGTCAGAATCCTGCAGTGTAGACAGAGGTGCTTCCTATACCTGGAAAACATCCATGCAGAGTCACAGCCCCCTGGAGTGTGCGCCCCTGGGAGGCCAGGAGAGGCTCTAGGTCTCAGTCCTGGGCAGGTTTATTGAGCTCACACCCGCGCAGCTGAGAGCTCAATCTATGGCAGCCTCCGGAGGTGAGCGCTGTCCTCTGACTGTGCCCTCATCCTGGGGGAGGTGGGGAGAGGTCCTTGTTTATTTTCAAGATGCTGAAATCTTTATGGAGGAAATCAAAGCATTTTACATGCTGAAACTAGGTATTCTTGAAACACTTTGAACGTCTGTTCATATTTATTGGAAAAAAATTTTACTCTCTTCCACATATATTCTCCAGCATTACCTAGATGTCAGGTTTTACTCATTTTTCTATTTCAAGTTTATGCTCCAGCCAGTGTGTGTATGGAGCAGCACCTGGGTTTTATATTTTGTTGACTGAAAAACAAAAACAACAATCAAAATTCAAGCCAATAAAATATTACACAGTGGCCCTAAAAGAAGTGTAGAAATGGGAAGGAATAGATTTAAACACCTACCACAGGACTATGGAGGGTCCATGCTTAGATCTCCAGAATAGCACTGTGAGGTGTGACTGCCTCATTGTTTACAGACGGGGCCATGTGCTTCGGGAACTAAAGATACCATGGCACCGAGGGGCGTGGCCAAAGATCCCACCTGACTCTGGATTGAGACGAAAGCAGTCAGCGCCTTTTCTGTCGTACTGCACCAGCTCCCACCAGCTCCTCAGTCTCCTGTCTCCAAACCGGGAATTCTCACATACTCTCCGGATGCACAAGGGCATCGTCTAGACTCCATCCCAAGGGACTCAGCATGTCAAAGAGAACCACCTTTGAGACTACGGGGCGTGCCTTTCTCGGGGTCTGCACCCCTCAGAGTGGGGGCGCTCTACTCTGGCTTCCCCAGGAGGGCTTCCCGAGGGTGTTAAGCAGTGCGTCTCTCCAGAGAAGCCTGGACAACATAAAGCTTTTACAGCCCGGAGTTCAGGCTTGCTTAACGCTGCCGAGGACACGTGAAGACCGAACCGTGAGAGCGCGGGTTCTCTGCGGAGGTTTCAGAAGGCAAAGCCTTTCAGAAGGGTTGTCACTTAGATACGTGCTTCTTTCTGAAGTGGTCTTACTGCCGGGAGACACAGGGGTACAGAACCCGGTGCCGAACAGGGGCCTCTGAAAGGGCCCTGAGCCGCTTCAGAGCCAAGGGAAGGGCTGCGCTTGAAAAGGAACCCTTGTCATGCACATTTTTCTTTAAAATCATAGAAAACAAAAGTAAACAGACCCAACATTTAGGGTACAAAAAATTAGAGCTGTCACCCATAGAGCACCTGCGGCTGTTTCCATGGCAACAGTGGAAGCATCTCCCCCAAACCCTGCATGACTCAGTGTCCCCAGCCTGCTCAGCTCGCAGGCAGAAGCGCACCCACACTCGCTCACCCTCGTGCAACCCCAGCCACTCGTCACTCGGTGACCTCCGGGAATTCTATGGGATGCAAAGGTGTCTGGCGTCAGGTCATTGTGCTGTGGCTCCGAAAGCCGTCCTCCGGCCCTGGAGGGTGTGGGCACCGTCCCACCAATCAGTGCCACAGGGCACCTGGGACTTTTTGGAAACCTGGAGGATTTTCCTCTGGAAAGAAGGTCCAGACTAGGCTGGGAGACAAGAAGGATCAGAGGCAAGGTCACTCGAAGGTTAAACCAGATCCTCATTTACTCCACGGTGGAGGGAGAACTCAGGAGGCGGAGGGCCTGCCTGACCCACCAGTTTACTTCCAGATAGGCGACCCCGGCCAGGAGCCAACTCCAGAAAGTGCCGACTCTCGGACACACTGCTGTCGCATTAAAAAGAGAGACAGGGGGCTGGGGATTTAGCCCAGCAGCACAGCGCCTGCCTGGCAAGCTCAAGGTCCTGAGTTCGATTCCCGGTACTGGAAAAAAACCAAAAAAAAAAAAAAAGAAGACACACAAATGCGGCTGTAGACCATGATGTGTCTCAGATTGTGAGGGGCTCCCTCATTTCAGTGGTAGTGAATACTGACAAAAGGCTTTCAAGCCAGCTATTCACAGTCCGTGAGCTGGGGTAACCATGGCCCCAATGCTCTGCACTGACTTGAGGTCTCTTTTTTCTCATACTGTGCAGCTTTATCTCCCACCAAAAACCCCAGATGCAGAGAGGGGACAACTTTCTCCAGGTCACCAAGCTAATAATTAGGAGTGGAGCCAGGACCTAGACCTGGCCCGATTCCTGTGCCCTGGCTCAGGACTCTGCGTGGCCTCTCCCTCGAGGGCTTTATCTCTGGCTCTGGCAAGCAGAACTACATTAGTCTGCAAAGCATTTGCTCCTGATTAGGTTTTGCTTCTGATAACATAAAATTAAACTGCTGTCCCGAACACACGCGGGCAGGTTGGAGCAGCACGGGCAGGTGCCTGCTAATGGGGAAGACGCATTTCTAGGTGGGAAATGTGCCCAGTGAAATCAGAACGCCATGGCCCAAGGCACTGAGTGGCTCTGTCTCAGTGGACCTGATGCTTCCTAGAACTGGACCAGCTGGAATGGGCTGGAGGAGACGAGCTTTACCCCCCAGGCCAGGCCCTCCCTCCACAAAGAGCTGGAGCCCTGAGCATCTCAGCGGCTGGGCCTGCACAAATGGAGCTGCAGCTTGGTGCCCTGGGAGCTGACCTGTGATCTCTGCAGCCCCAGGTGGCCTAGAAGCCTTCAGACTTGAGAAGAGGGACAGGGCCTCAGGAGGGAAGCTGCTCCACAGCGCCTCCTCCTCTGGGCAGGGTGGCACGAGGAAGAGTCAGGCTTGCAAGAAGCCTAACAGGAGCATCTCAGAGAGCTGGGGTGCCAGAACCCAGACACAGGGCCCCTCCTGTCAGCGCAGTGTTACTGCCAAGGTTAGCCTGGGGTGTCGGGGCCTCCGACTCTTCATATGGGAAGCATCCTTTGGTGCAGAGCCTTCCCCGCCCTGTGACCACTGGAGCACATGGGCTTGGCGATGTGTCACTCGCCCCCTGCTCCGGAGCCAGGGCTGGTCATCAGACTGAGCTAGCGGCTTGGGTAAGAGCAGAGTGAGGAGGAGGCCGGGGGCTCGGTGCCAGCCTCAACCCAGGAGCGCAGAGTGTTATCCATTCCTGCAGTCGCACGAACATCAGGCACAACGCTGCTGTGGGCTTCCAGCAAGACAGCAACCAGAGCAGAGGGTGCAGCCAGCTGCATGCATGGGAGGGGCAACCAAAGGGTCAGCCTTGCAACCCAGCATGAGTCCTTTCCGTTTCTCCACCACTGGCTCTGTCGCCTGCACTTTATCTGCCTCCCCTTCCTGGTAGAGGAAGGAGAAAGGCGCTAAGCACTGACTGTGTGGAAACGGGCAGGCAGACACCGGGCACACAGCCCTGCACATGACCTGCCCCCTCCAGCTGCAGACGCTGCAGTGTGGGAGGATGGAGGCAGCCGGCGTGGACTGGCTGTGTGCTGCTCTGAGATTGGGTGTCACGACATTCTGGGGGCTCCACTGGACCCCCGACATTGAGGGGCTTTCTTTAAATTACTTAACTATTTCCCCCAAATCTTTAATTTTTAATTTCTATTTTTATTGGACCATGTCAGAGGCATCAGGGCTGGTTTCACAACTGATTTCTGTTTCAATTAATTTAAATACCAGCATTTTTTTCCTTCTTCTTCCCACTGCTCACATTGACAAATCACCAGGGTGCGGCATAAACTTCAAATCTTATTTGAAGTTCAGATGGTATACAATTCAGGAAGGGCAAATGTCTGATTACAAAACACAGTACTCACATAAAGGGTACAGCTCAAAACCAGAATAGATCAACTTTCTTGTTTCCTGACCTGTACAAATTTAGTTATGTAGACCTGATGTTTTTGTAATCTGATTTTCAAATGATACAATGTTCTTTTCTCTTAATTTTGTCTTGAGACAAATGCTCTAATTTTATTTGCAGTGGTTGAGGGAAAGTAAAGTTCAATGTCTAATTTCTCTGATATATTTCGGGCTTTTTTTCTTCTGCTTTCCAGGAGACAAAATAGAGGACCAGAAACAGGATCAAATTCTATAAATAAATTATGGTTGGCTTGTCCTTAAATATCATAAACTGTTGAGAAGCAATGAAGTCATAGACATGCATTAATTTTATTTTGAAAGGTGGCTAAGAGGTGGTGTTAAAATTTAAAAGTTCTGCAAGTAGGAAAATTAAAGGAAAGGAGAAAACCTATAACACTGCAGAAATAATGAAACACCTATATTTTCTTGTCCATTCCTTCCAAGACAACGAAATTCTGTGTTGGCTGCTTTATCCGCTTAAGTAACCGCCGAAGTCCTGGGGCATTGGTTAACAACCTGTCCATGTGTTCCTTGTTAACAGTGCTTACATTTACCCAGTATTCCAGTCACCATTTCACCTTCTCCATAGGCTAAAAATTCCCCAGGGGAAAAACCACAAGTTAAATATCAGCAGAACAGGAAGACCTTACAGGTAGACGTGGATTTGGTTGTATTTTAAGACCTTCTTTCATCCCCCTTCAGAATATTTACGGAGTTGGAGAAGTCAGACTGTGTTAGTCTATGACATTTTTTTTGGAACCAAAACAAAAAAAGAGGGAGAGGAAAAAAAAGAACAACTGTGAACTAGAGTTTGCACCAGCCTAGCCCATGTGCTGACGCCGAACACCGTTAGCTCTGCCCACAGGCCCTCTGCTTCAATGCCCCCATGATACAAACTGCCCCCTGCAGGTGGCGTTCTAAGGCATCACCACAACCAAAGCCAGGTGGAGACGCAAGGCTATTGCGCGGGTCATTTTAAGTCAGAATTCAAGCCAAAAGACAACACTGGCTTTGTCTGAAACTGCCTGGCTGTCCTTGATTTTTCACTTGGCTCTGCAGGAATTACCTGCTCCAGGAATTACCCAAATGACAAACAGCCTTGCCATTCCGCACCAAGAGAAATGCAGAGCAGACCGCGTTTATCCTTTTGGTGCAGCCGTCCACACCTGGATATGTTAATGTGCAGGGAAGGGCAAGGCTGGCACGGAGGAAAACAAGTCCTCCTATCGTTCATCTTCCCTGCCACCCTGCTTCCCTGCTATGCAGCTTTATGGGCTCCATGTTCACACTGGATGCCCAGCTCCTGAATGTGCACAGGTATCTTTTGACTAGAAAGACCCACATCGCTGAAAGCCTTTGGCTCTGGAAGGAACTGCCTGGTGGGTCCTAGTTACCGAGTCAAATCCTGTGCCAAATCCCCAAAGCCCACTGCCTCCAGGCCCGTCAGCTCCGTTTGGGAGGAAACTGGCAAAGCCTAGTGATGCCAATGCTGAGACCCAGCTGCTGGATGTGAAGGTGCAGGTAGAATCTGCTCAGGGACCATGGTCGCAGCCACATCATGTGGGCGGAAGCCAAGCTATCCAGTGATCCTGGCGGTGTGGGCGCCATGCAAATCAGTCAGATGGTCTTCCTGCGACTGCTGGTGATACAGACTCTGCTGATCCAAACACAGTCAGCTGTCTGAGCCCTCTTCCACCTCAGCCTCTGTCCTGTCTTTGGTCTGCCTGTCCCAGTCTTCACAAGCATCCTCCAAATCAAGTGAGGACCCCACCATGCATGGTTCAGCAAGCTCCCCTTCTCCCACCCAAATCCTGCTGGGTTGGTTTGATCATAATCCCCTATTGTTGGTGTCTCTGCACTGTGATTCTATATCCACTAACACCCCTTGCGCCAGCATGTGGGCTACAGACCTCACTTTGTTGGTTGTTGGACCGGGGCTGAGCCTGTTCCCTTCTCCTGTTTTGGTGGTGTTTATCCTGACATCGTGGCAATCGCCTTATCAGGTCTTCCTCATCATTTCAGCCAGAGTCATAGTTGCTTTACCTTCACACACCATGACATTTCTGCAATAGCAGCCACAAGTCAGAGCCCTCTGGGGGCAACAAATGTCACTGGCCACTTAGCAGAGAGGTTAAGTCTTTCTTTTGTGTATTATTTAAAACAAACTCATCTTTACAACTTTATTTTACTTGTCTCCCCCCTCCCCAGCTTAATAAGGGGACAAACTGATTTCTTAAGTTTTGAGCCTTTATCTTTAAATTAGGTGCTTCTTTTGGACTAATTTGAGATTTCAAAAAAACTGTGGAGGTAATGCAGATTGTTGCCTGTACGCCTCCCAGGCGCCCCCGCTGCTAGCATCTCCCTCCTTTCAAGACCAAGAACCAACATCAGTACACTGCTATTAATCAAAATTCCGACTGTGTTTGCATTTCACCAGTTCTTCCACTAATGTCCTCCTTCTGTTCCAATATCCAACCTAAGTACCAGAACGCATTTGGCTGTCATGGCCTACCAGGGCCCTCTGGTCTATGACAGTTCCCCCCCGCTTCCCTTGTTTTGGGCACCATGACCATCTAGAGAGGTGCCTGGGAGAAGCTGCCCATCCTGTGTGGGTCGGCCTGCAGCTGTTCTCTGACCAGCCTGGGTCTACTGCTCTTGGAAAGAACACCTTCTGGTCGCAGGATCATGGCTTTGTGGTGACTTCTGATTTGTGCTCTGCGCTGCTGACGTGGCGGCCTCTGCTCTCTGGTGTCACAGCAGGACTTGCTACGGTGCAAAGTGAGACTCACCACCCATGGGGTCAGGGAGGAATTTTACCAAGGATTTCATGGTGCAGGGTGGGGCATGGAGGTGGAAAATGGCACACTGCATGCAACAGAACAAGTTGATGAATGCTCCTCCCTCAGAGAGGTCCCCTCTTTCTAACAAAGCGCCCTTAGCCATGTGTCCTCCACTTCTCCAGGGAGCTTCTGGGATGCACTGCTTCACTCGCCTGCACCTTGGACCCCTCCTCAACTCTCTCCTGCATCGCAGACCCAGTACCTGACTGGGCCCAGAAGGTACACTGATAGTACATACGAAATGTTTTTCAATTGCAAATAATTTAACTTCCTTTCCACAAAGCAGTACTCAAAAAAGCTTTTTGTACGCATAACCTGTCAGCGGGAGATGTCTTCCACGCAGGGTCCACTCATCCAAAATGAGCTGCAGAGCTGAGCAAACCGTCTGGCCCTTGTCTGAGCACGGGACAGGAAGCACTTACAGTGCTCAAAGGTTCAGAGTTGGGCTTTCTTGACTGTCACGTTCACAGGTATCACAGAGTCACTATCAGCGTGGCTTAGTTGTTCCTCACTTTCTCTGCTTCCCTGTGTTCCAGAGTGCTTAGTTCGGCTGACTGCAAGACAGACCCAAACCCCCTGAGCAGCAGAGACTGACCTGGGGCTCCTAGGAGGACCGTCCTTACTCACCTACTCACTCAATGCAAAGTCATTCTCCATGTTTAGTTGCTAAGACAGTAGTCTACTCCAGAGCACAGCCTTTTATTATGTTTTGGTTCAACCGATATTTGGTAAGCTCCAGACCAGACCTCAGAGGTAGGGCAGTCAATGAGATGGACTCATACAGAGAGCCCTTCCCAGTCCTTGTTTCAGCCCAGGAGGTTTGTATTTGTAATCCCATCTACCACTTCCAGTGCAAACCATGGTGAGAACAAAGACGTTAAGGCATAGTTGTTGTTATGGGGAGCCAAGGGGCCCTAAGTCCAGCTACAATGATGGTTATCTGGAACAAAGGCCTCAGCCCAAAGTGGAACTCAGGTTTTATTCATTCATGAAGAAAGGAGTGGCTTAAGGATGAGTGAGAACTATAGGAAGTAGGTGAGTGTCATGAGCTGGCCTAGGTAGGAGGCCTGAAATCACCTCCGCAAATGCAGAGAGAAGGATCTGCAGAAACAGTAATCTGAAGAACACATTGAGATAGTGTCTGATGTTTTGGGGTTGGTGTTTCAGCTCTGGTGTGTAATGTTTGAAGTCCCAGGAATTCATAGCCTCTTTCCCAAGGCTCGATCCCAGTCGAGCGTGGAGCATTGGCTCACACATACCATCTCATCCCAGCTTGCTCATGGGAACAACGGGCGGGGGGGAGGGCAGTGTCCAGGGAAACACGGCTGCCATCTCCAAAGATTGCCATCAGCACCTCAGCTAGACTGGTATGCCCTGCTTAAAGCCAATTGAAGGGATAAGGAAAGGGTCCTAGCCAGCTCTGTGCACATCAATACACGGAAATAGGGTCAGCCTCAGCCAAAATGGAGGCAACTGTTCCTCTTTCAAGGAGAGTTGCCTAGGTGGTCCTCAACAGACTCAACCTTTATCCTCGTAGAATCTATAGTCTAAGCAGAAGGGAGAAATTAAACATGCATCATAAAAGTAAAGCATAGTAACCAACCATGATGAGAATCATAAAGAAAACATGAAGGAAGGGTGCACTGAGTGTGTGGTGTGTGTGTGTGTATACATGCACACACTTGATGAGAGAGGGCTGGTTTGCCCTTTTCCAGTTGGGTCAGGACACGCTTATCCGAGGCGGGGATCTTTGCATGAGATCTGAAGAATGAGACCTGGCCTGCAGCCTGCAGACCAGGCTGAGAGCAGGCCATGCTGGCACAGCCCGCAGACTGCTGTGTGCAGGGTCAGAGGCTCACACAGGTGTCAGCAATCCTGCAGGGCCAGGCTGTGGTCAGGTTCAAGGCTGTGAACGCTGCCTCGAGGCAGGCACACTGCCCGTGCTCAGGAGGGCAAGGGTTAAGTATCTCCTTGAGGTCATAGCAGAGAACTGTTTGTTCTGTGAGTGAACAGCTAACTCATCCTCAACCCCTTAATCATCAGTTTTCGTTCCTGCAATGCCCACACCCAAGTCTCACGCCCCAACACCACCTGCCTTTGCTAAGTGGGGTCGTCAGAGCCAAAGGCCGAGGTTCCAAAGGCCGAGGTTCCTTCTACGGAAGGAAGCAGCGCAGCACCGGCGCCTCCTCCCACCCACTGACTTCCCTGGACTGGACTCTGTGGAGACTGGAGTCTGCGCTTGGTACTCTCTGCTTCTCCTAGTCTCTTGCTCCCTCCCTCTGTCCCTCCTTCTAGTTTTTCCTCTCTCTTTCTCCTCCTTTGGTGGAAAGATCTCTAATATACATTTTGGGAGGACATATATAAAAGCAGTCATTTTAACAATTTAACTGTATAACTCAGTGGCATCAATTACATTCACAGCGGTGGTCAGTCACCCGTACCTTCCATCATTCCAAACAGGGACTGGGCCTCCGAGGGCTGGCTCCCACGCATGCACTGTGTGCCTATACGTCTGCTTTCTCTCACTTTGCATGATGTGCTGAAAGTCAGTCCATTCACGGTGCAGCATGGATCAGAGCTGCACCTCTGTGGTGGCTCGGTGATATTCCATTTTGTGTATATTATGCACTGTCTACCAGATTTCTCCCAAAATAAGCTCTAACCAGAAAAAAAAAAAACATGCCAACCCCAATCAACCTGCCCTTACCATGCCTACCATTACATAGTAGCCACAGAGCAAGAGAATAGTGAGGTATAATCTTTTGCACGACTCTGGCCATCTCCATGGTAACGGCCAGCTAGGGCTGGTTTCGGTTAGGTCACCGTGGTCAGGTCTTATTTTCAGGGAAACATACTATTCACCTGCTAATGGGCAGCTGGGCTCTTTCCAAATTACACCTATTGCTGAAGACTGCTGCTAAGAATGTTGGCATAAAGGTTTCTGAGTAAGTTTTACTTACTTTACGACAAACATTGTAAAAAATAAAGTATGATAAAATGCATATAACAAAATCGATCATCTGAACTGTTTTTAAATGTACATTCACATCATTCCCTGACCATCACCGCCACCTTTTCTAGCTCTGCTTCACTCTGCAAAGTGGAGACTCCGTCCCCATTCCCTCTCTCCAGCCCCTGGCATGGACCACGCTGTGTTCTCTCTCCGAACCTCATCACCCACACACCTCATGATGTAGAGTTGCCTAGTGTTCGTCTTTTGGGTGACTGACTTCTGTAAATCCACCTTGTCATGGTCCACTCCTCTGCTACCCTTCTGCATGGAATATCTTTTTCTATATTTTCATATTCAACCTAACTGGATCTCGAAATCTAAAGTGTCTCCTATAGATAGCATATTGTTGGATCTTTTCTTGAAAACTCCATTCCGCCACTCTGTCTCTTCCACCTTGCAGCGGGTGTGGGTAGCACCCTGGGCTACCTGCCTCCAGGGGCAGAGGCCAGCACAGGGCACTGGGGCACAGCTGGTGAAGTCTTGCTTCCACCACTCCCACAACAGCACCCACAGAGGCTTAGTGAAGGGATATTCAAGCTGTTCAAAAGGCCACCCTCAGGTAAAAAGATACCTGGTCCCAGGCGTTCTCCCAGGGCGGGGACCGCACCCCTTCCCTGTCCTCCGCCTCCTGATAGCTCTCATCCAGGCAAAAGGGAAAGAACAGTGTGTTAGTTGCTCCAGCTGTCCCTGTCCTCAAAGTCGTACAGGCTCCTCTATTTTGAGACATCCTTGTGCTTCTGCGTTCTAGAAAAAGCTGAGGCAGGCTCAAATCTTAAAAAGCAAAAACTAATCAATTAACTCAGCAAACAAATCAAAGAGCAAACTCAGAGGTGTTACCAGCGCGAGTGTAGGTAGAGAGACCCCGTTTACTGAAGGGCTTGTGTGTCGGGGTTGCTTTGGGCAAACCACCCCCCGCAATCCACCAGGCCTGGCGATCTCTTGTTACGGGTGGAGACAGGACACCCCACAAGCAGCACCGAGTAGGAGCATGGGCTTGACGGTGAAGAGACCTGAGTGTGGGTTCAGGTGCCCCAGCTCTGGGGCTTTGTGAGCTGCTGGGCAGGCCGGTTTCTCCTCCCTCCTTTCCTTTCTTTCTCTCTCTTTTTGTTTTTCTTTCTTCCTTTCTTTTTCTCTTTCTTTTCTTTTTTTTTTTTTTTTTTTTTTTTTTTTTTTTTTTTTTTTTTTTTTTTTCTTTCTTTTTTTTTTTTTTTTTTTTTTTTTTTTTTTTTTTTTTTTTTTCTTTTTTTTTTTTTTTTTCTCTGTGTCTCTCTCTCTCCTCTTTTTTCTCCCCCTCTGTGTCTTTTTCTTTTTTTTTCTCTCTCTCCTCTTCTCTCTCTCTCTCTCTCTCTCTCTCTCTCTCTGTGTGTGTGTGTGTGTGTGTGTGTCTCTTTCTTTCTGTGGTACTAGGGTCCTTCTACCATAGTAGGAAGTTGTAATATTGGGGAACTGAACTCAGGCCCTCTCTTTGAGTTACATCTCCAGTACTTTTCTTAAAATAAACAAGTACACATAGAAATAAATAAGTAAGCTGATTTTCATATTTTGAGTCATGGTCTCACTAAGTTGCTAAATTGCCCAGGTTGGGAGCAAACTTGTGGTCCTCCTGCCTCAGCCTCTCAAGCGGCTGGGATTAGAGCTAGCAAGCTCCATGTTTGTCCAGGGAGACCAGGAAGGCTGCTTCCTTCGCCAACAACTATGAACATTTCTTCACGTTGCTTTTTTTTTGTAATTTCTCAGTACAGGGTTTGAACCCAGGGCGTTCTGTTTCTCAGCAGCCTGTCTGTTACAGATGAGGCCCTCCAGAGCCAGCCACAGGGAGCTAGGCAAAGCCACTAAGTCATGCCAAGCTGGGTACACTTGCTGATTTTAATCTCCTTTATGCTCTCTTCTCTGCCTGAGGTGTTCCCACCCGGCAGTGCTGGCTGTGCCATGCAAACAGCTCAGAACCCAGAACTGAGTGTGTGCAGGAGTGTGCCCACCTCCGCCTTCGGTGCCATCTCCCAGCATGAGTGTGCAGAGTCACTTGTTACGGTCTCTGGAGTTCTTTGCTCCAGGAGACACTGCTCAGGGTCATCCCTAGCACTTGCGTTTCCTCTGCAATCAATAAACGCACCTTCACTTTTCTCTCCTGGGCTTTGCTAATGAGTATTCACCCACAGGCAAACCCGCTGCGTTAGGTCACAGCTTTGGGCAAAGGACTGAGCCTCATTAAACCTGTTTTCTTGTCCGGAAATAGAGATCGAAAGCACCAGCCTTGCAGGGCAGTTGCAGAGGCAAACATGCAAATGTTTGTCAAGTGCCTCATAGAACTGCTGGCGCCTTGCTAACTGTAATAAACCTGAGTTCGCCTTGTCTTGTCTGTTTCTAGGTGGAGCTGGAGCCGGAGCTGAGGAGAGGGTCCCGGGCCCCCACCTGCAAGTCTGTGCTTTGGACTTGGCCGAGGCGCCTTCACCTGTGCCCATGCACAACCCGATGCCTGGGCTGTTTGCACGCACTCCTGTGACCGCCTGTCTCTACGCCCAGATGCAAACCTCTCAGAAGTCAAAACTCAGGGTACGTACATCGTGCCTTTCCCAGCATTCCAATGTGATTTCAGTGTAGCTGACCATAAAAACATCTCTGCCAGCGACTTCATATCACAGACCTGATTAGGAAAAGTGTTTAAAACCCACAAAAAGTGATAGAATTACTGTAATTAGGTTGCTATGGATTATGCAAAAGGCCAGTGACATAGGGAGCACCAATGGCCTTTCCAGCCCTAAATCTTCCTTGCCAACCATGTTTGGAATCAGGTTGTGTTTTCTTCTGGAAAGAAAGAAAAAAAAAACAAGCCTACAAAAAAAAATTGTTTAAAGGTTGCTGGCTACAAGGAAGACCTTTTTTTACAGTGGTTTTCTTGCTGGCGGTGGGTACATGTGTCCTCTGTTTACTTGGTTTGGGGAAAGATTCTGTACTTTTAGAAAACTTCTTCAGATCTAGACTCTAGGGAACATACTGTTTATTTCACAAGGGGATTTCTTTTGGAGACAGCCCTGCCCATACAAACACCTCCCCTCACCAAGCAGGCCACTCTCCCACTGTGTGCCCAACGCCCGGAGCACAGAATGGACAGCAGGGTGCCGTGAACAAAGGGAACTTGTAGTCCAGAGAACAGCTCTGGGCTCTGGCCCTGAACCTAATGTGTGACTTTGTTTGCGGTGCTCGGTTCCATGTCTATGTTTCCTCATCTTTACCAGGAAGAATTGAACTGGCGTCACAAGCCCATGGGATGGGGCGTCACGCGGCTCCTGACAGCTCTGAGGAAACCACGGGTGTTTTACAGCATTTTCTTTATTAGAATTTAAAAGAGCAGGAGCCTGAAGAACTCTAGGCTCTGGGCGGAATGTTCCAAGTTTTTTAAACTGAAATTCATACTTGCCACGAGTCTGATTTCTTTAGGATCAGTGTTTCTGGGGGGGCCTGAACTTTGGAGACCTTTGTCCACTTAAGTGGCTTCCAGTATAGGGAGCTCTGTGCGTTGAAATGGAACTTACATGAGATCCTAGAGGGCAGACTGCCCTGGGAAGCACACCCGCCAGGAGGCCGCATGTGGGACAGAGGGGCATGCTGTGGGACACGCCCACAAGCCATTTGCCCCTCCTCTTCCTGTCAGAGACTGACCTCTCAGGGTGAACGTGAACAAGGCCAGGATGTAGCCACTCAAGCTCGGTCTGAATGTGGCAGCCACACCCAAACAGGGCTGAGCTGGGAGTGGGCCATCCGGGAGCCTCGCGAATTCTCCAAGCCTAAGTCAGTGAATGGTTCCAGAATGAGTGCCGCATTGCCCACCTGACTGGGGGCACAGAGCTCAGCTACTGGATAAAAGCTGTGGATCTTCTCCCAAGGAAAGCAGTGCACATAAGCACAGTCGCTCAGGTGTGCTACCATTTCAGGCGTTCCATGGGCTTCCTGATGCTCCCTGATAGGTCACCCAGGTCTTGGTAGACTTCAGGTGAAGAATCTCTTTTGGACCATAAACAACAGATACTAATCATCATCACTCAATCTTTTGATGGAACAGATGGTGACGGAGTTTATTAGCTTACCACAATAGCTAGACATAGACTGAAACACAATTTCTGTTTCATTTTTCAAAATCGGCAGCCCATGTTATATAGCGTGAGCTCAGTTGTTTGGACTATTCAGTTACTTAAACATTTTATTTGTCATCCCTGTTAAGTCAAAATAAGCTTACAGATGTCTTAGCCATTTTCATCGTGTACACTGGATTTGAGCTTTGAAATGATGTGGTGTAGCAGGAAAGCACGGATTGAAGTAATCCAGCGCTCCTTTAAAGCCAAATTGCCTAACACCGAGAGGAGAATTTTATCAACCGTGGCTTAGACCTAAGTTCTCAGATGGCGTTTGATGTAACCAGTAATCAGGTTTCCTGAATTGCACAGCACCCAGCTAACTGGCTATGCTCTGCCAAATTCCTGTGAAATCAAGTGTTACCTAGGTCTGACGCTTTTAAAATGCAACTTCATAAAAATAAAATCAAGGAAGTGCGTAAACAGTATAATTCGCACATTGAGGAACCTGGGTGAGCGGGGCCAGCGTCGCCACTGTAGCTGGAAATTGAGACCACGCCCTCCTCTGTTGTTACGGTCAGGGGAGCTGCCGTCCGCAGGTGCAGGGTGGCAGGGTCTTTGGAAAGCGGTGTCAAAGGGGCCGTCAGGGGAGAAGAGAAAATGCGCAGGTGGAACCCGGGAGTGCAGCAAGGTCAGACCGTCACACTGCTCTCTGTGATTTCAAGATGGCAGCAGCATGTTTCGTGGGCGTTAGGAATCAAACCCAGGTCAGAATGGGCTGCTGGAAACCTTGCAATTGGTGCTCAGCAAAGAGCACGGGTGCACTTCCAGATCTATGCTTTGCTGCTGGTCAAGTTATAAAGAGCAGACACAGTGTCACAGAAAGCGCCAGTGCCAGCGCGGCTCCTCGCCCAGGGCAGCCTCGAGGATGAGCCAAGAAGGCTGGCCACCTTGTGCACGGTGACCCCTTTCCAGAAATCCTGGCTGACCCTGGCGGAGTCCAGGAGGACTCAGCCTTTGCCCTGCACCCCTGCCCTCACACAGGGTGCAAGGCCTGTGCTTGCCTGAGCTGTCTCTGGGGCAGTGAACCTTTCCTCCCACCGACTTTCAGAAGGGTCTTCTGTGGATGTGGAGCTCAGAGCCCAGAGGCTGCATCCCTAGGCTTCCTGTCAGGTTCCACGTCAAGTCTCCAGAGTGACCAGGGCCCTCTCTGCAGAGCCGGGGCCTCCCGGTCAGTCCCTGGAGCCGCCATGAAAGATGCTCACTCCTTCCCTTCCTGTCCTACCGGGCCCTTAGGGCTGGGCCTCGCTGGCTCATCTGCATCCCTGGTCACACAGCCGTCTCTGGAGAGGCCAGGGCACTCTCAGATGGCAGAGGCGGTGGGGATCACGTTTCAAACGTTAATGTTTCTTGTCAGCTGTTTCATTCTAGAAGAATTATCATGAAGTGCAATCTTCCGTGGAAAAGTTGGGTCATCCCAAGCACGTGGCCCAAGCCAGACACCTGAGCCGGCTGACCTGGGCACCCCTTATATAACCTCAGATTTCCTGATTAGGGCCTTTAATCTGAGTTGTGTCTGAAGAACTGCAGCGCCTAGGGAGCGCTTTCCTCCTGGTCTCCCAAGTGCGAATGCTGGGCCTCAGGCTGTCTTACGGCATTGCTTTGGCAACACAATGACTCTCCTCGGGATTTTAAAAAATATAATGAGGCTGTTCTCTGGCTTTGTAACTTTTCATCTCAGCACGAAGGCAGTGCTCATCAAGCGGCTTTGTTTATAGTATCAGAGGCTTCAATTGTTTTTCATCCTTTAAAGAATAACATGCACCGATAAAGGCTTCAGATCTCTCACTCCTCTTAGACTATTGCTCTTACCTATATAAGCAAATTCTCTAAGTATTAAATCTCTTATGTGTAAAATTATATTTTTTCCAGAGGAGAGAGTTTCAATATAGATTTTCACTGTGACTTCAAAGGAAAGCTATGATTTCATGAGAATATAGAATAAGTAGTTACAGAACCAAATAAATCCCCATGTTTACTGGACATATATCTCAGGCACTTATCAGAAGGACACAATTATAGCTTTTACCCAGAAAAAAGTATGCTACTTGTATATGGGGACGGATGGTAACTGTTAGTTACTCCAGAAAATGTAGGAATACATGAAATAATAATTTTCAAAAAACCACAAATTCTACTTAATCTCCTCCTTTAAAATTCTAGCTGGGTGGGTGTGGTGGTGCACACCTGTAATCTCTGGAGGGAGGATGAGGCAGGAGGATCATTGCAAGTTCGAGGTCAGTCGGCTACAAAATGAGTCAAGGCCAGCCTAAACTGCATAGCAAGACGATACTCATAAGTGAAATAAACAAGACTTCTACATGTAAACATCGTATTGTCTCTCTAGTGTAAGAAACTGAAAGCATAAATAAGATCCAAAAGGTACAATAGATATTGTGAAAGGGAAAGAAACTGCTCAAAAGGAAAGAACAACTGGGATGGGGGAAAGGAGAACAGAAGGGAGGCAAAAAAATTATATATTTAGAAGACAGCTAAAATAACTGTACTACTAATTTCTATTAGTTCCTTGAAAGAAACAGTAAGTGCTTATATTGTTTGATCAATTTTGCATGCCTATATCTGGTAATCTGAGCAACTACTTTGAAGATAACAATGTACAATACAATAGCCATTGTTAATTTCCTATCATTTTCTTCTGAAATTCTGTATCATTTTTATTGTTTTTTTCTCTTTAAAATAAAAAAAGGCCAAAAAAATTCTTCGAATGATTTCAGTAAGGAAGGAAGCAGATAAAGGAGAGGAATATACCTAGCACTTACAAATACACAGATATACACACACACACACACACACACACACACACACATTTTTCACAGTGGTGGACAGAAACCTGCTGTCCTGGCATGTTACAATTATTGCATTTTCCATGAAAAATTCCTGTGACCTGTTGTGTTCCCACCTCTATAGTCATAATACTTTACACAAAATTAAGCAAAAGATGCTCTTTAGAAGGTGGCTCTCCCCCCATGTAAACAGAGGAGAGGTTTCATTTTTCCATTGCTGGGAGCAGAAAAAAGCAGGCAGCTGTTTCCATCTCCTGCCACACTGTGCTGTGCTCCTGACTGGATGGCAGGCGCTCTGTCCTCAACATCAGCAGCACATCGAACCTGGCAGCTAAGGAAAAATGCTGCTGGAAATTTATCATAGGCATCCACATCAGTATACAAGCTACCGCCTGCCAGAACACTCTGGAATCATCTGGAGCCTCTCACACTTGGCAGGATGGCAGGTGAGCAGTGTGACTGTTGCTTAGAGAACCCATTCTAGGGGCGTTATAGAAGGGACATGAAAACCTCATTAACTGAGACTCTTGGAAATGATCTGATATCTTGGAGGTGGTGAGGGCATATGTTCCCTGCTTCCATATATGTATATATAATTTTTCTTGCTTGTCACATGCCTGCGAAGTGCTATTTTTATTTAGTGGTCAGGGCCCAGGAAGATCCACAGTTGAAGAAATGTCTCCTTCCAAGTACCTAGATTGAAAGACACCTGATTTAAACAGTCTCAACTGTCTTCCATGACCAGGAACAATAAATAAATATGTAAACAAACAAAAGTACTGGGATAGAGGAGTAGCAACCACTCTCTTGAGTCAAAGAGATTTATAATTAAATTATGGATTCCTTTCATCAGTGAGGAGCTTTCATGAACATGGTATAGAGCCAAAAATAATATCAATGCCATGGGTTGAACAGTGTCCCCAAAGGGGTGTTGAAGTCCCAACCGCCAGTCTGGTGAAGAGGAACTTGTTTGGGAATATGGCCAAACAAGTTCAATATGGATGAGGTCACCCTGGACTGGGGTGGCCCTAACCCAACAGGTGCTTGACCAGAGTCTTCACCAGAGGGGATCTGGACATAGACGGCATCGGAGGGAGGTGAACAACCACAGGAAGCTGGGGTCAGAAACTGCAATCATGCGGCTGCCACCCAGACAACACCTGGGGGTGTTCCTGATTTCAGAGTTCTGGCTCCCAGAACTGTGAATAAAGTCTTTGTCTTAAGGCATCCACGTCTGTGTTAATTTACTATGGCAGCAGTGGGAAACCCAGACAACAGCAAATCTGTGTTTATCCCACACTTGGCAGGTTGGCATAGTTCAAGGGGACAACTGGTTCAGTGTGTAGGGGTAATGCTAAGGGACGGCACTTCCAGCCACACTTCTCCATTTCCACCCGGGAAAGACTGCTCCAGTCTCAGAGCATACAGACCGATTTCCAGAGTCCTGAGTTCAAAGGAAGAGGCATGTGCTTCCTGGACACAAGAGCCCAGAGGGAAAATGCAACACCCTTGCTCTTCTCTGTCACTCCTTTCCCACTGCAGAGGTGGATTTTGCTGAGCAGGAGACAGCGGCCTCCACAGGGAGAGACCTTGACTTGACAGCCTTCCCTGTTTCCACAGGACACAGTGGCCATCACGAATTCCTGGGTACTGGCTGGGTCCAAGCTCTGTCTAGACAATGCTTTTCCAAGGTTAACTTGTGGATCGCAACAGGGAGCAGGAAAACCCACGTAGACGGGCACAGCTCCAGCCCTCTTCCGGGGAGCACAGGCCCAGCACAGATGCACCTTCCAGAGGACCCCACAGGTATCCTGCCTATGGTTTGCCCTGGAGCTACAGTGCTGGAGGTTGGGAAGCTTGCGCTCCTCCTAGTGACAGTTTGTTTCCTATGATGAGCAGAAGCAGCGGCCCACAGAGCAAGCCGACCTGGAAAGGGATTGCAATTCCCTTTTACACTGCATTGCTCGGGTGAGCGGGCATCAGGCGGGCTGGCTGGGTCTGCACAGCCTTGCCCTTCCCCTTGGTGCTCCGCATCTTCCTGCTGTTCTGTGCTCCCAAGGGCTCCTCACGCTGCAGCCTCTGACCCGACAGTATCACAGGCCTGGACCTAGTTTGCTTGTCCTGCAGACCGTTCCTTTGAGGCTCTACGCCAGGCATAGGCAGTGACTTCTGGCTCCTCCAGGTTAGCGTGTCACTTGTCACAGAGCAGACAGCCTCTGCCTCTCAGCTGTCCAGAAGAGAAGGGCAGGGCTGAGAAGCACTGAAGTTCCCAGGTCAGGGACTTAAGTGTACACTGGGATTTCAGTCTCTGTCCAGCCGCCAAATGACCATGAGGTCTCGGGCACTGTGTCTGAGACCGTTTCTTAGAGCACGTGCCAGGCATGTGCTCACTCCTGGGAGGAAGGGCACGGGTCCAGCAGCTGACCTTGGCTCCACACTGCAAGACCAGTGGCGCTGACGCCAGCAGACGGTGCAGGAGGAACACGGGCCCGTAAGAAGACACCGGTGACCACCTCTAATAACTAGAGTGTTTAGGAGGAGAGGCTGAGGAAGGGAATTGGCGTGGAAGACAAGAAGATGAGCAACTGCACGGGCGCTCGGGGCAGCGGGGTGGAGGAGGTAAGACGCAAGACCTGGGCCCGGCCCGGCACAGTTACTGCCTGTGTGCTCTGCGGGGCTTGCGTAGCTTCTAAACACCATGACCTGGATGGCAAAGTAGGAACAGCACTGCTGGGGGGACCTGAGGAGTTAGAGGAAAGCCGTGCAGCATCCTGTGCAATTTCTGGTGAGCCTGCACCTTTATAAATGTCCCAGCAAGGTGTCCAGTGTCACTCGTAACAAGGACTCAGCCTGGGCCACACCGGAGCCCTCCTGAACTGCACTCTGCCAGCTGCCCGAGGGCTGGTAATGGAGCCTCCAGCATCTGCTAAGCTGCATTCTATTGATCCTTGATTGAAAAGATGAGATGGCAAATTGAAGGCTGCCAAAGGAAAAACAGATTATATACTCTTCTGAGGGCTATTTTTCTCATTCCATATCTAAATTGGCCACTTTCACTTTGAGAAATTTAGAATAATGTGTATGAAATTGCCCTTATAAGGGATAAATTCCAATGAGATTAAATAAAAGAAAAAAAACTAATAGTACACCTTCAAGGGGCTCAGAGCACCTCAAAATACTATCCAAGACACAGAACTTGATCAATGATTCATACAGCGCCTGGTCTTAGGAAATGCTTCTCTAAGATCTTATTTAAATTTTAAGGGCTCAGGCAGAACTATTTCTTGAGTCAAGATTTTGAGGATTGAAATAGTTATCTCGCAGTTGCTATCACCCCATTAACTGTTGCTAAAGAGGGGTTTAAAATATTCATGATGTCTTATTAAATAATTCTTTGGGAGAGAGAGAGACGAAACTGATCTAACACGCACTTACTAGAGACACAACTGTAGCCTTCCAAACCCTTTCTCTGCAGCCACACACATGCACACACATGTGCACACACATGCTCACACACCTACACATACACACACAACACACACATGCTTCCACCCATGCACACAGCAATGTCTGGTTCATTCTGTAGTTTGCTTTTTCAGTATATTGGGAAGTGGACAGTTACACCATGTTGTAACCATTCTTGTAGAAGGTACATAGTGAGTAACACCCGCTTCTTCTAGGCTGCTACTTCCTTTTTCCCTGAATGAATGCCCAATATGTGCCAGGTCATCTAATCAGCCTAGCACATGATGAAAGACTACTCTGCCATAAAGAAGGATGAAATCATTTTTAGGAAAATGGATGCACCTTGACACCATAATATTAAGTGAAATAAATCAGACACACAAGTTTAAATATTGAATGGTTTCTCTTATATGAGAAGCCTGAAATATAAATAAAGAGCAGAATAAAAGGCAGGTAATAGGAAAAGGGGAGACAGATTTTTTTGCAAATGGGAAGAGGACCAAGAAACCAGAGGAGGGGAAGGGGATGAAAAACAGGATGAAGGTGTGTTATGTATACGCTCCGCTACCACGCAAGGGCTATAGTCATTGTGTACTGCAAACATGGACTGATAACAAAAACTGGGAAAAAACAAAGAATGGACAAATGAACCTCTGAAGTGGGCAAGCCAAGTGTTTTCAGTAAACTGTCAACTTTCCCTTCTTTGGTTTATTTTTAAGTTCCTCGAGTTGACACAACAAGACAAGTATGTTGCTATGTTTTAAAGCTCATGTTCCTCCTGGCAGCCACTAAGTAACTAATCATTCCAGTTTTGAGCAAGCCAGAAAGTATCATGAGCATTTGCTGGGTGAAGCTGGGGGTTGTTGACATTATGGTTCAGGGGTGCCAGCCCTGCAGGAGGTCCCTGGCTCAGGACACCAATTTGAATCAGAGCCATCATTTCTAACCACTGTTGGACTGAAACGGGATCCAATCTCAGAACCATCAGGGAAGGGAGAGCACAGGGGCTCCAAGGCCAAGAACCCCAGTGTGGTCTTGAGCTCATCAGCGACTAACTTACCCTTTCAACACTCAGCATCTGAATAGACTGAACACCCTCCAATTTTATTAGGCAATTGCCGTTTGTGACTCCTTTAAACACAAAGCACTTTTCATCACCGGGTTACTTTTAGTCATTCCAAAATTCGATAATACGTACAAATCTACGTGTCTTGACCCTCCCAGGCTGAGCTCTCAAAGGGAACATCTTCTTAATTAACCAAACAGTATGAGAAGTTTCAGCTATTTTAAAGTGATGTCCATGGGAGGAAAAAGGAAGTTTTGTATAAGCATAGCTCAAAAACAGCTGATTTTTTTTTTAAGGTTTGTTTTTGTAACCCTCAGCGAAGACTACCCTTGGGGAAGACTACAGGTCTGATTACTGGTTCAATAAAAGCTGTTTGAAAACACAAGATGGGAGTCCCTGGAGGTAAGCAGAAGTTTGTCGAGGTGTTATTTCTGAGTGGTCTGTGGAAAAATCTGAATGAAGTCTTAATTTTGCCAGCCCTCAAAACTATCTTTACAAAGCTTTGAGTACCCCTACGTGCCACCCATGTCACTGAGTGGGTGTCCTGGTGTATCGCTGAGAGACAGGACAAGCAGGAGAGACCAAGTCCCTGTCCTCCTGGGCCTTTATTTCCATAAGGGAGAGGGGAGAGGGGTGCACACGCTGAAAAGCTGAGCAGGAAGCCACGCAGGGCAGGGAGGGGGTGCACTGTGCTGGTGGTTGGCACCCTGTGGCACCAGGATGCTGATCAAAGCAGGGTTCACTGAGAAAGTGACATTTCAGCAAAGGCGCCACAGGTTGGGTCTAGTGTGTCCTGCAGAGAACCTGTGTTGAAAGTTTGGTCCTACTGGAAGGTGTGGGAATCTTCACAAGGGAGGCAGGGTGTTGGGCCCCTGGGTGCACCCTCAGAGCTGCCGTGAGTGCTGTTCTCTTCTCTTCGTCCTTTGCAACTGGCTGTGAAGAGGACAGCTTCTTCTGCCAGGCCCTCCCGCCAGGCCCTCCCGCCAGGCCCTCCTGCGCAGGCTTAAAGCCAGGTCACCGGATCTCGTACTGCTGTGAGCCCCAGAAACCCTCTCTTCTTCATAAGCTGACCATCTCAGGTATTTGTCACAGTAACAGAAGCTGAGTGACACTGAGGTTTTCAGCAGGTGGGGAGCTGGCTGTGGAGCCACCCAGAGAGAATGTTTCCAGTGCAGGAATCAGCCACGGCTATGCTAGGAAAGTCGGTGCCACTGCTGCTGCAGGTTGTGCAAAGGAGACAGCAGGGGATCGGGCTCAAGGATGAACAGAGCACCCTTCATGCAGGCCCAGACACTCTCTGAGGATGCTGACCCTGGGTGCTAGAGACGCCATGACAGGGCTCAAGGCAGGGCAGAGTCGGCCCCCGGTACCGGCCCCCCAGGACCATGCGTGCACTGTGGAAGCAGGCTCAGGAGGGAGAGGCATGCGGGAAGATCCAAGAGGAACGTGACAAGAAGGCAGCTCTTGGTGGGGACAGCAGAGGTGAGTGGGTTCTGAATGTGTTTCAGGGTTGGGTGAGCTGGCTGTCTTGAAGGATTGGATGCAGGGTGACCCAGGATTTGCAGTAGGAGCCCAGCGACTGGAGCGGCTGCTCCCTGAGGGAGCACAGCTGCGGAGTAAGCCTTGCAGAAGGGTGGAGGAGCTCTGTTTGGACCCACTGAGTCAGACTTGAATACTGGACACTCAACTGTCGTTTTTCCTTCCATAAGTTAAAATTCACCAGCTTCAAAGGACAGATATTCTCTGAGGGTAGAGCTCTGTCTCTCTTGCTCACCACTGTATTTTCAGAACCTTAGAGAGTGTTCAGCACATGTAGATGCTCAATTAAAAATTAACTGAATATTTATTAAGCACCCCCTTTACGTCCCACTCTGTTCTCTGTGCTAGGGACACAGTGGCAGATCAAACATCTCGCATTGCTGCTCTCCTAGTTGGAGACAGGCTTGGCCAGGAATCTGTGCTTAGCAGGTGTTGACGAGACGGTGTCCCCTTGAGCCATTATCTTAACTCTGGAAGGAGGACATGAGGCTCTGGAGACGGCACTCCACACCATCTTCTTGCTCCAATGCCATCCTCACATGACAAATGTCAGGGCTGTATTTCTCACAGGAGCATGTGTAGGGTAGTCTGATCATAGCACGACCAGCTGTAAGGCACAATCTAGAAAGGACCTGGAACTGAGCCACTCTGGCCACTCAGACTTCTGGAGTTAATTCAAACCATGCAGCCAAGTGACCTTGGCCTTTGCTGAATCTCCATCTCCCCTGACCTCATGGAGGGTTCCTTGATTACCTGCCTGGGGCCACCACACAGCTTCATCAGAAAGGCTCAGTTTGCAGCATTTTCTAGAACTAAAAAGGTATACAAAAAAGGCTTCCTATTCCCAGGAGAGGAGATAAATCTGAGCCCAACCCCTAGAAGAGAAAAGTTTTCATCCTAGCAGCAGCCAGAGCCTTAGTATACCTAGGTGATTTTACTTATCATCCCCTCTATCTGCATGTTGGATAATTTTCTTGTTTTAACTCAACCCTGTCTCTCTGGCCAATCTTCTGTTCTTAAGCAGAAATTCTCAAGCAGCCACTGCCCCTCCAGACTGTCCACATCCAACTCAGTTTCCACATGGAATCTCGTGTCTCTCTTCTTTCCCCAGTGATATTTCCCAGAATGTAGTGACTGACGATCATTTACCCTCCCAAGTCGATGATCCTTCTCCTGCTGCTGACATGTGTGATCAGCCCTCCTAATAGGAGGACCTCAGGCACTCCCTCTTTAGTGTTACCTCCACAGGCATCCAGGGCACCCCCACCCCACCCGTAGTCCAGTGTGAGGACCATATGCATTCTGATGCCGCCTCGGACGTGGCAGAGTCCATCAACATAAGACTTCTCCTGACCAGCAGTGATTTGTCAAGAACTTGCCTCCTTCCCAGGCCCACAAAGAGGTGTTTAGCCCATCATATTTCTTTAGAGTCCAAATAAACCAGCGGCAGAGAGGCCCATTCATATTGTATTTCTGACTTATTGGCTAACTCACTAGGAGACTGTGATCATCTAGTTGTGCTGCAACTTTCAAACAGCACACAAAGAACATCCTTTCATTTGTTCTTTCTGAAAAAGTCAAATCCCACTACAAAGCAAGAGTCCTACATTGTGGGGAGCTTTATAGTCACACATATGTTCAACACCAGCATAATTCTATCTGCTCCCATCTATCTGGGAGGTCACGCCATGGTTTCAATGTTTTCATGCCCCCAAATTTTAGATGTTAAAATCCCAACTTCCAAGGTGGTGCTATGAACCCTGGGCCCTCTGGGAGGTGACCGGTTTTCTTAGTTATTTTTCTCTCATTGCTGAGACAAAAATACTCGACACCCAAAATTAAAGAAGGAAAGGTTTATTTAGCTCGCAGTTTGTGGAGGTTTGAATGAGTAATCAGCTGGCGCCAAGGCAGAGCAGCACAGCAGAGCACAAGAGGTCATGGTGGCAGAAGACAGCAAAAGCAGCAAGAGCTAAAAGGGGGAAGAACAAGCCTCTTTCCCTCCTTTATATTGTATGCAGCTTACCCGCCCCAGGGCAAGTGTAGAACTCACATCTGTAATCCCAGCATGGGACCATGGATCAATCAAAAACTCTAGAAGCCATGACTGCATGAGGCTTTGCGGGGACATCTAGACCCAAACCGTAACATTCTGCCCCTCACCCCACAAACACTCATGCACATTTCTTTATGCAGAAGGCATTTTAGGCCATCTCTAAGAGTTGCCAAAGTCCTAACAGTTTCAGCACCGCTGAAAAGTCTAAGTTCCAAGTCTTCTCTGGGATGTAAGGCAAACTCTTAGCTGTGAGCCCCTCTTCAAATGAAAAGTTAAACACTTCCAACATTCAATGGCACAAGATAAATAGCATTATTCCAAAAGGTACAAACAGGGGGTTACAAAGCATTGGGACCAAAGCAAGTCCAAAATCCAGCAGGGTAGACATTAAATCCTATAGTTCCATGTGGAACATCTGAAGCAATTTGTTGTAAGTTGTGTTTCAAAGGGCTTGTGTGGCTCTGCCTCTGTGGCACTTCTGGTGCTTGTAGCTCTCAGGGCATCTCTCTTAGGCCTGCTCTGCTCCCTCCTTGCAGTTTTCCTCAGACTGTCCACGTGTCTGGCTTCTCCAAACTTCTGGGGTCTCCACAGCACCTTTGGCTTCATCCTCATAGGTTCACATATTGCCCTCTCTGGAGCACACTATCTAGACCCCCAGGCCTTCTTCTAAAATCTGGGTGGAAGCCTTTTTAACCTGAGAACTCTTCCATTCTGCATAAACCTAAAAACAGTGCCACGTGGATGATGCCAAGGTCCACTGCCATCAGGAGCAGTAGCCAGGCCTTCTTCTCTCTTGGCTGTAGGGGTTAAGTGCATGGATTGCTGAACATTCTGAACCTAATTCTGAGGAGCAAATTCTCTATGTTGCTGCCACTCTGGAACCTGGTGTGGCTGCCACTATCCTAGAACATAGAGCTCTGCAGGTTTCTCCTCAAAGCAAAGTTGTTCACTTTTGCAGTTTTGAGACTGCAAAGGGTGGAGACTTGCTGCTTCTTTTGATGCTTTCAGGCCATCTTTTATGTTTGCCTGTTCCTTCTCAGCAATTGAGATTTCCTCAGTTCTGTCTTTGCAGTCCACAGCTTTACTGGAACTTCCTTTCTGGCCAAACTCACAACATTTTAAATCATTCTGCTGGGCTCTTTTCTCTTGAATTGCAATATCAATCTAGCTAAAAGCCCCCAACAATAGCCATGCCACCACCTGAACATTCTACTGCCTTGAAATTTCTTCTGCCAAATTAATTAGTTCACTGCCCTTCATCTTAGTCTCAGGCAAAATCTCTGGACACAGCAAAATGCAGACAAACTTTTTGCTAAGCTGTAACACACATCATCTGGAGTCTGAGAGCCAATGCAGTCTTTCTTCCTAGCAGAAACCTCCCGAGCCTGGTCTTTACCAGCAAGATTTCTATCAGCCTGCTGGTCTTCTGAGCTCTGACCAGAATCTCCCATACAGAACCAGCAAAGGCATTCCAGCTGTACTCTTTCAGGTGACATCCCCAATCCTTTCCAAACTCTTCCCACAAGCCATTCCCAAAGGCTCTTGAAACACATGTATAGTCACAGCAACAACCCCACTCTTGGTACCAATTATATCGTCATTTGGGAATTTGCAAGGGAAACAATATAGTTTATAAGACACATAGTTTATAAGATTGTTTTATAATAGTCACCCAAATAGTCACATGTGAAGAGAGTGCAGGAAATCTGTCCACACACTCAAGACCCCAAGAATCCAGCTGAGGGCCTGGATCTCATGGGAATGTCCTGCATGAGTCTAGCTGAAGACCTGGAGCCCATAACATTTCCCCCCACGAGTACAACTGGAGACCAAGAATTCACAACAATGTCTCATGCAAGCCTGTTTCAAGGAGCTGCAATAACAAGGCCTTAAGGTCAGTGATGGAAGCTAGAAAATCTGTGCCAGTGGAATACAGGATCTGTGCTAGGAGGCTGAGGGATCTGCAGTGGGGTCAGGAAGTGACGCTCAAAGTAAGAACCAGAGCTCCCCCGAAAAGTACCACAGCTGTCCTCCACAATAGTGAGGTCCTGAGCTCCTCCAATGATGAAAATAGCTGAATCTATATCAGGAAAGCTAGCGCCTGCAACAAACTTCTCCAGAACATTGAACAGTGCACCATCTTCCCCTCCAGAGCCAGGAAGCGATGCTCAAAGTAAGGGCCAGAGCTTCTCCCAAATGAACTGCAACCTATCCCAGCAACAACAAGGTGCTGAGCTCCTTTGATGATGAGAACAGTCCATTTCATCAGGAAAGTCAGCATGACAAGGTCCTCCAAGAGAACCAGCAGCAGCCCCAGGAAAACCAACAGCTCCCAACAGCTTCTCTTCTTCTCCAGCTCTGCTTCCTATGCTGCTGGCAACAATCCTCAGGTGGACCCTTCACACCCAGCACCATGCTGGTTCAGTTCATCCTGGTGTTTCAAGTTTACTACCAGTTGTCAATCCACCACACTGGTTATGAAGCTTTCATGAAGGAAGTGGGAGGTCAGCCTTGTCTTCCTGACCAGTGTGGTCACACTGCCCAGGCGCCACCTGTGAACTAGGGAGTGAGCAGCCCTCAGATGAAGAATCTGCACCTGATCTTGCATGTCCCAGCCTCCAGCATGCTGACAAGCACATGCTTGCTGCTGAAGGGAATCCAGTTTACAGAGCCGGGCTGCTAGAGCAGCCACATGGACTAAAACAGGTCATAAACGCCTGTCCAGTGACCCGCAAACATTTTCTAAGAGGCAGCCCGCAGCAGAAAGGTCCATTATAAATACAACTCTCTTCATGGGGAGTTAAATAAACTCTCTCCACGGGGAGGGTGTGCTTCTTACAAAGCTGGTAAGAATGTCACAACGTAAACCATAGCATATCTTTTATTCATGCTAAAGACACACAACATCTCACCAGTGGTAAGGCTGAGTGGTAGCTCTAGGTTCACAACCATGGGCAATAAATAAATAAACAGAACCCTCCATCCTCAAATTCCTGTCCTATTCAACACCTGCACTCAAGTTTCAAGTCCTTACTTCCTTGTTTACAGAAAAGAAAATCAGGTGTCAGAATCTGCAATGTAAGTGGAAGATAGCATGATACACTCCAGTGTAAGTGGAAGACATATCATACAAGATGTATGCTACTGTTCACCTTTTGTATCGAATAGGCAATGTTTTCTAAATATCACGTCTAGTAATTTGCCACTATTTCCCCCACTTCACAATCAGCTATTCACAGATTTTTTTCCTTAGGGATGAGGGCCCCCATATCCACCACAGTTAAATTGCTTAAAAGATTTTTTTAGCATCTTACTTAAACTTCTGTCTAATATGTTGCTTTCAATTTTGTATATGCACAGCTTTTAAGTGACATTCATAAACCTATGCAGCAGGAATTATATAAAACTTACCCAATTAGTGTTTGTAAGATGTCATAAGATCCTGGCACAAAAAGCAGCACAGAAACCCAAAGGTACTCAGCTACCAGCCACGAGGTCTCTAGTTCTAGCTGTCTTAACTGTTTTTAACATTGCTACCCTAAGAAACACACATTTTTTTAAAGGAAGAGTCAAAAGTGGCTCTTTAATGTAGGTGAGAGAGGTCACAGAAATCTCAACAACTGTTCAGAGATGCACACAGCAATGCACAGCTAATGGATATGCAATCAGAATGCACAGGTTTCACGGCAGCAGTGAAAGTCGTCCCTTAGTCCTAACCCACGCTGTTGGTTACCCAGACAGCGGCTCTAAAATCTCCATGTTTCCTCATGGACAGATCATTTTGAATGGAGTGGTGGAGGGCGGCTACAGCCGCCTGAACTAAGGTTCCAAATAAAGCTCATCTTACGTTAAACCCATTGACTACACAGATGAGCTGCAGATGAAAGACTAAGTCTGGCTGCCAGAAAAAATATAGAACAGTTAGAGGGATTTGACTTTCACTTTACAGGGGACAAACTTAGAATTGCTGTGTACTTGAAATTCAAATTTTACTGGATGACCTGGTGTGTGTGTGTGTGTGTGTGTTTGAGATATGGTTTTGCTATGCAGTTCAGGCTGGCTTTGAACTTGCAGGAATCCTCCTGCCTCGGCCTTCCTTCCTGTGCTGGGATTATAGGTATGTGTCACCATACCCAGCAGGACAAGCCAGATTTTTATTTGCCAAATCTGGCAATACTAAGCAAAGGAAAATTAAAATAGTGTAATTTTCATTGATAGAATGCCACCCTGCATCAAAGGAAGGTATGAATGGGAAGATTTCTGTAACTGTCTCTTTTGTTTTAATCATTCCTGGCACTAATGAAATGGCAATGGCTTCCAAGTGTAAAACAGTGTTAAACAGGTGAGAGAATGGTATGCTGATATCACGATGAGCACTTACGTATCCACACATCAGAAGCTAGGCTGTTACATTAATCAGACATTTAAATAATTTACGATATAATTAAAATGAGAAATGTTCTGAACTACCTACACACACGAGTGTTATCAGGTAGTTGAAACCTTAACATTTCCAAGGATCTCCTTCACTTGATAGCCTTGATAGCTTATGAACCAAGCACATACTTGTTCTTATGCTAACATGCTCTGTTTCAGGGACAGATCCTTGGGAAAGGAAGTATACAGTTGTAATCACTAGTGCAGTACTCCTTTCCTTCACTGCAGACTTTAGGTGATAAGACAGCCAACTCCTGTTGAAAATATTTAAGAAATGTTGCTGTCCACCATTTTCAGTAGGTGTTGTACCCTAAAAAAAGTCTCTTTAAACAGTGTAAATACTGGACCAGTATTTCCCACACAAAAACACAAGCACGATTAGACCAGGTTTAAAGGTTGCAGTTCAGTCAAAGATCTGGGCATTATTTATGATTCAGCATTCTGGAAAGTGCCTTTCTAGAACTTTCAGACAAAATGACCCATCTTTACCCAAGTTGTTTGATTGGAATTATCCAAAGTATTGTGGCTGTGGGCACAGACCCTTTAAGGCTTAGTGGACTGAGAATTTTAAAACACTCCAGTTTGTAAAATTCCCCATAGAAGAAATGAAGCCCTTGGTGAGATGTTATTTCTCTTTTAAGTTTTTTTTTTTTTTTTTTTTTTTTTGGTACTGGGAATCGAACTCATGACCTTGCACTTGCCAGGTAGGTACTGTGCCACTGAGCTATATCCTCGGCCCACTTCTCTTTGTTACTGAGCATGTTTTGAACTACTGTCCAAAATTAGTTATTTGGTAGGGTTGGCTGAATGTTTTCTTAATTTGCTCATTGGTTTTGCAGGAAGAGTTGCAGCAAAACATTAGAGAAGATCTTTGTTTTACACCATCCAAAGGGAACTGTATAATTAAACTGCGCTTCTGGACAGTGCAGAATATAATCAGCTTTATCAGTGAGGATATTGGCTAGGTAATGCTTACTGGGCGAATTGACTACCTTCCTGGCACTGTTTCCTCGTAGGTACAGTCCATCCTTTGACAGTTGCCAAAGCTTTGCGTTGCTTTATTCCCATCCAGTCTGAAGATAAGAACACATAGAGTGAAAAGGTGCTGGCCCTAAACAACAGGATTTGTGTGTAGCAAAGCCTGTCGGTGATCCAGCTGCAGGAAGAATCTGCGGCTCACCACCTGAAAGCCCTGCCTCTGTCCGCACATCAGATAACAAGGAAGAGAGGCCACCTTTCAGGTCATGTGTCACATGAGGAAGTGTCCTGTCTCTGCCTCTGGCCGCAGATCTCAGCCCAAAGGAAGGCCTGTAACCCTACCACCCCAGCAAGCCACAGACCCCCCTGCTGTTCCTGTGAAAATGTGCGCACTTCTGCTTTATGTTAATAGATTTGGGAAAAGCCTATTGAGCAGACACACATCAGGACCTGTAACACACAGACAGCTGAAAATGTGTAGGAAGGACAAGGCCATCAAGAGGTTACTGAGAAGTCACAGGGCGGCAGGCTGGGGTCCTTACCCGCTCGCCCGGGGACAAGAAGACACAGAGTGTCTGGCAGTGGGGTGGCCACAATCTTCCTGCAGGGGACCAGGGCAGATGGGCAGGAGCAGCAGGAACCCGGGTTTGTCCCTCCCTCCCCATAAAGTGTTTCTCCTTTGTCCTCTCCGGTGTTGCAAAGAGGCCTTTGAAAGTTTCACTGTCCCTTAGATCTCTCGGTGAGAGAGCTGTGAATAAACGGGGCCACAGAGCATCAGCCACCGGCCACGGCGGGAAGGGAGTGAAGGAGAAGCAGCCCTAAAGCCCTAAAAAGCGGAGCTGCTAAAGCCGAAGGCAACGTTGCAGCACGGCTTGCTCTCTCTGCACCGCTCCAGGGCTGAACCCGGGAGCTTCAGGCTTGCAGAAGAGTTGTTAGCAGAAAGGTGCTGGTGTCCCAGCAGAACCAGCCTCCAGACTTCCTGTTTCCCTCCTTTTAAGACACAAGAAGATACACATGGAGACCTCCTGGGCTGCACTGCTGACTATGTACTTATGGCCAAGTGCCCTCTCTGCCTCCTGGAGGAAAGGCTCGGCGTACATTGCGTGGATTTGCGAAGCTAGTAACCAGGCCTCTGGCTGGGCACGGTGATGCACCTGTAATCCCAGCTACACAGGAGGAGGCTGAGGCAGGAAGATCACAAGCTCAGGGCCAGCCTGGGCAACTTGGTGAGATCCTGTCTCAAAATAAAAAGTAAGAAGGGCTGGAGATACAGCCTAGTAGTACAGCGCGCTCCGGTCTGGTCTCAGTACTGGTACCCCCCACCCCCTGGAAAGCCCCTGCCCTTCAAACTTGTTCCTGGCGCAAGAAAGCCTCACTTCAACGGTTTTACCGTGATGACAAGGCTGACGACGATGATGATATAATTTAAAAATTGAAGCCTCTGAAGCTGGAGGGAAAGCAGAGGAGAAAAGTATCCTCTTGGGCCTGGCTGGAGCGCAGCACAGCCAGAGACTCCTGTGCCTGTCACACTGCTCCTTCACCAACCCAGCCACTTTTCCAGAAAAGCAGTCTTTTAGATCTGAAAACCCGCTCCTCCAGACGCAGAGACTCTCACCAGGCATTTATGCTCCTTAGTTATTTGGCCGACGATTTACTGCAAACAGCTCTGCAAGACACAGCGGCCTAGAGATTTTGGGGGGCGAACTTTGGAGGAAAGCAGGGCGGTCCTGGGCCGGCTTCATGGCCTCTGGGGACGCAGCCGCGGCCAGGCGGGGAAGGGACAGAGGGCCGCCAGGTCCCTGAGGGTGGTTGTGAGCCGAGGGGCCGGGATCCCACAGAGGCCGAGGGGACCGTGCTCCTCCTCTCCACGCTAAGACCGCGCGGACACAAAATCACAGACAAAACCCGGGCCGCTCCAGGGGAAAAAGCCACAGTAGTGCCTGTCAGGGTTAATCCGGCTTTGCCAGCTGCCGGGCTGTTCAAAATAACACAGGAATAAGCAAGCAAGGAAGAAAGGCAGGCTCCGGACCCGAGAGGCGCACAGAGCCCTGCGCCCTGCCCAGCGAGTCCCGAGATCCTGGAACCCTGAGGACTCCTGTCCGAGGTGAGGACCTCGCTGTCACCGACCGCGGGGACACAGCCCAGAAGCCGGCACTCGGAGCGCACAGCCTGACCCGCGCGGCGACCGTCCTGCCTCGTCACCCCGCGCGGAGCACGGACGCACAGAGACCCAGGGCCCGGGGCGCCCGAGTAGCCTCCGGGCGGCGGCCAAGCCTGACTCAGCCTCCTGGCGTTGGACCCTGCGCCCGCCCCTGCCGCCCGGTGAGGACCGCGGTGTGGCCCGCGGATCCCAACTAGCCGCGTCTACGCGGGCACAGGCGGAAGCAGCAAGGACCCCGCCACCGGGTCCTCCGAGAGTCAGGAGCACCAGGGCCGCGCACCCTCCCCGGGTCTAGCTGCGGGCGCGCTCACCGCACCCGGGTCGGACCGGACCCGGCCGGATCGGGGGTCCACACCGCGAGCACCCTCAGGACCGCCGCCCCGCCTGCGCCCCGAGGACGGCGCGTACCTGCCACGAGGAAGCACAGGAGGACGAGCGCCCGGTCGCCCATGGTCCTGGAGCGGGCGGGCGGCGCGGGCTGCGGGCGGCGAGACGGGGAAGACAAGCAAGGCTGGCGCAGTCAGCAGCGTGAGCTCCCGCGCCGGGCGCACTCCTGCTCCATCCCAGCCGCGGAGCCAGAGCCGCCGCCGCCAAACCCCTCCCACCCGGCTGGGCGTGGGGACTGGGCCGCCCCCACCCGTCGTCCCTCCCTCCCTCCTGCCGCGCTCAGGCCCCAGGAGCCCGGCCCAGGGCGGCCTCTGCTGGACAGTCCGCGGTGGAGACCGGCTGGAAGCCGAGGCAGGAGAGCTGGGAGCGGAGGGTCTGCGGGGGAGCAGAGCTTCGTCTCCCGGGCGTCTCGGTGCCCCCCACGGGCGACGGCAGCCTGACTAGGGCACTGGACAGCAGCGCCTCCTGCGCTCCGAGGCCGGGACGCCAGCCCCGCGGACCCCCGTGCTGTGCGGAGACCTCCCCAGCGGGGCCGGGCTGCGCCGTCCTGGCTGCACCTGGCAGGGTGCGTGCAGCGGCTCCTGACAACGTCGCAGGACACGAAACCCTCGAGAAGATGAGACACAGAGAAAACAAATCACGCGCTCCAAGGCGAAGAGCTGGTGACAGGAGTCGGTGCGAGGCCCAAGGTGACACAGGCTGACTTCTCCGAGGCGACTGCTGTGTGCTGCCCTAGGCGCTGTGCGGGTGCTCCCCGCGCCTTCCACTTCCCACAGCGACCCTGAGGCGGGCACAGGTGTCCACGTCTTCAGGGCACGACCCTGGGTGCGCGGAGAGGCTCACGCGTTCGTCCTGTCCGAGGGCGCACATCCAGGGGCCGGTGACCAGACGCCTGCCACGCGGCTCGCCCTGCCGCTCCAGCCTCACTAAAACAAAGGCAGAGTCCGAAGCCACCATCAGAAGGACCTTTGCTTACTTGCTGCCCTGCACTTGGGACTTCTTGAGTCCTCAGTCCCAGTGGAGGCGGCAAGCCCCTCTGTTTGGGGTGAGCAGGAGCCCCAGTGTCCCCTAGGAAACCTGCACTGGAGGAGGATGAAGTGCGGCGGTCCCTGGGGATCACCTTCCTTCCTACCTGCTTTCTCATCTACCTGGGGCTCTGCTTTGCTTTCATTTCTCGAAGTGACTCTTGTTACAGCAAGGACCAGGGGGTCCCGAGGGCCAGGGCCCACCCCTTTCTTTTAAAAGGAACTGCATTTGCAGTTCCTTAAACTCGTTCTCCTGTGATTTCGACCCCCTTCTCCTTGTGGTTCCTGGTGTAGTCCGCCGGGGCCTTAGGGACGCGTCGGCTATGGCGGAAGTAAAGACTTTTGAAGACCACTTCACAGACAATTAACTCCACTCAAGCTCGACAGCACTTTAAAGGGGTCCCGGTGGAATGCAGGACATGTGCGGCTGTAGCTTTGGTAGCAAGGATGATTGCTGGGTACACAAAGGGTGGCGAGCCCCCCATTCTAATCAGTTAGAAAATCTAAGATTTCAGAGCGGAAATAATGTGTTTCATTAAAATCATTCAGGTTAATTGCTGATTAAAACGTTTCAGTTTACTAATCCAGGCAGAGCATGCGTAATCACTTCCCATGTGCCAGGCTTGCTGATAGGCTGTGGGGTGTGGCGACTGTCACGCCCAGGGTAGAGCAGGTGACGTTGCTGTCACAAGTCAGAGGCTTGGGCAGTGGCAGTTTGTTTATCATCAAAGTCTCCTGTGGCTCCGGGATCCTCCCTGGAGTTGTCCCCGCAGTGAGATGTCAAAGGGTCTGAAAGCTGGCTCCACCTTCAGAGAGGAGGGCGTAGGGTGGGGGTGGGGGAGTGGGGGAGGTTATGGCCGAAGTTAAATCTTTTATCGGAAGTGACTCTCCCGGTTGGGTTTTATGGGCTAAAGCAAGTCAGCAGCCACACCTAACTTCAAGTGGGAAGCACAGTTGCTCCATGTTCCCAGGGAGAGGTGGGAGAGGAAAAGGAGAAGTAGTATAATGTGCACCACTGCAGGTCCTGGTCATCTCTGCCGAGGGGGTCACATACAGGGTGAGCCATCCCAAGAGCACGTGCAGTGATTTATTATGTCAAACGTTACAAATAATAATATCCACTAGCATTCACAGAGCTTCTGCCCATTGCTGTGTTGGTTAACACTTTATGAGACAGATACTGTAGGATCCTACAGTATGCCACCCTAAAATGTGCTTTGTTGGCATGACGGTTACTTTGTGGAACAGCAGCTATAGCAGAAGCTCTGAGAGTAGAGTAGAAGTTGCGCTTTATAGGGGGAATTTAAACTTCTGAGGGAAACTTCCATTTGGAGGAGTGTCTGTCTCCTCCTCATGACTAGGGGTGACTTCAGGTTACCAGGTCCTTGTAATCGGAGACGGCACTGGCTTACACCCCCTCAGCAAACCTTACACTTACAAGGTTCATGCTAAGGAAACTGCCTTTTCCTGACTTTCACTCCTGTTTTGGTCATTCTTAAACTGAATTTGCAGTGTTGTGCACTCTCGTGTCTTACACAAAACTTGCCCCTGGCTGGCTTGGTTCTGACGCCCTGGATTAGTTGGCGCTGTTGGATAACAGATGTGGGAGGACAGCCAGGGGCCGGCTGGGTCTGGCTCTGCGGGTCCCATCCTGGCTGGGAGCTGGAGCGGCGGGGCGGGGACAGTTGGAGGCTTCATCCTAATCCTCTCTCTGCCACCTGCTGGCCGGCTGGTGTCTGAGTACTCTGCATTTTGTCTCAGTGTCTGAGTACTCTGCGTGCGGTGTTGTGATGACACCAGAGACAGTGCCTTACACAACACACAGTGATGTCACACACTTCAGAGGCTGCGAGTCTTGAGGCAGAAGCGCTGGCCCGGTGACTTCCGGGGTCCTCGCTTCTGGGCTGGCAGAGCAGACCCCTCTCTCTTCCTTCCAGGGGAGTTGCTGCCCCCACTCCACCCACCTGGTCTTCTTTACGTTTAAACACCTCCTTGACCCATTTATGCTGAAGACTGAAATTTTTTGAATTTTTGTAGGAAATTGAGATACGTTCCCTATGAAAATTCAAGGAACGAGAATTCAAAGAGAAACCATTTCTTTATGTTTCACTGCTGTGGGTGTTACAAAAGGGCATCACTGGGCACTGAAGCATTTAAACCCTGTCCCCAAGCAGAGTCACATTGGGGGTGACGTCTTCGACACTCGGGTCTGGAGCGTGTGGGAGATGAATTTCACCCATCACCTTCCACCCTCTGATCCCCACTCATATCCGCTCACAAGCCAAATACCCTCACCCCACCCCATAGAACCCCAAAATCCGAGCCATTCTGACAGCAACGTTAAGTCCAAGTCCCACTAAGTGCTCTAAATCAGGTCCAATGAGATGCTGGGTAGTTCCTTCAGGGGAGAATTCCTCTCTGTGAAATGTGGCCCCTACCCATGATGTCAGAAACACAGGAAGGGGGAAGGCACAGGATGGTTCCCTCAGAGCTCTGTGTAAGGATGAACTTGATCACATGAAAGGCGCCGTATATGCTGAGTGCCAGTAGACGTCAGCCATTATCATAGAAGAGAGTGTGAGGTATGCCAAAAACACACCGAGGTCCAAAATGCAAGGCAAAAACGCTACCACCTGCAGCAATTGCGCTTGGCATCCACAGCTACGCCACTTGGGCTCTGTCCATAGTGATGCCACTCTACTCTGCGACAGCTGAGCTCCAGTGGAAAGCCCTCAGCTTCCTGGTACTGTCCCTCCCCACTCGGCCCCTGCAAGCAGGAGGGCAGCAGCGGAGACCCTGGTCTGTTTGTCTTGGCTTCCTTGATCTCCCCACAAGCTGCACCCAAAAACATTTCCTTTGGGCCCGCTGCTATTGTCCCTGTCATTTTGCTTTTCTCTTCTTAACTTTCTCTTATTTTTAATATGGCAAAAAAGCTGAAAAGCTGTTACGCAATATGTGTAAAAGTGTACATTTGTGACTTAGCTAAGAAATACATGCTCTAACACGGCAGTTTCAAAGGGGGTGATAGGGGCTGGGGGTTTAGCTCAGCGGCAAAAGCGCCTGCCTGGCAAGCGCAAGGTCGTGAGTTCGGTTCCCGGTACCGGAGAAAAAAAAAAAAAAAAAAAAAAAACAAAAAAAACAAAGGGGGTGATGAAACACACCTGCTTCCCTGCCTGGACCAGTGGAGTTTGAAGCAGCTCAAGGGCTTTGAGGACGATAAAGTCATGTGCCAGAAATCTTTAATTAAGGACTAAAGGCCTTGAAATATTTGAGGAAGGAAGAACCTGGCTTCCTAGGTGATGCATCAGGAACTCTCTTATTTGAACTAGTTTAAAGCTTAACTGAGTTAATACTGTTAAAACTAGCTCTCTTAGATAGGAATAAGATGGAAGCCACATACTCAAATTAAAAATTTCAGTGGCTGGGTGTGGTGGCACATGTAAACCCAGCACCCAGAACTACACTACCTAAGGAAGACCCTGGCACAAAATAAACAAAACAACAACAAAAGAAGAAAGATGAATTTTAGTACACACGTTTTATTTTTTCACTGCAGAGGACTGAACCCAGTCCTCTTACTTGCAAATACACACTGTACTACCGAGCTATATCCCCGGACCCTGCCACATTTGAGAAAAGGAAAGAAAAGCAAATGAAATTAATTTAATAATTTTTGGACTTAATCCAACTTGACTAAAATATTTACCATTTCAGCAAGTAATGCATATGAAAACATCAGTGAGGTCTTTGATATTCTTTGCCAAGCCTAGGGAAGAGGGCAAGGAAGACTTTCTTCAGCTAGCTGCAGTTGCAGGGCTGAGACTCACTGCTTTGTGGCCTGAGGCAAGGTATCTAACTTGTCTAGTGTCAGCTTTCCCTCTGTGAAAAGGTGGTGCAGATAATACCTTTGTCTAAGTGGCTGCTGTAAGAATCAAACATGTAGGAAGTATTTAGAAGTGAACTTAGGTGAGGCAGATTTTCCACAAATGCTTGTTGGTTTTGGAAGAATCACGATGAGGTTGAAAAGTTGTGATTAACTGTAAAAGCATGCAAAATATCATTGTTAGGTTTGTTACTACTCAAAGGCACTGACATGATCACTTGTCCTAAAAAAAACCTACAAATGAACAGTTTAGAGAATTTCTCAAACTTACACTGCTGAAGCTTATTAGGAACCTCCTTAAAATGTTTACGTACGAAGAGCATCTTAAGATCTCTCAAGATAATCATGGTTTATCTTCTTTTACACTGCACCATTACCCCCCCAAAATGGTAGTTTCTTAAATTAGCTACAGTGTAGAATCTGGAAGCATGTTTCCACAAATACTTGTCTTAGTCACTTTTCTTGTTACCAAGACAATGTAATACCTGGTACCCATGAACTAAAGGAGGAGAGGTTTATTTTGGCTCAGTTTGTAGAGATTCCAGTCCATAGCCAGCTGACTCCAAGGTGACACAACATAGGACAGGGACATCACAGACGAGAAACAGCTCATGGCATAGCTTGCAGGAATCAGGCAGAGATCAAGGGGGGAGGAGGGACATAGACCCCTGAAGGCCATACACTTCGTGATCCACCTCCTCCAACTAGGCTTCACCTCCCAATGTCACATTCAGCTATAAACTCTCAGTTGACTAATCCACAATCCTGTCACCTCCCAAAGCCCCACCTAGGAGTGGATGAGGCTTTTGGGGGGCAGATATCTAGATATCAACCATAACAGCAAAGTAATTTTTAGGTCATATTACATCAAAATCCATTCCTCTATCTTGTACTTGGAATGGGCATTCTAACCATAAAGAATTTTATAGCATTATGCATTGGCCACTTGGAAAATATCACGTCACTCACTGAGTTAAGCAGCTCATCTGAATTGTTACACTTTTTATTATAAAATATCAATTTATAACACTTCTTAATATTTTCACACGTATCCTTTAAAAAGTCTTTAAGGATTTTGAAGCTGTGAAACTAATGGTGAAGGACACAAGCTTCAAAACTTCTCATTTTGTCCTAAAATCTTGATTTTTATTGTTGGCAGTGAGGACCATTAGGATAAGCTAATTTTAGGGAGAAAAGGTCTCACAGATACCCAAGCCTAAGTAACCATAGTTTATCTGTCATTCATTTTTTTCCAAGTAAAAACTGTGTTTCATGAAAAAGGTGGCTTCTTTAATTTGTAACTCAAGTCACCACATATGTGCATCTTCTGAGATCTTACCTTACTCTGGTAACCAGAAGCATGCTTTGTTCCCATTTCACCTTTACTTACGTGCATTGAAGACTAAGATTTGCTGAAACCAATGATTTCTGCTGCTTCATCAAAGACAGAACCCATTTTTTCCCCTTTCAACTGAAGATGCCCCTGGTGAACACCCAGAAATTGCCAGGAGCCTCTGGTGCCAGTGCCTGTGTGTGTGCTCATACACCAGAAGTTTTACCCAAACTTGTTTTCTTAACATCAATGTAAAAGTCAATATGAAATTAAAAGTTAAGTAGTATCTCAGCATTATTATGAAAACTGATTGACTTTGCAGATCTGGGACCATCTTGGAGACACCTAGGGCTATAACTGCACTTTGAAGGACAGCTGCTTTAGAGAATCATCTTAGAAAATTGCCACAGACACTAACTGTGTTCCCTGCCAGGACAGCCTTCCCTTCGGGAAAAGCTCTTTCTCCTGCTCCGAGCAAGTGGCACCAACAGAGGTCCTCCTCCTCCTCCTGTGGAGGCTGCGTCTATCAACCATGGATGCCAGGCCATGTTTCCACATGCAGTGCACAGTGCTGAGATTCCTCGGTTTGGAACAAGAAAATTTCCCTTACACGCACTGCCTGGGAGTGGGAGAACAACTCTTATGGGGTTCTGAGACTCTGCTGGAACAACACCCCCACATGGAGCAGAAACAAGTGTGGACTACGATAGAGAAGCCTGGCTCTCTCAGAGAAAAGTGGGGATGCAGAAGGATTGATAGCATGCCAGTTTTGTTCCACCCACCTGAAGCCTGACCACCCTTGCCCTTTCTACCACTCTGTGTTCATTTTGCTGAATTTATTTTATTTTTCTTACGTTTTCACAGTCTGTAGATTTGTCAGATCAAGCCTCTGTTTCTAGCACACTTTTACCCATCATAACTTGTAACACAAGGCGGGGGACTGACAACTGGTGGTCAACTTATCACACTCAGCTGAACTGAGTAAGCGTGGTGCTGGGTGTGGGAGGCCCACCTCAGGGTTGATGCCAGAGGCACAAGAGGCAGAACTGGAGAAGAAGAAGAAAGGCTGTTGGGAGCAGATAGAAGCTGTAAGGAGCTGTTGGTTCTGTTGGAGGAGCTCGTCATGCTGACTTTCCTGATGAACTTGGCTGTTCTCATTCTTTGAAGGGCTCGGGACCTTGTTGTCACTGAGGATAGCTTCAGTTCACTTTGCAGGAGCTCTGGTCCTCACTCTAAGCATCACTTCCTGGCTTTAGAAGGGAAGATGGCGCACTGCTCAGTCTCCTGGAGAAGCTTGCTGCGTTAGCTCTCCTGATGGGAACTCAGCTGTCTTTATCACTGGAGAAGCTCGGGACCTCACTGTTGCTGAGGATGGCTGTGGTACTCTTTAGGGGAGCTTTGGTTCTTATTTTGAGCATCGCTTCCTGCCTCCAGTACAGATCCCTCAGCCTGCTGGCACAGATGCTTCATCCTGCTGGCACTGACTTCCTGGATTCCATCCCTGACCTTTGGGCCTTCCCAGTGTAGATCTGCGAAATAGGCCTGCATGAGACATTGTCATGGCCTCTGCACCTCCAGTTGGATACATGGGAGGCATTCGCATGGGCTCTGGGTCTTTAGCTGGACTCATGCAGGATATTCTCATGGGATCCAGGTTCTTAGCTGGATTCTCTGGTCTTTAGTGTGTGGACAGATTTCCTGCACTCTTTTGCATATCATTCTTGGGGTGACTGTTATAAATAATCTTATAAAATATGTGTCCTGTATTTTATTATTCCCCTTGCAATATCCCCCAGCCATGACACACATCTCAGCAGATTGCATCTCAGGTTATAATGAATTGGTGTTTTCTCAACTTTTTTGAAAAAAAATTTTTTTTGTACCTGGAATCGAACTCAGGACCTCGTGCTTTAAAAATATTATTGATTGGGGCTGGGGATTTAGCTCAACAACAAAGTGCCTGTCTGGCAATTGCAAGGTCATGAGTTCGATTCCTGGTTATCCGAAGAAAAAATGAAAAACAAACAAACAAACAAAAATATTATTGATCATAGTTTTATTCAAACCATTCATAGAGACTAAGGTTTCATTCACTTCAAACTCAGTTTTGAATTCTCAAATTAAAGACAAAACCAAACAGTATTGGTAATAATGATCAACTCATCAAAACCCAGAAAAGGGGATTAGACATTATTTTCCTTGTCTTTTAATTTGACTTGATGTTGCTCTTTTTTTGTCCTCAACTTACTGAGCAACTTGTGTCACAGAAACTCTAACTAGTTTTGTTTTCTCTGGATATCCTTTTCTTGCTACACAATTAAATACACTTTAATTAATTTACAAATTACAATAAATGACTTTTCTTATTTTGCTAACACATGAATGACTTGGAAACTTACTTTACTTGAAGCTCTATTTTGATTTCTCTAGTTCTGTTTTATTTTGTTTTTTGGCATCAGGAATCGAACTCATGACCTCAGGCTTGCCAGGCAAGTGCTTATGTTGCTCAGCTATTTCCCCAGCCCATCTATTTTGATTTCTGTGAATAAAGTATCCTTTAACCAGATTTAGGTTTTAGACAGTTTTCCTTACTATTCGGGGATACTGTACATTGTGAATAGCGTGGTGCTTATTCAGTATGGTATTGCTAACGTGTGTCTTATTCTTTGAACACTCCAGTGGCCTAAGACAGTGTGAACACCACAGTCCTCTTGGATGCTCCAGACTCACTCTCAGCTCCTGGTCTTGCCGTGTGACCTGTCCCTCTCACTGAGTCCCATCACAGTGCCATCTGTCAGAAGGTGACACAGCCCAGGGAGCTGTAGAGAGAGGTAGAACAAAAGGGCTGCCGGATTAAAACTTTCAGCCTCCAAAGCTGCAAGTCCAGCAAACCTCTTTAAACATCACCTGCCTGGCCTCCAGTATTTCATTACAGTTGAGGAAATGGAGTGAAACATTTTCTTTCCCTTTTCCCATAGAATCGAGTGACGTTCTTACAAATTACCCTTGTGTGTCCCTTTATCACCAGGGGTACATGCCCTTCCCAGCCTACCTTCTCAGTGGAGCCCAGCAATCCTCCAAAAGCCTTAGCTCTGTGCAAGGAGTTCCAGTCCATTCATCCAACCACTGTGAGCCACGTTCCCGGCTTCTGCTCACCGTCTGGCTGGTAACCCAGGGTGCCCACAGCTCTGCCAACTGCGGGCTGTGCTCACTGCAGCTCCATTCACTCTGCATTTGGGCCTCTGAGGTTTTCTCTTGCTTTCTTTCAAATCTTACTAGATATCTCAGGAAAGATTATAGTTCTTTATCCAGCATTTTGAAAACAGTTTGTAGTACAAGGTGGTTTTTTGAAACAACTAAACCTTCATAGTTACCTTTCCCTTTTCTTTTTTCTTTCCTTCATTTTCTCTAACTCAACTTCTAATTTAAACCTTCTAGCTTTAGCTTTAGTCACTATAAGTTACACTTACCTTCTGAATTTTTTTTTTATTGAGGCAGGGTCTAGCTATGGAGATCAGGCTTGCCCTGAACTCATTATGTATGCAGTCCTCCTGTCTCAGCCTCCTGAGTGCTGTGACTACAGTGGTGTACCACCCTGGCCAGCCATCTTTCTAGATTTTAAACACTGTAGCCTCAGAATCTTACACAATGCTAGCTTTCAAGCAGGAGTGAGACTGTTTGGTTCTTGGTTGTCTGTCCATTTGCACACCTCGGTCACTTCTGAGCTTCAGTTGTCCTCTTCAACCTGATTCTTCAGACTCAGGGCCATTCTGCTAAGGTTGGGGTGTAGGGATCTGCACAGTCACCTAGATTCTCATCAGACCAGTCATTTTGTTACTGAGAGATTTTACCTCTTGTAGGGGCTGTGCCTAGGAAGTAGGCCACAGGTCTCCTCTGCAATCAGACCCTTAGGTCCTTCCCTGTGCTCATTATTTACTTTCTCCTCCTAATCCCAGGGGTTTCTAGTTTCGGGGAAATCATACTCCTTTCATGATTCTGGCCTACGAACTCTGTCCATACCCTAATCTTCTCCCAGCTTTAGGGATTAGGTCTTTAGAAACAAAAGCTAGGAAGATTACCCAGGAATCCCTGATTTTCTCTGCACCACGATCTTCTTCTTTCCTCGCTCCTGCTCCTCCAAGCTGGCAGTGAGAACTGGATTGACTGACATCTTGAATGAGGACAAGGTAAGAAAGAGGTAGAACAGGGGCTGGGGATTTAGCTCAGAGGCAAAGCGTCTGCCTGGCAAGCGCAAGGTCGTGAGTTCGGTTCCCGGTACCGGAGAAAGACAAACACAAAAACAAACAAACAAAAAAAAGGTAGAGCAACATTTTAAAAGTAGATTAAAGTGAAATGATAGGAAAACACTCAAGGGTAAAGGGCAACTGGGATATGGGAAAAGAGAAGGGAAAGAAGGAGAAATTGTGTATGTATGTATATACAGGATAGTTAACATGGTTGTTCTACTGTCTTCTATTTCTTTGCTGAAAGAAACTGTCAGTGAGTCCTTGGTTGATCAGTATTGCATGTCTATATCTGTTTTCATGAGAAGCCACTTTGAAGATATCAATATGTAATACAACAAGCATTGTTAATTCCCTACCGCTTTGTTTGTAACTCCGTATTGTCTGTACTGTTCTTTTGCTGTTCTGTAAAATGTTGTCTGTCTGTTAATGCTTTCCTCCTTTTATTTTTAAAATAAAAAAATAAAAAAAAGTAGATTAAAAATATGTTTCTGCTGCATGTGTGAAAGATAAGTGTAATATTTCTGAAAAAAACGTAGTAACTGAGATAGAGTAGTGGCAATCAAGGAGGGAAAAAAAGAGTTGAGAAAGCTTTTGTGAGTAAAGCAATTGTACTACTAACAGATGATCTGTTGGTTAAGGGTCAGGTGGGGTCCATATCATATCTGACTTCCAGGTTCCGGCTGGGCCAGTTCTGGGACCCTATTTATTGAGCTGTGGAATTTCACAGAAACAAACAATTATGAGAACCTTTTTATTTCCATTTTCCAACTTGACCATAGAATCCTATCTGTGAGTGAATAGCATCTGTAAGAATTAAAGATGTAAAAAATCTAATCCTTATTACTACTCTATCATATCTCTGGTCCTCTTCAAAGCAGCTTGACTTCTGGGTATTTCCTCGGCTTTTCACATAGCTGTCAGTCTTTTAAACATGACCAAGCTTCTTCCATACCTTTCTCTATGGGGGAGTTGTTCAGCTATTGAAACTGCAAAGAATGACAGAGTAGAATGCTGGAATGCTCCTGTCTTTGGTAGACTATTTGATCACAAATTTTGAATCATTTCTATCATCAGACTCCTGACTTTTAAACCACAGAAACTGATTCTAGATAATTTAGGGAAAGAATATAGCTCAAAATTTAAGGGAAAGTTAAATATCAGGCCTCAGAACCCAGGACTGTTCAGAGAAAGAGTAGCAGGAACTAAAGGTGAATTTTGTTATGAGCCCTTCAGGGTGTTGAGGAAGGAGCATCTTCACCCATTTTCTGTGGATTAGCAGTCTTGAGTGAATGGGCTTAATTGATTTAACCTGTGTATATACCATTCCTGTCCCCAAAGGTGAATGGATGGCACCACCATAAAAAAAGACCAAGGAACTTAGGGAAAATTATAGTCTTCTAGGGTAAAAATTACTTGGATAACTTTATAACTCTTCTTCCTCTTCCTCCCCTTCCCCTTCCACTCCTCCTCCTCCTTCTTTTACTTTTCTTTTCTTTCTTTTTTTTTTTTTTGAAGGTGGATCTCTCTCTATGCAATTCAGGCTGGACTGAAACTCACTGTATAGCCCAGGCTGGCCTCAAACTTGCTGTGATCCTTCTGCCTCAACCCCCTGAGTGCTGGGATTATAGAACAATGCCACCACACCTGGCTTGGTGGCTTTATTTTTTTTCTAGCCAGTGAAGACGCAACCTTTGAGGAATCACTGGATAACAGTGGCATGGTCACCCTCCCCTCATTATGTAATCAGTTTTGATGTTCCTACCATCCTACACATGGTAGACAGCAAATTTATAGCCGTACAACTTTTCTGCAAAAATTAACTCCCATGTCACTTACTCCCTAACTTAATAACAAATCAGTTGTCTGGAGGGAAAAATAAGGCCACCGTACATTATTGAGCCTTTGGCTAATGAGCATCATAAATCTACTCACTGTGGCGCTCAGGTGAGGTCACAGGTCATATGAGCCAATGAACCAGCAGCCATTTGAGGGGTACATATAGATTATTGAAGATAGGAGAAGGGTCAGCACAGGAACCGCTGCCATTGCCAGCATCTCCACAGCTGTCAGCTTATGAAATCACTCTGCCCTCGCAGGACATTACCTGTGGAAATACCGTTCTGCTGGCCTCAGCCCTGAAACAAGACTCGGGTTCCCTTAACGCCCGTGATCTCTAATACACTTGTTCTGACTATTACAGAATTTTTTACTTTACTTGCCATTTGGGTGCACATTCACTGTTATTTAGGTAATCCTTTATGCTTATGAGACCTCCAAAGAGATTAGTAGTCCTTGTCTTTAGATGTGGTAAGAATTCACAAAATCTAGAGCTCTTTAAATTGTTTCTTCCACTTAATGCTAATAAGAATACACTGAGCTGCAGGGCCGTTCTATTTCAATTCTTTATATTCTTAAATATGGCCTTAGAGGCATTGCTAGGTGCTCTTTCAGGCTACCTCGGACCACAGTGCTGATAATGAAATCGGGGGGGGGGGAGGGGCTGGGCTTGGTGATTACAAACGCTGTGGGAGCCAAGGCAATGCTGAGGAGACAATGGCCGCCATTTTGCTCTATGTAAAATGACACAAGGAACTACAAAAGCCTCCAAAAAGTCAGAAGAAGCTTTGTGAAAGTTACTTTTCATAATTCAAAGCATCAGCATGAGGAAGGCCTTATTAGGGCCACAGTTTCCTAGACAGAATGAAGCAGAAATTTGTGTAATTAACAGGCCATGTATGGATGAGTGGATTGTGAGGATCGTTCAACTCAGTTAGCTCTCGATGGCTCATCGTATGTGTGTGTGTGATTCCATCAGCCATCTGGTACAAATGAACTCGGCTTCTCATACGTGGCAGGAGGTGTCCTGATAAGGGCACTGTTTCTCAGCACCTTGCCCTTGCGCAGGACTCTTTTCCAATGAGATGTGATAGGACGTGATCTGTGTCCCCTTCAGGCTGGTGCCGGTAAGATGGAAGGAAGCAGAGCTTCTCTTCTGCCTTCCCTTCTTTCCCCACGATGGAGGAGCCAGGGACAGCTACATGAATTATATGAGCAAACAACCAAAATGTATTGTGTCAGGCCACAGGCATTGCTGGGTTTGACATTAGCGCTAATGACACTCTGATTTTTACAGTATCTTGAGAATACTTGAGTGATCCCCTCCCTTAACCTGTGTCTTTACATTTGTCCATTTGTCCGCCCATCCGCACACTCAGCAAGTATTACTGTGAGTGTCCATTGCACGCTGGACACTTCACTGAGCAGCAGTCATGAAAGGATGGGCAGGGTCCCCGGTTGCCCATTGGGCTGGGGTAGGTGTGTCAGGGGTGGGGAGAGAGAGGGGGGTGAGAGAACGCATGATGCACCTGTGAAACATGACAGGAGACGTAGCGGGACATCAGCCCATCCTGGCAACCAGCACGGCTTCCGTAACGGGACTCCATGTGAGATCAGAAATGTGGGTGGGGACAAGCAGACCAAGGCTGAGCCCTGAGGGTGGGGAGAGGGAGTGGAGGGCACTCGCAGCCCAGGGAGCACTTCCTGTCAGAGCCCTTGGGTCAGGTAAGTGCAGGCAGAGTGAGCCAGAGCAAGAGGACGACTGCATGGTATTTCACTGGCAGGATTCCGTAGCAGACAAGCTGGGGAAGGCACCAGTGTTTGCAGAGGTGTCCGGCACGATGGCACTTTCAGGGCACACCCAAGACAGGTGCCTTCTGAAGGGAAGCTCACACGGAGCCAGAGTGGTGATCAGCTGCATCTCCCCTTTGTGCCATGCCCAGCCCGGGTGGGACCACCCAGCAGGCGAGGAGCAGCGTCCGTCCCTAGTGAGGGCACTGCCGTGCCTCTCCTTCCTCTGCAGCCTTTCTTTTAAGAGTGTTAACCCATTCTTTCCAGATAAATGCACTTGCAAATCAGAAGCCCAAAGTGGTCACAACGATCTCCTTGCCTTCTCCTTCTCCTTCCCCTTCTCTTCCTCTTCTTCTAAAAGACAGTCACTGTATTTCCTGTGGAAAAATTGCTACAGGCATGGTATACACTGACTTACTGTGTTGTACGTTCATTGGAGATCACAGAATAAAGACCAGCTGCCTCTGTTTCACCTTGTAGCTGGGAGCCATGGTAGAAATAGTCATCGTATCGCAAAGACCCCTCCTGGCACCTTCCCTGGGCAATGCACACATCTGGCTGGGCACTGCTTCCTGCTGTGTAGAACAGGCAGAGGAGCCAGGGAAGCCAGGCCAGCTGGTAAATATCTGAGCTGAGTTACACTAGCGTTTGACACCCACAGAAGCACAGAACAGCTGTGCTTTTTGTCTTAGGAGAGAAGTACGATGACTTTGCTGAGGCCTGGATTAGGTTTAGTTAAAATGAAGAGCAACCAGTTGAATACCCATCATCCTCAGGAGAGTCACTCACCAGCAGGTCTCTGCCCGCTGCTTCCCTGTGTGCAGTGAGGAAAATATCAGTGCAACTGCTCCTTGTGGTCACATTCATGTTCTGCCCCAGCTCCATAGCAGATGCTTAGACAGCACCGTGTGTGTGTGTGTGTGTGTGTGTGTGTGTGTGTGTGTGTGTGTTTGTGGGCATTGAATCTGGGGCCTTATTGTTGAGCTCTATCCCCAGCCTTTCTCCCCCTTTTTTTGAGACAGGGTCTCAATAAGTAGCTGGGCTGGAAATTAGGATTCTACTGCTCCAGTCTTGCAGAGTACTGGGATTGGGGGTGTCTGCCACCTTGCCTGGTAACAGTATTGTTTTATAAGCCAGGTCAGAAGTAGTCTGGAGCTTGTCGATGGTGCGATGCATGGCTCTATTTTCAGCCAGCATGACTGTTTGTATGGGATAAAAAATATCGCTTGGGTTTTATTAGTAGTATTTTGTAGATGAAGAGATGGTTAAATGGCTCCCCCAAGGTCAGACCTCTAGTGGGTGAGGGAGCCCTGGAAGGTTCTGAGCCCTTGCTCTCTCGGTCAGCCCTGCCATTCCTCTAGGGCCTGTGATGTGTCATGTCCTGGTTATCGCTCCCCACCCCAATTCTCCTCACCTCACCAGGAGCTACAGGAGCCGTGGGACAGGCACTGGTCCTGCCTGCTCTGCAGCCCACCTTTCCCCCAGTCCCTATGCCCCCCAACCTGGGCTCTGCGACAACAATTTCTTCTGCAGTAGGCTGCTCTGGTTCTCTCTTGCTGGGACATGGTGACCCAGCTTGTGCCTGGGCCTCTTGTCTCGTCTATCTGTGGTGGATTGGTTTGGGTTCAGTTTTGGGGCCCCCACCCTGGTCAAAGCACCGGGCTTTCCCCAGAGTTCAAGGGGAGGCTCCCAGTCTGACTGCAACCCAGGTCTCTGCCCAATCTGGCTTCCTACTCACCCCCCTCCCTTTGCTGATGGCCAGAGAGGGAGAAGGAACCAGCTGGTAAAGACAGAAGGACAATGAGCTTCCAGTAAATGGCTTTAACCTTTTAGATTTCTAGGCTTATAAAAAAAGAACAACATTATCCAAATTGTCACTTTGTTTTGAGGATTAAAGAGGTGATAATTTTACATGGATCTAACACATAGCAGACATTCAGTAAATATTATTGTGAGAATCTCCTCAACTAGTTCACAGTTTTTTAAAGCACTGAGAACGGAATCTAGCACATGATCTGCTTTACACTAAAGTGAGCCATCCATGAAAATTTTGGTGCTAAAAGAGACCTCTGAGGTCATCAAAATTGACTTTTGTTTTCTTGTAGTGGGAAACATTCCTTATTTAAATCTGGCCACACCGTTTGTTTTTTAATTTGTGTTTTCAAAACATATTTTTACTTTTCATTCACTTGCCTCTGGCAGTGCCAAGGATGGAACCCAGGGCCGTGTGCCTGCCAGGCAAGTACTATAGCACTGAGCCACATCCCCAACCCCTTGCTTTTTCTTTTTAGTTGCCACATAGTTGCACGTATTTAAGGGGTGTAGTGTGACATTTCGGTCCTTGTATATGACATAGAGTGATCAGATAAGGGTAAGTGGCATATCAATCATCCTAATCATTTCTTTGTGTCCATAACATTCAAAATGCTCTCTACTCATTATTTTGAAATTTCCTGTTGAGTGTTGTCAGTCACAGTTATCTCACTGTCCATGAGAACAGGCACATCCGAGTCAGCCCCTGCTTACTGACTATCCTCTGTGGCCCTCTCCTCACGTATCCTCCCCTGCTCCGGGAATCAATGTTCTCTGCTTTAACTCCACAAGATCCACTGTCCATCCTCCACGTACAGGTGGGGATGGGCGGTAGCCCTTGCTGAGCCTGGCTTATTTTGCTTCACATAGTGCCCAGGCTCTTGTCCTGAATGAAGATTTGGACAAGAAATGAAGTAAAGAGGTTTACACTCATTAACTGTATTAAAGGTAAAAAAAAGAATGGAAAAGAAATATGCTCTACAGAGTGTGTGTGGACTAGTTAAAGAAGGGAAAGGAACACACTCTGTAAAGCATAGAGCGGGCCACTGAGAAAGAAAGAAGAAGCCACGAGGCCAATGGCTGTCTTTTGTATCCTCCGTTCTGATGTCAGATGTAAGCCATTCTATCAAAAACCTGCTTGACCTTGTGCCCCAAGAACTGATGATAGCATTTTCTGATTGGTCCCAGGTGTGGAGTGTGGAAGATGTTCTGCATATGTGTCCTGGGTCTCAGTGGTTGACAAGTCATGCTCACTTGCTCAGCTGCTTTGCTATGCCCTCATATCCTGCATCAGAAGTACTGACAGATTCAGTGGCTAGCAAGGGCCCTTTTCTGGGTACTGTGTGATTGTTGACCTCACTAGTGGGGTCCAAGGGAGATTTTTGCAGGTGAGGCTCCCAGGTTAAAGGATGAACATGTGTGAGGCATCAGCAACAGCAGCAAGCAAGAGGGAGCAGAACAGAGCACAAGAAAAGCCTGAATCTTCATTGTTTAACTCTTATATATATCATTATGACGTATTTACATTCTTCTGTGGTGGGATACCAGTGCATGCATGGTTGTCTAAAGCTAAGTCATGATTGCATAAGCACATCCCACCCTGTGCCTGCACTAAACAGTAGCTTCATGTTCTCAGGTATCTTCAGGTGCCCTGAGCTTTGACACAGCCTGAGAAGTTCCTCACAGTGGTGCCTTCTAAGTTGTGTTCTGCTGTGGTGGAAAGCACAGGGCAGCTCTCTGGGCTGTTTTGGAACGGCAGTAACCCCCTTCTTGAGGTTTCACAGCCTCACTCAGTCACCCTGCAAAAGCCACACCTCCTAACACCCTGATACTGGTGATTAGATTCTGATCTACCAGGGGGGTGGGCACAGCTGTCAGACTACAGCCAACAGTCAGAGTCATAAAGGACCCACACAGGCTCCATTCCCATTCTGAGGAGGCTTCTTTTCCCTGAGCTTTGACTTCACATAAAAACATTCTGATGTTGTAGGAAAACTTCTGCAATGCAAAACAACATTATCAATCAAAGCATGTTGAAAATAAAAGCCCAAGTTATTGAAATCTAAATGAGGACAAAATACATTATCTTTAGTACCATTAAGAAGAACTTGTTGGATGCTGAATAGTTCTTGAATAAATTCAAAACTCCAGTATCACAAATGATAAGTAAGGAAATACTCCTTTAGTTCTGCCAGTGTATTTAAATTTAATTAGTTTTATTTTATTTTGACTGTGTTAAAAGCACTTACCTTTAAATCTAGCTTTTCAACAAATATCAAAGTGTACAATACAATGTAGTTTTGTTAATTATTCCTAATCAAATTCAAAATAAAAAATTACTTCACTGCAAATTCCTTGACCAAAGCTCACAAGCAAATTGACAAAGTTAAGCAGTAGCAAAGTAAATTTCTCTCCCTAATAAATCCTCCCTGTTCTCTTCCTCCAGTTCCTCCCTATATGGGAGGACCTATCTCAGAAGAAAAAAGTTCTGTCCTGATAAAGACAATCCAAAGTCACCCTGGACTCTTCATGAAATGACTGTTCTATCAATTAGCTCTCATTGCTGGTATTAAATATCCAGCACACACCATTGAAAGGGTGGAAGGTTACTTTGACTCATGATTTCAGAGGGTTCAGTCCATAGTTATCTGGTTCCAAGGCAAAAGTGGCCAGGAAGAAAAGCCTGGAGGAGCAGAGCTCTGCATCTTATGGTAGCATGAAGCTCTGCATCCTATGGTAGCCAGGAAGCAGTGGAGAGAAAGGAGCTGGGGACCAGAGCACACCTTCCCAGATCACGTCCCCAGAGACCCACCTCTTCCAACTGGGACCCACCTCCAAACAGCACATTCAGTATGACCTCATCAGTGTGTCAGTCTACCAAGAAACCTGACACTCCATGGTCCAATCAACTTCCCAAAACCCCAGCTTGGAACACATGAGACTTTTGGGAGACATTACCATAACCATAACACACTGGATTTATTTTCAGAATGGAATACACCCCCACAACCCTCCTCTAAAGATATACTAGTAGAGTGGTTCCCAAAAACATACTTTATGGCAAAACCCAAACCCACATCAGAAGCAGTCCTCCCCTTGCCTTCTTCCCTCACCATCTGCATTGCTTTCCTAGAGCTGCTGCAGCAAAGTGCCCAGAAGCACTTGAAGGAAATTTCTTGTCTCATCAGCCTCTGTCTACAAATGGGAAACCAAGGTGTTGTCAGAGGTGCACCCATTCTGAACCCTGTGGCAAAGGACCATTCCTGCTTCTTCCTGGCTCCAGGGTTGGCCAAAAGTCCTTGCATTTGCTGATGTGCAGTTGCATCACTCGCTCAATCCCTTGTCGTCACATAGCCATCTTCTCCCAAGGGCCTCCTTTACCTTTTCTTAGAATTGCATCACTCATACTGAGTAGAGGCCCATGCCACTGCAGCATGAACTCATTTGAATCTAACTAATTACATTTGCAAAGATGCTATTTCCAATATTCTGAAGTGTAATAACTGAGGTTTCAACAAACCCGTTTTTGAGGGAGGAAGCAAAATTTAACCCATAAAGCATTTCTAATTGCAAAAACCTCTTGTCTATTTATGCACAGACGAAGTGGATGAGCCCCTGTGGCTTACGCCCCTCTTTCCAAAAGCTGTCCAAGCCAGGACTCAGTCTTGACCTGGCTGCGAGGGCCTCTATTCTGGGTAAGAGTTGCAGTGTTTACTTCTGCTGAATGAACCTTAGGCTCCCACTTGGTTCCTCACCAGATAGAGTCCCTGCTGCCTAGAGTCCTATACCTCACCCCCACATCACAATTCACTGCTGTGTTGCCTTGCATCCTGTTGTGTGGCTGTCTCTGCCAAGAGAAAGGAATCCCATTGTCTACCTCGATTTGGGAACTTTCAGTACCTCACTCAGATTGACGACAGCATCTCATTGAGCAAGCTGGCCTAAATGATCTGCTGATGGACCCCATCTCAAAACTAAAATTAAATCAAGGCTTTCAAGCAGGATGTTCTATCGGCAGTGGAAGCTCTCATTCAGAAGGGCATCTCCTGAGGCAGGAGTCAGATCAGATGGTAGATTTACTGTTCTTTCCAGAGCTTGTCAGCCAGCCAAAGACTAGAAAGGAAACATCAGACATAAATGAATGTTGTGCTCATCAACTTCCTCAGACTATAACAAGTGCCTAGGACAGTGATAGTGAACCTAAGGTACTCTGTGTCTGCACATGAGCCAAGTTACCTGTCTTGGTTACTTTTCTCTCGTTGCTGAGACAAAATACCTGACGCCTAAAATTAAGGAAAGAAAGGTTTATTTAGCTTACAGTTTGTGGAGGTTTCAGTCCATACTTGGCTGGTTCTGAGGCAGAAGGTAGCAAAGCAACAAGAGCAAAGCGGGGAATGGCAGCTGAACAGCAAAGCAGCCAGAGCAAACAGGAGGAATCCGGGCAAGCAGCTTCTTTCCCTCCCTTACTTTGTAAACAGGCTACCCCCACCTACGGGGAGAGTAGCTCTCACATAATCTCCATGCTCTCCTCTTCCACAGGCTCAGGATGCATACAAAGTAAGCACCCTGGCTTCCTGCTGAGTCCCTTAGCCAAACCTCTAGACTCCCCAAGTTGACACAATGTATCAACCATAACATTACCCCAGCAGCTGAACATGGGAGAACAGTGTGTGTTGTCATATGAGCCATACCTGCAATCCCAGCACTCGGAAGCCTGGGCCAGAAGAACCACCAAGAGTTCAAAGCCAGCCTGGGCTATATAGTGAGACACTGTCTAAAACAAGCAAGCAAGCAAACAGACAAACAAACAAACAAAACTTTTTTAAAAAACTAAAACCTCAGTATTCAGGTTTAAACGCTTAACAGTTTACCTGAGCATCACTAGAGCAGTACATTTGTTTATGTACTAACTATCCTGAGCATTGCTTGGGCCAGTGTCGTTTCAACCAGTCAATTGTTACATTGAATAAATTTGATAAAGCTGTCATTTCCATATTTCCTATTACATTATCTTATAAAAGTTAATGAAAAAATAATGTACAATTTTTGGTCATGTTGTATTTTTAAATAATTGGACTGGTAAGTGGTTAATTGCAGTGTTGGCATTTTACAATAAAGAAATGAGTTTTGGGTTGCAGTTTGGGCACTGATCTCTAAAAAATTTGCTATCAATGATTTAGGATAATCAACTGACAAGGAGAAAAGGCCTGCCCTGGCTCACAGTGTGGAGGGTCCAGTCCATGGCTGGTTAGCTCCTGTGCTTCAGAACAGGGTGTGCTGCAGGGCAAAATCTCTCCCCTTGCATCCAAGAAGCAGAAGAGAAAAAGAGTGAGGAGGGCCAAGGTCGCACTGCCCCCTCAAACCACCTGAAGCACACCCGAGCCACCGTAAGACCATGCACAGTCCCTGCTGCTGAATGGTTCCACCACCTCCCGTGGCACTAGATTTGGAGACCAAGTTATTCTGTAAAGATAGAAGTGTGCTTGTGAAGTTGGGCATGATGTGAGGATGCTTCAGAAACAAAAAATATTTCTCATTGCTGCCAGTAACCCATTGAAAATGGGCAACAAGGTAAGGAGCTTAAAATGTGCTTCTACTTCTTAAAGACATGGCTGATATACAGTCTGAAACTAGGCCCAAAGAGATAGCAGAGAAGCTAAGGGAGATGTGCTAGCAGGCTATTGTGCCAAACTTGCAGTTGCAAGTGGGGTTACGATCTTAACCAAACCACACAAGAAAAATCTCTGGAGTGATGCAGAGAGACCATTGTAAAACAGTAAGGGTTAGCTGCTGATTTGGAAGCAGAAGAGTGGGAAATGTTTCATTCTACCCACTATTCCTGCCATCTGTGGCAATCTCCCACTAGCTGTCAGTAACATCAAGTGATTAACATGAGGTGACTTCAGAGAGGACATAATAAATTTCTCCATAACCCTACTCATCCTGATATAGACAAATGTTTTCTAGAATCAACACATATGGGGAGATTTTAAATAGATAGTTGAAGGCCATGTGACATCTGACAATAGTATAACCCTGAGAAACTGAGCATGAGACAGCACCTGGAATAAAGACTTGTGGGTCCATTGCACACCTGCAGGTGCAGTGTTCCTCACTTCCATCCTCTGCACCATTTGAATGTGTTAGTTATCGTACATCATTTTCAGAAGGGACAGAAGCTGCAGTGTTTCTTTACCAAGAAGTCACGATGCTCATACTCACTAAAGAACTGCTAGATGTTGTATTTACAATCTAGAGAAATCAACATTATATTAAGTAACCAATTTACAGGGACTATTATAAAAGCATTTAGTTAGATATTACTCCATACTCGGAAATTGCACATGGTGCTCCTTTCATCACCCACAGTCTTCTGAAAAAGCTGAAAGAACAAGTGTCATTTGTAAATTAAAATCGGTGAACCTTTCAGAAATCAATGGACTCTCATGGTGCTTCCCATGGCCCATAACGCCATATGATTTCTTTCCATGGGGACACACTGGTGATCCTCTGAGAACTGGTAATGGAACGCTCACACATTTAGGAATTTCATCTCTAATATGAGGCTCCAGCCTGATTCACACAGATGTAGCAAAATATCACAAACTACTCTTGTCCTATACTAACAGGTTAAGGCCACCTTCCTGTGACTTCTGTTGAAATCACCTCTTTGTGACTGTCTTGGTTACTTTTCTCTCATTGCTGAGACAAAAATACCTGACACCCAGAATTAAGGAAGGAAAGGTTTATTTAGCTCACAGTCTGTGAAGGTTTCAGTCCATACTTGGCTGGCTCCAAGGCAGAGTGGCACATGGCAGAGGGCAACAGTTCATGGTGGTGGAAGACAGCAAGAGCAACAAGAGCAAAAGGGAGGAGCAGCAGAGGGAAGAGCAAGCCTCTGTCCCTCCTTTATATTGGTATGCAAACTACCCACCCCAGGGCTGTATAGCACTCACATCCATGAATCAATCATAAACTCTAAAAGCCCACCACATGACTGAATGTGGTTTTGGGGGGACACCCAGGCACAAATCATAACAGTGACCTTCAACCAGTAGATATATTTTTTCTATTGGATGAGACACCAAGGAGAAATTGCTCTTGAACCTTATTGACTATAACCTTGTCAAGTATTGTCAACAACACGTACAACAGGGAAATGACAGGGAGTTAATTCTTGGGTTATCATTCAGAGCTGAATTAGCCACCAGAATGCCACTCATCTGAAGGTTACTCCAACAGGAATCTCAGAATGAGGCCTCAAGAGATCCTCATGAAGAAGCTGGGCTTCAGAGGCAGATGCCTATGCCAAGACTGCCAGAACAAGCTGGTGACCTTAGAAAGGATGAAGAGCCACTATGAGATGTTGAACCAGAATCTCTGAAAGATACCTTTTGTTTTTCACTGTTTTCTTATAATCTTATGTTATCATTCACACATAACAACCCCTATTCTGATTTCTTTTTTTCGTAATAAATTTTAGATCAGACTGTGCCACCTTTAATGTTTTTATTAGGGTATCCCAAAGAGTAGTCATCACTGTTAATGCTGTTGATTGCTGCTCATCCCATCCATCCTTGGGTCCCCATGATAAAACCTGAGGGTAAAGTTCTGTTTGATCAAATGGGCTCACAGAGAGTTATACTGATACGTTTCCACTTGCACCTAAATGTCCTGAAATAAATCACTCTTGACTTTGCCACATCCTTCTCTTCCAGAAAAAGGACTCTCTCTGATAAGAACCTATGTTTTAAAATTCTAATATAGCCATCTTTATTGTGCAGGGGACCCAATACTTGACATCTATGAGACTAACAGAGACCCAAACATGTAATTCAAATATTGCAAGTCCTTGCTTCTTACCTTATGCCATAAATGTCTTGCTTTTATTGTTTTCCTGGATCTCCATGTCACTCTAATGGGTACCACTTCCTTTGTACCCAGGATGCCTGGTATTTCTTGCTTTAGCATAGTACAGTGGTACCTTTGTTCATGAACTTAATTCATTCCATGATTCTGGTAGCAAACTGAATTGAATGAGATTGGATGAGAATTAAATCAAATTTTCCCATAAAGCCAACATTGAACCTAACCACTGAATTTGATTTGGTTCTCATCTAATTTGATTTGAGACCAGAATCACAGAAAGAATTAAGTTTGTGAACAGAGGTACCACTGTACTTCATATACTTTAAGAATAGTATTCTGATATTCATGTACACTGGGGACCTTAATTCTGTTAATTACCAATACAGAAAATTCTGATTCAGATGTGAGGTCTAAAACAATGCCAGCTTTGATTATTCATTATTCCACCTGGGAAAACTTCTGAGTCATTGTAGATCTTACTACTACAGTTAAAATTACCTAATTAATAGTTAACACAGTTTGTCAGTGTCTAGGCTATGCTTGATGATATTGTTATTGCTAATTTTAGCCAGGAAGCTATACATGATGTAATCAGTTGTTCACCCTTGTATGACATCACTGATTGTCTGGAACCATAATCTTTCCCATAGTCCAGTACCAAAGGACTGAGTGCTGATCCAAATAGGCAGCAACTTCTCATCCCTGATAAATTTGGGAGGTAGGATCTTGGGACACATGCAAAGACCAAGAGCTATCTGCACCTAGAAAACATCTCTGTGGAAAAGACATTCCCTAAGGAAGCCTTGATGCTACTGATAAAGCTACCTAACACAAGAAACTTACAAGCATGGACACAGAAAGCAAATTAAAATTAAAAAATGGAAAAAGACAAGATGCAGAAGGAAAATGCAGTGACAGGCCTCGAGCACAGAAGTAAAAAAAAAAAAAGATGAATCAAGTTATAGAGTAAATCAGAAATAGTTTTTCAGGTAAAAAAAAGAGATGATGACCACAATGAAGAACTTGCTCAGTGAATGTAGAGTAAACATAAATTAAAAAAAAAAAATAGAGAGCCTTAGGAAAATGATGGAAACCATGAATACCCAGCATAAGGTAGTAATGGAATCCATGAAACAGATCCAAACAGACATCCAGGAAATTAAAAATTTCATTAGAAGTTTGCAAAACTGAAAGAACAAAAGTGAAGACAGGGCATCAGACCTAGAAGACAGGAGTATAAGCAGCAATCCTGAAAAGAAAGATCTCTTAAAAATAGCAAGAGACCATAAAAAATCAATCCAACAGGTGCAGGATGATGCAAAGAAGAACAACATAAGATTGAAGTCTATCAAAAAGTAGGTGAAAATAACATAAAATTCAAGTAATGGCAGAAAAATCCCAAATATAGAAAAAGAATTTGATATAGAGTTAAGAGAGACATATAGAACTCTAATTAGCTGTGGCCAAAATAAATGAACAACAGCAAGGCATATAATATTCAATATATAAGAAATTCAGCACAAGAACAGAATATTAAAAGCTATTAGAGAAAAGAGACTAATTGCCTACAAAAGAAAGCAAATCAGAATACGGGAGGCTTTTCAACACAAATCCTTACAAAAAGGAGACCTTGTAGTGAAGTATTTCAAGTCCTGAAAGAAAACAATTTCCAACCCAGATTGATGCACCCTGCAAAACTGTATTTCACAATCAGCGGAGAGCTAAGATACATGTATGATAAAGAACAACTGAAGAAATTCATAACTGCAAAACTAGCTCTACAAAATATTCTGAAAGGTATTTTAGAAAAAGATAATGAAGACCACATTTCCAAGAACACCAATAGAAAAAAAGCACCAGGTCAGTCAAGCAATTAAACAGATGGGAAAGACAGGGAACCAATAACTTGAAAGTAACATGATAAGGATAAGCCACTACATACCAGTTACAAAGATCAGTGTAAATGATTTCAATTCACCAATCAAAAGAAACAGACTGACAGAATGGATCAAGAAATAAGATCCAACAATATGCTATATACAAGAAACACAGTTAACTAGAAAAGAGATTCATAGACTGAAATCAAAAGGTGGAAACAATACTTCCTGTGGCAGGAAGCCAGAAAAAAGCAGAGGTGTCTGTTAAATTAGCAGACAAAGTGAACATCAAGCCAAGACTGATCCAAAGAGAAAAAGAAAGTCACTTCTTGTTAATGGAAAACTCAGAGAGGAAGAGATAACAAGCTTAAAGCATATACAACAAATATCAACAACCTAACTATAAAGAACAAACATTAACAGACATGAAAAATCAAATAAGCACTAGCATAGTTGTAACGGAGGCCTCAATACCTCACTGTCATAAATAGATCAACTAGACAAAAAATAAAGAAATATCAGAACTGAACCAAACCTGTGAACAAATGAACTTAGTAGATGTCTACAGAGTGTGCCACTGCTCAGTGTCAGAATACACATTCTTCTCAGGTGCACATGGACATTCTCCAAAATAGACCACACGCTAGCTCACAGACCATGCTCAACTAAATGCAAAAGAAGTGAAATTGTCCCATGCATATTATCAGACCATAATGAAATGAAATTGTAAATGAATGGCAAAAACCCCTCAAAACTCCATAAACACATGGAAATCAAATAACATCCTTCTGAATAACCTGTGGTTCACAGATGAAATTAAAGAAGAAATTAAACAGTATCCATAATTAAATGATAATGCCAGTACAGCATAGCAGAATTTATGTGATGCAGTGAAAGCAGTCTTATGAGGGAAATTTATAGTGGTATAATCTCACAACAGGAAAACAGAGCAAGTTCAAATAAACTACCTAATTTTGAGCCTCAAGCTTCTAGAAAAAGAATAACAAGTGAAGCCCAAAGCTCATATGAAGGAGAAAATTATAAAGCTTAGGACAGCATCAGGAGGACATCATGTGGAAAAACATTTTTAAAAAAGAAATTAATGCAAGTGAGACTAAGAAAACAGTACAAATTATCAATGATTCAAGGAGTTGGTTCTTAAAAGGCTAAATAAAGTTGATAAATCTTTACCTTACCTTATCAAAAAAGGAAAGACTCAAATCCATGCAATTAAGAATGAAAAGGGTGAAATCACAATGGGTCCTTTGGAAATCCAGAAGATTATCAATACCTATTCTGAGAACCTCTATTCTAATAAGATGGAATGCACATAAGAAATACATATGAATTACCAAAAGCAGAATCAAAAAGATATAACAATTCTAAATAAACCAATATCAGTCAATAAAGTTAAAAAAGTAATAAGAAACCTACCATCAAAGAAAAGCCTAGGCCCTGATTGATTCATTGTTGAATTCTATAAGAAATGTAGAGAAATCTAATGCCATTACTGTTCAAGCTTTTTAATGAAATTGAAAGGGAAGCAAGACTCCCAAAGTCACTCCTGGAACCAAGTATTACCGTAATACCAAAACCAGAGAAGGATCTAACCAAAAAAGAGAACTACAGGTCAATCTCCCTAATGAACAAAGATGCAAAAATCCTCAATAAGTTACTGGTGAACAGAATGTAGCAAATCATCAGAAGATACACCATGACCAAGTAGGATCCATCCCAGGGATGAGGGATGGTTCAACACATGCAAATCAATAAATGCAGTACACCACATCAAGAGCCCAGTACAAACATCACATGATCATCTTAATAGATGCAGAAAAAGTATTTGACAAAGACCAACATAGGAATAGAGGATCTTTATCTCAGTCAATAGCATTCCTGTATACAAATAACAAACTTACTGAGAGAAAAATTAGGGAAACCATGCCTTTCACAACAGCATCAAAAAAAGAGAAATACTTAGTAATCAATCTAGCAAAAGCAGTTGAAAAAATTTTACACTGAAAACTACAGTTCTCTGAAAAAGGAAACCAAAGAAGATATCAGAAAATGGAAAGATATCACTTGCTCTTGGTTAAGAAGAACTAACATAGTAAAAATGGCCACATTCCAATAATTGTTATACAGATTTAATGCAGTCTCAATCAAAATGCCAATAATATACCTCATAGAACTACAGAAAATATTATTAAAATTCATTTGGAACCAGAAGACACCTAGAACAGCAAAAGCAATTCTGGGACACAAAGGCAAGGCAAGTGGTATTACATTCCATGACTTGAAATTGTACTACAGAGCAACTGTGATAAAAATAGCATGGTACTAGCAAAGTAATAGACACAAGGATCAATGGAACAGATTAGAAGATGCAGAAACAACTCCAAATACACTCAGCCATCTTATGTTTGATAAGGGGGCCAAACACCCTCACTGGAGAAAGGATAGCCTTTTTAATAAGTGGTGCTGCAAAGTCTGATTTTCTATACGCCAAAGACAAAAACTAGACACTTATTTCTCACTATAAACTAAAGTAAAATCAAAATGGACCAAAGATCTAAATATTGAAACAGAAACACTAAATCTACTGGAAGATAGAAAAGGTAGAATTCTTGAAGACATAGGAGCAGTCAAAGACTTTATGAACAAAACTCCAATTACACAGAAAGTACTTTAAAGAATCAACAACTGGGATCTCATCTTCTAAAAAGCTTCTGCACAGTAAAAGAAATCACCAATAGAGTAAAGACACAATCCACAGATTGGGAAATGTTTTTTTCTTCCATTGATCCTCAGACAAAAGATCAATATCTAGAATATATAAAGAATTGAAAAGAATCAAACCCCTCAATTTAAAGATCCACTTCAAAAATGGGCATCTGAGATGAATATACAGTTCTCAGATGAAGAAGTACAAATGGCAAATAAATATATCAAAAATGTGCAATATCACTGCTCATTTGAGAGATGGGACTTAATACAATGCTGAGATTCCATCTTACCCCAGAAAGAATGGTTATGTCAAGAAATAATCCAATAACAAATGCTGACAGGGATGTGGGGGAAAAAGAACCCTTCTCCACTGTTGGTCTGAGTGTAGACTGGTGCAACCACTGTGGAAATCAGTGTGGAGATTCCTCAGCAGACTTAAACTAGAGGTTCCATTTTTCCCCGCTATTCCCTTCTTGGTATATTTCCCAAAGAATTAAAAGCACCATATCACAGTGATATATGCACACCCATGTTCATAGCAGCACAGTTTGCAATAGCTAAATATTGGAAACAGTCCAAATGTCCATCAACCAATGAATGGATAAAGAAGATGATTTTTTTATACAAAAGAGTACTACTCAGCCATAGAGAAGGATAAACTTGAGTCATTTCTAGGTAAATGGATGCACCTAGAACCTGTACTCTTAAGTGAAATAAATCAGACACACATGTGTAAATATTGCATTGCTTCTCTGGTGTGAGAAACTGAAAGTGTAAGTAAGGACCAAAATGTATCACAGATATTGTGAGATAGGAAGAAAATGTCCAAGTGGGGATCGGGGATGGGGAAAGGAAGGAAGGAAAAAGAAAAGAGAATGAGCAAAGAATGATATAGTGGATACAAAGCTTTTGTAAATAAGAAGGGGAAGAGAGGCAGAAGGGACGGGGAGGGAAGGGAGAAAATAAGAATCAGGGAATTTCATGTATGGGTACACATTCCATATGATGAATGCGACCATTATTTATATGTAAACTGTACCAATAAACTTCATTAATGATAAAAAAGAATGGTGAAAAATGGAGACCAACAAGACTATCGCTGAATGGGGCAATACACAGTTCCTGGCCATCCATAACAACAGATCTCTGTGGCACACAGCCCAGAAACCAAGCCACACCCTCTGCAGCCATCCCCCCCCAGTGATCAGCACGACCAGGTTGTCTGTTTTTTTCCCTTTGTTTCCAATTCAGGATCAACTGCAGAAAGCCACATGTCCCAAATAATTGCATATAGAGCCTTACTTTTAGTTGTCCTTCTTCCAGCTTCCCAATGGCAATGACTTCCCATGAGGTCACATCTCAACACTTTCCTTTTTTCTATAAAGCTTTCACAGCTGAGGTCCATCTCTGAATCTCTGCTAAGAGCAAGCAGTGCCAGCTGACTTCTTTGCTATGAGGAGCCTTGAATAAATAACCTCTGTTCTTTCAGCAGCCTCTGACAGCTCCCATCCAGGGTCTTAGCTTTGTCTTAGGTTATCTAAGTGGATAATGGAATAAACATAGGAAATGAATAAACATAGGAATAAACATAGGAAATCATACAGTGAGCCTTAGTCAGGGAAGATCCCCATGGAGAATGCTAAGGGAAGGTTCTTTTGTCAAAATGAAGGAAAGGTATTTTTGAAAAATGGCCTAGAAAGCTTCTGGAAGATATGAAAGGGAGGAAAATAAGAAATTTGTTTGGCTCTGTAAAATGACTTGATGGGTTAGATGAACTCCTTATTTTTTCAATAAGAAAAGAGAGGAAAAAATGTTCAGTGCTTTGTATCTAAAAGCAATCTTCTTACCCAGGTTTTAAAAGCACTTTGCAAAAGTCATCTAGCATTGAGTATTATAAATGCCTTTTCAAAAATGAGAGCAAAAGCACCACTGATTTTTCCTGTGAGCAGAATAAAGATTTTATACTCTCCCATTTAATTTTCTAATAATTATTTTGGTATAATCATAGGCTAATCTGTATGGCAGGCTTTTACATATTATTCGTGCTATAACAACCCCTCACAATAAAATCCAATAAATAGTTGTTGACTTTTAAATTTAGTATATTTCTTCCCAGTATGTAAAGAAAGCCAGCAGTGTTACACATTTATATGGAATGATTTCATAGCTGAAAGTAACCCTCATCCTGATCTCTGTCAACACTAGTTTTTATCATCTTGAATTTATTCTCCTTGCCTTGATTCTACAAAGGAAGAAAGCCTTTGCTACAATTTTCATTTTTCTACTTTAGACTAGAAGAGTACTTGAATAATATAAATTTGGCCTGAAAATCTAATTCTTTGAAGCCTGGTTATTGTTTTCAATTCCTTCAGAAAAGCACCTCTATTAGCTACCACCACTCTGGAGAAAAGGACTTCTCTGTATAAAAACAAATGGCTATACATTATTTTAAAATCAAAGCCTAACTTCCAAGAATACCTGCATGTTACCTGAAAATTTCAAAAGGTTAATATTAAATACTATAGCAGGTGCATGCCAGTTGCGGTTCTTTCAGCAGAGAGGTAGGGAAGTAAAATACCAAGAGGGTTTTATAATTCCAAGATGGTTGGTAGGAAATCTGTTTATATTTAAAAGTGGTCTTTCCCTTGTGGTCTCTCCAGTGTTGGAAGAGGACTCCAGGCTATGGACTCTACCCCTGCCTGGCCGAATGTCACAGACAAGGGCAGTCTGAGTATTTTCTCTGAACAATTCCTGTTGGTATGAATGTTGACTGCAGCGGTGATGAAAGACTTAATTACTCCTAATTACCTTAACCCTGTCCTGTCCAGGCTCAGCTTACCAAGCTGGTCAAGGTTTCTTTTTTTCATAATCTTTCTGCTCCTCTGTGTCCTTTTCAAGGCCCTGCTGGAGTATTACACTCTCACTTCCATGAGCCATACTTTTCAAGAGTAGAATAGGAAATGTAAACACGAGTCCCTTCCTTGTTGGAGGACTTTTAATGAGAAATTTAATAAAATAGAATATGTTTTTAATCTAGAAGTGTTTATCCACTTAACAAATTCTTGGTGACTTCTTCCTACACACTGCAGATTGGCTAGGCGGGGAGCTGAAAGAGATGTGTTCTTTGCACTTGGGCTCATTCCAGGCCTGGGAAACCCAGGGCAGCTGCTGGGGACCCACGCAGATAGTCCGGGTGGGATCTGTGATCCTCTTTTCTCAGATACTTAAGAATAATTGTTCAATAGTGGTTGTACAACAAAGGAAGTTCCTTGCCCTGGCAAATGGTAGTGGTTGTTGTTTTGGATGCCATGGGCTTACTGGTCTTTGGGTCACCTCACAATTGATCTTTCCTGATGACACCAATTTGGCTTTTGTGATATTACTTGTGTCTCACCTTCTCTGGTTTCCTTGTTTCCCATACACACAGAGCACAAGGAACCTGTGCATGGAACGCATATTATTAAAGGTTCCAGAAGATGTGATTACCAAAGCAGTACAGGAAATAGTCCTACGTGTGTGCTATCCACTCTCATTTTAGATTTCTTGGGCTGCCAGCTGTACGAGGAGCTCATTGTTTTGTTTCTCTGGCTCCTGCTGTGGATGCTGTTTGGTCATTTGCTCTTTTGTGGTTTTCCATTTCTCCTTGACCCGCTCCAGTCTCCCACATTCCTGCTCACTTTGAATGTAAAGCAATTTTATTCTCTATTTGCCCTCTGGACTGATCCCAGTCATGTCTAGAGGACTCCCCTTTCACAGCCACAGTAGACTGTGGAATTACTGTGTTGAAAAGAAGACTTTCTGCTCCACAGAGAAAATGTTGTCATGCCCATGGGGATGGTCCTGCATTTAAACAGCAGTGTACTTCCTCCGTCACCTGTGTGAAATCTCCCATGCCAGGAATCACCATGGAGACCCAGACAGAGGGTGTGGCCTGCCACGACTGCTGGGAGAAGGAGCCTTGGGAAGTCAGGAAGGCTTCACAACATGGGATGTTCTGGCTTTACAGTAGGAGATGAGCTTACCTGGGAGAAAATCTTTAATTCCAGCTAATCACATGGATATTGGTATAGTTAAGGGAATCTACTAGTTGTAATTAGTAGGATAGGATAAATCATATTTCCATTCCTCGTATTTTGAAGTACACTGTTATCCTTTTTGATGCACTTTCCTGTTATTTAATCCTTTCTGGTCCTCACTGTCACTGAAGCTCCTGTTTTCTCAACTGTGGCTCATCTCCTCATTTTTACTTTCAAGAGCTTTGCTGTCCCAATCTACGTCACCACAGTGGGTTCTGCTGTTTCAATGCTGTCCTTTCACCAGGCTTGACTGTGGCCCCTCTTTTACCATTACCCTGCACAACTTGTCAGTTCTTACTGCTGGATAATTCCCATCTTTTCCTTTTTTAGTCTTGTTGTTTTCTTGCCATCCTCAGAGAAAATTATAAAATGAGAACTGAAAATAAAATAATTTCCTGCCCATATGCTTAACAAAATTGCCTGCACTGTCCTGTGACATGTGAAATAGTACTAAGATGGAGCACAGAATAATTAATTTAGCTTCTTCTTCCTGGAAATATTTACTCCTCAGAAATAACTCTGAATTAACCAGACCAATGGCTTGATCATTCAGATTTGCTTCCAGGCCCTCAAATTCTTGTGCACCATCCCATAACACAGCTTGACGTGACCCTAGCCCATCCATTCTGCAAGGGGTTGTCTTGCATATCAACAATGGTCGTATGGATGTATCTTGCAGCTGGACCACTGGGTTTTCTTGGTCCTCTCTTCTATATGGTGTGCTAGCTTAGACCCTTCCTTTATCTCTCTATAGATCTGTCTATGTGCTGTGCTGTCATTTTTACTCTGCTCTGTTGGTGGTTACTGGGTGGCCACTGAGTACTTGGGGTCTTATCCAGAATTCCTAACAGAAGACAGTTCAAGTGTTCTTTAACCCTCATTTTCCTATTAAATTACATGCTTTAACAGGCAAATTTTCTGGGTGGTGTGGGGCTGGCACAAATAACTCAAGGCTGACTGCTGCTGACCCTCCCCTTCTGTCTATACTCCTTGGCATTTGTTCCTACACTGTGACTGGGCATGCTTCCTCTTATGTCCTCTCGCATCCTCGTGCTCATTCCCAGAAGTGATTTCCTTTATACTTCAGTGTGTATTAGTCACATTCTAACCAGTGGAACAAAACACTTGACAGCTCAGCTTAAAGGATGAGAGGTTTATTTTGGCTTATGGTTTCAGTGGGTTCACTCCATGGCCAGCTGGCTTTGAGACAGAAATGGTGTGGTGGAAGAGTATGGTAGAAGACAGTTGCTCAACCAATGGCAGCCAGGAAGCATAAAGAGAGATGGAAGGAGACAGGGGCAAGAATACCCCCTTCTGGGTCATACCCACAGGGACCCACCTCCACATAATTCCCACTTCCTAACTGCTTATTCAGCTATGAACTCATGAATGGATCAAGCCACTGACAAGTACAGCATACTCATGACCTAGTTGCTTTCTTAAAGCCTCACCTCTGAACACATGAGATATTTGGGGGCCATTTTAGATCTGAATTGACACATTGGATTTATTTTCACAGTGGAAGACAGCCCCTCAGCCCTTCCCTAGACATGTAAGAGTGGAATGGTTCCAAGAAAACATATTTTGTGGAGGAAGTCAAATCCACACCAGTTTAATACATTCAGAATACTTTCTCTCTTACCAAAGATGCTATTGCTATGGAGAAGAGTTCTGGGTAGATATTAGCAAACTTGCAAATGGTTCCTGGGTGTATTCTAGCAGAAGAAGGACCCAAAGCCAACCCTGTCAGCCTGGATTTGAAGTTCGATATTTGTCAGTGTGGAAGGGATGTTTCTGATCCCAACTGAGTGGCAGTCTCTGCCACTGGGCTGAGGCGGGTGGGGTGCAGAAGAAGCAGCACTGTGTCTGGCCCATCAACTTCTCTCGTAAGCCCAATGCAGGAGGAAGAGACGCAGTGCTCACCTGGAGGGCTGCACAGATTCAGGGAAAAAGGATGAAAACCAGGTTGCCTTCCTGTTTCCCTCACCCAGAAACAGCTTCCTCAGGATTTAAAAAGCTGTGAAATAAATTTCAATCATTCACTGCCCTCAAAATCTAATGGAAGCATTCTGTTGTGTTCAGGTAGCTTTCTGGCCACCTGGTGCTATCAGTCAGTTCCTCTGGCTTAAGAATGCTCTGTGACCCAGACAGTCTCCGTGCCCTGCCTCGCCCTGTTGCCTAAGCCCGAGGACGTCAGACTAGTACAGATATTTGGGTTCCCTGAGAACAAAGATGCCCAAATCAATGAGGCAGCTGCAGCAACAGCCAGGCTCTTAGTCCTTTCCACTGGACGGCACGGCCGATCATGAGTGGGTAACTCTTCTGAGGACATGGTGCCTGCTGGTGCCATTCCAGAGTTTAGAAAGGTGTGTGCTGCCCACACAGGGTTTGAAAAGCTGCAGCTCTTTGGTAAGGTTATCAGAGTTTGTTATGTTATGATAATGAAGGAAGTCAGGGTCATTTCTGACTGATGGCAGGGATGGAGTGCTAGTGGTCTATAGCATGTTTTCTGCATTACCAAATACCTTTATGCTAAGGATCGCTTTCAACTTAAAGTATTTTTAGAAAGAAAAATACCACACTATTTCTATAATGTTAAATGCATGTATTGATTGAAATACAAGCATCCTGATTGCAGAAACATTTAACTGACACTGAAAGTCTGTGAACAAGATCAAGATCAAGATCAAGAATAGGATCTTGTTCAAGAATAAGATCAAGAACACAACTGCGTTCAAGAACAGGATCAAGAACAAGATCAAGATCAAGAACAAGATCAAGTCTGTGAACTAATCAAGAAAAAGTGAACATTTCATGGATAAGTAGTGGTTATGCTGACCCAGGAGGATTTATGGAGTGTGATGAACAAGCCAACTTTACCTCCTTTGCAACTCACGTGAGCTTGCTTTGAAATTTGCAGGTGTAGTTCCTTCCCATCCACTTAAATGATACTTAAATGAAGACCCATGAATTTTACGATTATGCAGCATTGTCCTTAAATTCAGTCTCAGTTGAGAACTCAAGGTCCAAATCAAGTCAGTGCTGAGGACTCAGTGATCCTGTCATTAAACCATTGGACACAAGGGAAGGCCACCATTCCATCTGATTACTCTGTCACTGCCTTGGTTACTTTTTTTTCATTGTTGGGACAAAATAGCTGACACTCATGACTACATGTGACTTGTGGGGGAGGACATCCAGACACAAACTATAACATTCCACCCTTTCCCCCGAAAGACTCATTCCCATCCCTTTGTGCAAAAGTTATTTTAGTCCATCTCTAAGAGTTGCTGAAATCCTAACAGTTTCCGCATTGTGGAAGAGTCCACAATGTTCTCCAAGATCTAAGGCAAACTCTTAGCTGTGAGCCCTGTACAAATGAAAAGTTAAATATTTTCAACATTCCATGGCATGAGGTAAGCTACCATTCCAAAAGCTACAAACAGGGGATACAAAGTATTAGGGCCAAAGCAAGTCCAAAATCCAGCAGGGCTAACATTCAGTCCTGTAGTTCCATGTGTAACATCTGAAGCAATCTGTGGTAAGTTGTGAGCTCCAAAGGGCTTGTGTGGCTCTGCCCCTATGGCACTTCTGGTGGTTGTAGCTCCTATGGCTTCTCTCTTAGACCCACTTTGCTCCCTCCCTGCAACTTTCCTTAGGTGGTCTATGTTCCTGGCTTTTCCAACCTTCTGGGGTCTCCACTGCACCTTTGGCTTCTCATTCACAGCTTCATACACTGCCCTCTCAGGGGCACACTGCCTGGCCTCACAGCCCTTCTTCTAGAATTAAGGTGTAATCTGCCTTAACCCCACAACTCTTGCATTCTCCATGCACCTAAAACCAGTGCCACGTGTATGCTGCCAGGGTCTGCTGCCAGCTGGAGCAGTAGTCAGGCTTCCTCTTCTCTTGGCTGTAGGGGTCAAGAGCCTGGATTGCTGAGCACTCTGAACCTGATTCTGAGGAACAAATTCTCTAGACCACTGCTGTTCTGGTACATGGTGTGGCCATTGCTGCCATTCTGGAACATGGTACTCTGTGGATTTCTTCTCAAAACAAAATCTATCATCTTTACAGTTTTGAGGCTGCAAAGGTGGAGACTTGCTGCTTCTTGTGATGCCTACAGGCCATCTTTTTTATTCTTTTGTTCCTTCTCAGCAATCAAGATCTCCTCTGCTTTATCTTTGCAATTCACAGCTTTACTGGAGCTTCCCTTCTGGCCAAACTCACATTTTAAATAATTCTACTGGGCTCTTTGCTCTTGATTCTCAGCATAAATCAGGCTAAAAAGCCCCCAACAATAGCCGCACCACAGCCTCAACATCAGACTGCCTTGAAATTTCTTCTGCTAGATTATTTAGTCCACAGCTCTTAACCTTAGTCTCAGGCAAAATCTCTGGACAGGAGCAAAAGGTAAACCTTTTGCCCAGCCATAACAAATGTCATCTAGAATCCAACAGCCAAAACAGTCCTTTCCAGCAGAAACCTCCCAAGCCTGGTCTTTACCAGTAGGATTTCTACCAGCATGCTGGTCTTCTGCGCTCTGACCAGAATCTCCCATACAGAACAGCTGAAGGTGTTCCATCTCTACTTTTTCAGGGGACTTCTCCAAACCTTTCCAACCTCTTCCTGCAAGCCATTTGCAAAGGCTCTTGAACCACATGGTCAGGTATAGTCACAGCAATGACCCCACTCCTGGTACCAAATTCTGTCTAGGTTAATTTTCTCTCATTGCTAGGACAAAATACTTGACACCTATGACTGCAGGAGGCTTTGGGGGGACATCCAGACACCAACCACAAGTCACTTTCTTTACTCCTTAGCTCCCAGTGGAACCCTTCTAGGTTCTTTCTGCTGAGGTCACCTTGGACTTGCAGGCAGTTTTCTAGGCAATATCTTATAAGACTTTGCATCAGCTTTCTTGTGAATGATCCATCTTTAATCTACAAGAAATTACCATTTTTTTTCACAGTAACAACCCTGGGAACACAGGCTGATCCAGATGCAGCACCCACACCTTCAGGCTCCTGGCAGCACAATCACCAGCTGGTCTCACACCCCTTGTACTTCTCAGCTGTGACTCCAACTTCACCTAGCAAACCTCTTGATGGGCCCCCAATGTGAGTATGGCCCGAGAAGGTAGCTTCTACCATAACATAACCCTGAGACCAGGGCTCTTACCCAGTGACCACATTCTGCATAGCAAGCTTTCCCAATATCACACACTTTTTTTAGCCATTCAACCTGTTTTCAGGCACTAGAGCTAATGGTCAGTGAGGGTCATAAAACTGTTTTTCATTGGTGAATTTTTACAGCTATAATGGTGGCCCAGTGTGGCAATGGTAAACAACATTTATGATTTTAGGGGGTATTGGCTGAAATCAAGACCTCAGGCTTCTATTTTCATATGTAATTCTTTATTTCCTAGGTCCCACCAGACTGTATGTTTAACATGGCAGTTAACCTACATTTTCTTAATTATAGAGCTCATCCTTATTTTTCACTATTGTTATAAGACAGAAGCTCAGCTGGCACTGACTTATTGATAAGTGGAATGAATTGAGACTTAAAGGAAGACATGCAAGTCCACAAGGAGGGCTGCAGGATTCAGGTACTGAAATGAAGCAGGACTTTAATTCCTTTTTTCTCTTTATCATGTGCTTTAAACTATAATTAAAAAGAAACCATGATACTTCTTAGGCCTATGTAAAATGAACACATTTCAAAGATCTTACTTACTTATTAATTATCAAGAAAGCCGTAGAGATGTTAAAATTCTTCCAGAAATCATTTGAGAAGTTAGGCATGTAGAGGCAACTTTTAAAAAATTTACTAAAATAACATTGTTGGTTAATTGTGTACAAAAACTGAAAAATGTCCAAGAGGTCAGTGAATGGTAACCTTTAGGATGGTCTAGTCCACAGGACCGACAGTACTGCATTTTCTCCTCTCCCAGAAAAATGTCTACACGATAACACGGGTCCTCACTAGTTTGTGATCTTGAAGAATGAGTTGAGTGAAGTTCATTTCCCTGGGTACTAACTGAGTGGCTGTAATCCTTGTGTGACCCTGAAAGGGCACACTGTCTAAAATTTCCTTATCTCCAAGTTTTGCATAATTTTCTTGACAGTTGATTTACCTTGCTATTAATTAGCTTTTTTTTCAAGCAGGCTGTTGTTGTGTGCATTTCTCAGGCATCTCCAGACTTGTTTGCGCTATCATTGGTAATAGATCCTACCCAGGGGGAAGAGTCTCTTTTATGAAATTCAGTATAGTACAACCCCTGCACTTTCATGTTTTGCTCTGATGTTTCCTTGTGTCAGTCTGTGATTTATAACAAGTCTTTGCTGGGATGTGTGTGCCCCCTTGGAGCTGTGAGGTGGGTCAGCTGCATCTAAACTACAAAGTCTAGAAGTAAAGAAAAATTGGGGTCTTACTACAAGAAGGGAATAGCATATTAAGGTCAAAAGCAAAATCTGTGCACTGTATTTGTGCTTCCTCAGGCAGCGGTACCTTCACCAGCACCAAGTCAAAGACACCAGAGGCCTCTTAGTGTAGAATTCTGCTTTGACTGGGACAAAGTGAAGAAATGCCACTTTCCTTTTGTTCCAGAGTTTGTTAGAAGGGTCACAAATACTGCCTGACCTCATATGCTTTAGAGATTTTTAGAGAACATAGTTTTTCAGGCTCTATTGATGAACTAGTTTGCTCTCTGGTGAATTCAGACATGGAGTCAGGGGACAAATGAGAATGAAAAACACTGTTATGCATCCAAACATGCGTTCTTTCTGCCAACTGAGGCTCCTGGGCTCAGGCTTCTCTTCCTCAGGGTCAGGTTCTCTGAGGAGCACCATGCTGTCCTGCAGGGTCAAGCTGGACAGCTCCAGTACCCCTCGTGCATTTTCTCACAGGCCTCCAGGAACAGAGACATCAAGCACTGTGGCACAGAGCAGCTCAAGTATCCAGATCTGTCTCATGGGCAGACGGAGCAACCAAGATTGTCAGAAATAAAGTGACTCACCAAGACCATCCCCAATTAGAGACAGAGCTAAGACAAAGCCTGGGGATGAGGTCTTCACAGTGAGCTTTAACCTCAGAGTTCACCTGTCTTTGCCAGAGGATGATGTCCTGGAATTACATAGTGTCTGGAAAATGAATTCCTAGTTTCAGAATCTGATAACATTATAAGACTCACATGTGGGAAAAGCAGTAGAATTCAACTCAGGACAATGGTGTTTATGTGGAATACCTGCTAGTCCTAGAGGATGACGCAGCCCCCTGGAAAGCGTTCCAGAAAAGGAGACCCTTTCCTCTCTTCTCCCACCCCACCCGACTCCTCCTGTCTTTGTTCCAGTTACTTTATGGGTTCCACCCTGTTCTCTTAGGGCCTGAGGTAGAGCCTGCTAGGTTCCAGATGACTGCCTCCTTTCTCATTACTCCAGAGGTGAAGACCCTGGGTAAACTATGGGGATATTTGAATTGGAAGGATAGCCTCTTGTCTCCCCAAACTGTAGCCAAAGAGAACACAAATCTTGGAGCCCAAAGACTTCCATATGGTTGAGTGACCATAATTACGAGAGGTTCCATGGGTGACACTGGAGACAATCTCATATCAGAGATTGACAGAGACAAGAGATCAGAGACAATCTCATATCCTGTGTACCCCAGTACGACAAGGGAATGCAGGTGGGAGTCCTTGAACCCTGAGAAGGGTGCAGGAATGGCTGCGTAGGAAAGACAGCAGCTATGACATTAGAGGGACAGAATGAGTGGACTGAGAAGTGGGGGACCCAGTGGACAGCCTAGGCTGAGAGGACAGTGGCTGAGGACTTTGGAGGTCAGGATGAACTGTGCCTCTGCAGAGAAATGGCAAAATCCCTCCCAGTGGTCAAACTTGGCTGGAGGTCCTCTGGGCCCCCTTCTCTGCTCAGTCTTGACTTTGGCACACATGCTGTCTTTGGCCTAGTCAAGACTTAGACTGGAGATAGAAACCCAAGTCATTCTCCCACCCTTTGTAATTAATCATGCTTGATAACTGATCAACTACCCCTTCCCACCGTTGATGTATGAGTCTGTGGCCTGCCTTCTGCAAGCATCCAAGACTCTCCTCACCCTGATATCATCTCCGAGTAACTTTCCATCCAACACCACCTCACTCTGCTCCTTGACCTCACATGAGCCCTGCTTGTTCTTGCTGTCTTCGGAGTTGAGCCAGTCCCCCTCTCTACTGCAAACTTCTATTTGGATCATCTTGCATAAAGTCTTCTTTCCAATTTTAACGAGTGTTAGAATAATTTTCTATTTTAGAAGGATAGGAAGGCACAAAGACCCAGCGCACCTCACCTGTTTAGCAGCTGGGGCTGGGATGCTACAGAAACTTCCCGAATCCAGATGCCACCACCCAGCCACCCACCAACTCCAGATGCCATCTAAGAGCAAAAGAGGGAGAAATCCTTGAGTAGCTGGAAGAAATAGAGTAGCAAACTGTAAAAATTTTATAGAGCAGCAAACTGTAAAAATTATGTTATCTGGATTGGTGCCTTTGTTTCTGTTTGCAAGGAAAATTGAGGCTGATAAGCAAAGTTCAGGTTTGGAAAAGTAAATTTGTATATCTTCCTATATCTGCGCTGCTTTACTCATTTAGGAATCATACATTTCTGAAAAATGTCATCTCCAGAATAATTTAACTTTTTTTGACCCCAGAAAAAGTCAACATACTTTTTGTAGAGCCTGATTACTGTCTCCTAACAGATATCTGTCTCCTCACATTGACCCTCTATGCTTCAAGGGCGACCAAAAGACTGTTCAAATTTAGTTATTTCTAGGAGTTGTCACTGTGAACATTTCTCATTAAATGAAAAAAAAGAAGCACTTATAGTATCAGGTATTTCTCTCCACTATATAATTTGCATATACTTAATCAGTATCTTATTTTTAATTCTAAAAAAAATTCAGCCCAAATGAATACCTGGTTAGCAGCTCTCCAACTAATAGCCGGAAAGATGTGTCACATGCTGTCTAGCTCTGCAAAATTTAGTGAGCTGGTATTCATCAGGCAGTAAATGTCAGGGTGACAAATGGACAAATCCAGAGGGGCTTCTCTTCCCAGCAGTGAGCACTTTTCAGATCATTTTGCTTTTAAGTTTTTGTTTTTTTCCTAATGGAAAGATGGGGGATAGAAATGCACTTTGCTAGTCACTTAGTTATAAGACAGCAGTGTCTCGAGTGCAAAGGGATGCAATTCCCTTTATAGCTTAGGGTCTGGTAGATTTCTGGAAAGCCAGGGGCCATCTCAAAGAATGATGCCTCATTTGGAAAGTAGTTTTTCTTTGTTGTTAAACCTGAAGGACAATGATAACATTTCATAGTGCTAAGATGTGGAATGCCATGTATGAACATATTTATCACTATCTTTTGCATATTGTGGAATGCTGGGCCTCAATGGGTATTATGACCTATTTTCCATGACATCTTACATGAAATTTATCTGTGTATATTTATAATAACAAGAGCTCTCTTTTGGAAGAGATCCCTTGTACTAGAATCTGAAGGGGGAAAGTGGGAGTTTAAATTGATGTATTTAAAGATAATCTGCTGAATTGACATAACTTGAAACAATGTATCTAATGATCCTGTTCCATCTAAGCACACAAGCAAGAGACACTCAGGTTAGGGACACACTGTAACTCCAAGCAACAAGTTAAGGATGAGCACCTTTACACTGGTATGAGCATGAGCTAAATAACTGTACAGTTCCTTCCAAAGCTGACACTCACTTATTCAGATAAAATAAGCTCCTACATTCTCTGTGGCATCAATTATTTGAACACTTCCAGTGATAACACTTCAGGGTGTGAGAGACGACATGACGAAGACCACTCTTTCATGCATAGCTTTCCTGAGGGGAGTGGACATGGTTTCTCACAGTTCATCTGCCATGGGGCTTGGAGATGGTGTTGGGGTTTTCCATCAATTATCAGACACCCTAACATGACAATTATCAGACACCTCCTAAGCATGACTCTTCACCCCTCAAGAGAAGTCCTTCCCTCTCTTGAGGCCCTCAAATCAGATCTTTCCACGTCATCCTCACGTCATTACAATGGGTACTTCAAGGTCCACAGCTTTGATAATCTGTCAGTGTGGCTTCAAACACCCCAGCATCATTAACTTCTAGAGTTGTCATCTAGACTGCAGCCATCTGTTCCCATGGAGCACCTGTGATCACGCTTGCACACAGCAAGCACTCTTGTCTCTGGAGTTCCAAGCTTACCCTTACCTCTGGATTCACCCTGTGTCTGCTTTGACCTCACTGAAATTCCAGACACAACTGTTCATCTTAGTTTCCACGCCCTCAGGACTCTACTTCCCCTATTTCAGGCTCTTAGGATTTCATTCCTCTGTAGGAAAGAGAATATTCAGCCAGTGGTGTAATTTCAATGAGTTGCTTATTTTCTCCTGTACTAGGGCGTGGGGAGGTAGAAGGCTACACAGGAGTTTCAGATGCTCTGTATTAATTTTCTAGGGTTGCTGTAACAAAATGCTACAGGCCAGCAGCTTAACCTATTGAAATGTATTGCCTCATGGGCCTGGAGCCTGGAAATTCAGAATCAAGGTGTTGACAGGTTGGCTCCTCATTCAGCAGGTAGGGAAACCGGGCCCTTGTGTCTTCCCTTGCATCTGGTGGTCTTCAGCAATCTCTGGCAGTTTCTTGGCTTGTAGAGCCTTGGCTTCTGCCTGGAGTTCACATGCATCCCCTGTGTGTGGGTCCAATTCTCTGCTTTTTATAAAGACCCAAATCCAATTGGATTAGGCCTCACCTAATAACCTTAAATTCTCTATCTCTAAATGAGGTCCCTTTTGAGGTTCTGCAGTGAGAACTTTAATGTACAATTTTGGGGACACTCAGATCCTCCCCTGCCATTCTCCACAGTGTCATCACAAACCCAGACACTTCCTACCTTCTTCTCCACCACCCTTGGCTTGTCAGCTTTGATTCTCGTGATTTCTAGCTCGTGCTTCACAAATAGCTACTACACCTTTTCCAGGCAGGGGGCAGGGGGAAGTAGAAAAGTCCACACTGTTCACATTTGCTCCTTTTTAACAGGGAAGCAAAGCCAGACTTAGAGTCTTATATCTTTGGCCAGAGCTATGTGGTGAGATCACATTCACCTGACATGAAAACTAGAAAGAAAGTATTTCGTTTGCCAGTGCCAAGGGTAGAGGAGGAGCAGGAGAAAAGGCCTGGGAATTGGTATGGAGGGGTCTCTAGGCCTTGTCTTCCATAGCAGCTCCAGCCACTGTCTTGCCAGCCCCCTCCTATGCCAACCGTGTCTTTACTTGTGTTTCTGGTTTGCTCCCAGCCCGGGTGATCCACTCACCTGTGTTCTCTCCTAGCACATCCAGGCTGAGGCAGAGCTCCTGGAGGAAGCTGTGCTCTCCATCCTCTTCGCTAGAAGTGTCGTCATGTCACCGTCTCCCCCAAGGCAGCCCTGGGTAGTACTTAGCAATACTTTCACACATCTTAATCAGCTCCCTCCTCCGTTCATCATGGCAATCACAAACATGCCCGGTTTTCCTCGTTTACTTTCTGGGTGCGAGCTCTTTCATGAGAGATTTGTGGTTTTTGCTGATGACCACCCTCAACTTTTCTTTCTCTTGTTTTGCTGATCTCCACTCTGCGCCTAGACCCCGTTGTCTGTGCAGATATGAGGATCCAGTGCAGGTTATCTGCCTGCCTCTCAGGCTCTGCTGCACAGATTCCTCCCTCTGTCCTGTAGTCTTCAGCCAACCCTCTCTTCTGCCTTCCTCATGAGCTGTGGACATGTCCAAATCTCTTCCATTAAAAATAAACAAACCACCCTTCCCTCAATGCATACACCCTTGGGTAGCTACCACGGGAATCTTTCTTATGTTCATGACAAATTCTCAGAAGAACATCCTTCACTTGCTGCCTTTACCTCTTCACCTTTCAGTCATCCTTGAACTTAGCAGAGTTAACACCTCCTCATCTACTGAGATTGTTTCCATAACTTCCAGTGGCCTCCCAGGGTGCCAAGTCCAACTCACTTCTTCAGTTTCTATTTATCTCACTTACTTGGAGCATTTAATGCTGGAATGTCCCAGAGCTTCTGGAATTCATGTGTCTTGACTCTCTTCCTCTCTGACTTTTTATTCTTCCTTTCCTTCATTGAGTTCTCTTTCCCATGAGAAATTGGCCTTCCACATCCAGGAGCTCCTCTACTATGGATCCAAACACATATGTTTGAAAAATTGCATGTGTCTTGAGCAACTACAGACTTTCCCACTTGTCATTATCCACTGAACAATGCAACATTTATATTGAATGAGGCATGGCAAGTGACCCGAAGATGAGGCAGAATACAGAAGGAAGGTATAGGTTACATGAGTCATATGGAAGTCATAAGCTATTTATTTATTTGTTTATTTATGTATTTAGAGACAGGGTCTTGCTATCTAACTTAGGCTGGCCTTGAACTCACTATGTAGCTCAGGTTGGACTCAAACTCAAGGCCATTCTCCCACCTTACCCTCCTGAGTGAGGGGATTACAGATGTGAGCTACCACACCTGGCCATATGCTTTTTTTATGTACAGGATTTGAACTTGACTTGTGGAGACTCCTGGAGCCAACGCATCACTGACCAGAGGAGGGATGACCGTGTCTCGACTGTTCTGGGAACTTCTCAGCCCCTGGGAGCTTCTTGGTCCTCCTCTCTGTTTGTTCTCCTCGCTCCTTGGACATCTACTCCCACATTTTTGTGACTCAAGTCCTTATCCATTTTTCTTTTAAATCCTGATTACTGTCAAGCCATCTACTGGATTTTGGTTCCTAGTATTCCATAGACATCTTGACTCAACTTGTTCAGAACTTCTGTTTCTCTCTCTCTCTTTCTTTCTTT